>NC_136498.1:3617037-3709537 GCF_053919585.1 Euprymna scolopes | reverse complement strand
TTTTACCATATTTGTCCAAAATTTTCTGTGTATGTCTATTTAGCAGTTTTGCATGGTGCTGAACTCAAATTTAAATATGTTAAGGCCTTGGAGACTATTGGGGCTAAATGGGGGGAGGGCAAATGATGGACTTGGTCATTTCTTTTTTTGCATGGGTCAGAACTCAAATTTACATATGTTAAGGTCTAAAACTGCATCGTTTGTTCATTTTCACCAAGATTTGACTTCCCCTGGGGACTTTTGTGGCTAAATGGTGAGGGAACAAATGCTGAACATTTTTTTATGCCTCGTTCACTGTGCACTCAGAGGGACCACGCATGCATCACCTTTTTTTTTTTAAATTCTGGCATTTCACTAAAAACAAGTGCTGCTGTAATTTAATAATGGGTAATGGAGCGCCTTGAAAATCGATCTGTATTTATTTTGACTTTTGATATGACGTTTTTTAGCCTGTCATTAAGATGAATATGTTGTTCTGATGAGATAGTGATCAACGACAAGTAGAACTATATTTTAACATTATGGCTACATATGTGTATACATGTTTGGGTGTTATTAAAGGCTTGGCCACATCCGGCAATGTCCAACAATGAAGGCACTGAAACCTGTATGCACATATGTATGCATAATGTTGATATGAATAAAAACATATCCTATCAATAATATGCACACTCCCTCCAATTGTATATTTTTTGTGACAACTAAGCGATGTGGACGCTTGGCCATTTACGAACATGATTTCATATTCGACCAAATACTAAATAGATTGTAAATTATTAAACATTTTTTCATTTTTAAAATTTTCTTTCATAAAATGAGAAAGAGTACATGTCTATCGCTGTTAGTATTCTGAAAAGAATCGTTAGCAGATTATAAAAAAAAACTTATTTAATAGTAAAAGTATTTTCATTGTTTAAATGCATTGAAATTTGAAAAATATAACAGTGCAGTGACCAGTCAAAATACAGATTTTTTAATTTTTTTTAAATATTTATTTAAATTCTAATTTTTGATTTGTACGTCTTCATCAGCGAAGCACAAATATACTTTTTTTCTCGGAATCTGCCTAAACAAAAAAACAAACTCAATTTTCAATAAGAATTGAAAACTAGACTTTGGCATGATGTCCCAGTCTAGTTTTCAGTTATCAAAAATTAAGAATTTTTATTTTTTTTATTCAAGTGTGTACATGAGTTAGTAATAATTTTAATGCATTGAAATTTGAAAAATATAACTTAAGGACCAGTCCAAATGCATATTATGTTAATATATATATATATATATATATATATATATATATATACACATACATACAGTGGGGGTCAAAAGTGTTTGCAAATTGTATAAATTGATAAATTTATGCTTCAATATTTTCCAATATAATAACTATGTTACTCACTGTTTGATATGCAAATATATGAAGTAAATTCATAGAAACGGAAACCAAATAATCATATTCTGGGGGGAGGGTATGGATCTTTAAATGATTTCAGGAAGGAATATGGGCCAAAAAGTTTGCAAGCACTCATTTATCCGCAATAAATACCATTTTTAAATATGATATAATTCGAAAAGTTGTCATGATTATAGTACCATATATTGATAACATATTACAAGAAAACAACAGTTATTACTCAAATAGCAATTAACAGAACAATATGAATTTATGAAACTATTTAACCCTTTATTCGCTTTCCTCCATTTTTAATCAAATCAATCAGCCTCCTATCAACAGATGTTAATGTATGCACTTGCTGAGGTGTGATTTCAGAAGATACCTTCTTGATTCTCTCCCAAATGTCTTTTTTACTATGGAATTGATGCCCGTTCACCAGAGATCCCCTTGTCTGAAAGCCAAGCATTTGTGAACCAAAAAGCATGGCTTGGGGCATTGTCTTGTTGGATAATTAGATTCTGGTTGAGAGCATCATTTTGTGAATTCAACCAGGGCAATAAATTTGCTTCCAAAAACTTGCAGTAGTTCACAGAATTCATTTTGACACAGTCAGGGACAAGAGAAGGACCAACAATCTCACTTCCAATAATACCAGCCCAAATCATCACTCCTCCTCCTCCTACCTGTTGACGTCTGAATCGCAAGCATGGCCTTTAAGAAGCCATCCCTTGCCCCAACCGTCGGGCCCATCGAGGGTTGCTCTGGCCTCGTCAGCACAGTGGGCCCAGATGGCCAATGTTTGGAAATAGAGGTGAAGCATCATCACAAATGACTTTTATAAGATTTTTTTCAAAACTTTTGAGGCATATGATCAACTTGGGTTCATTTTAATTAGATTTTAACTGATATTTGTCTCTGAAAACAGTTCTGGGACCAAATTGACCTATTTTGGCTGTGTCACAAAATGTCGCGAATCTACCGAAATTTACTAAATTCAGAGAAATATTGAAATAGGCATTATTTCAGTTTGGATTGAGATAGGAAAGTGGTTGAGGGCTTGTTAGAAGCGTATGGCCAAGGAGAACATAATGGAAGCAATTCATGTTGAGCTAATATACCAGTTTATGTATTGGCTTTTATAAAGTAATGAATCTGTCTGAAATTGTGTATTTCTGTTGAAAATTGCACAGGTAACAATACAAACATTATGTGTATTATTGAATTTTCTCAAAACCTCACATAAAGATAATATAAATTAATCAAGAAAAATGTCTTCAATAAGGCTTGCATACCAGTTCTTGGACAAGCCAAACAACCGATTATGTGAACATATGGCACACTGGCCCCAGATCGCCAAACTTTGGAAATAGAGATTAGGCGAAGTCTTACTTTGATTTTTCTGGCATTTTCTCGTTTTTTTTTTTTTCAGTTTTATACCCAAGTACAGAGTAACTAAAGCATATTTTGACTTAGAGAAAGTGTATAAAAGGATACAGGAACCAAAAATGCTTTGATTTTGTCTAAATTCACAAAATTAGGAGAAATTATAAAATTGGAGTAGTTTCGTTGACTCAACCGAGATAATTCAGTTTGTGTTATGTTTCTCATTCCATACTGGCAGATAAGAATATAAAATAAAACAACAAATAAATCACCATCTAGTCAAGAAAAATGTCTTCAACGAGGCTTGCATACCACCGCTTCGGTAGACCTACCAACCGACCATGCGACCGAATGGTGTGATCGTCAGCTCCACATTCCGTGCAAAATTTTCTTGCCTGAAAATGAGTGGTTATGTTCTGGATGATTGGATCTGATCGTTCCAGTAACCTGGCCATTACATCAGTTAATTGGAGCAGTGGGTCAGTTTTCCTCGACAAGAACTGCAAGTAGTTGCGAATGTCTTTATTCGACTCTAAGCATTCCTCTGACAGACTTCCCAGTCCATGAGCATCATTTAGACTCATCAATTCTGTTGAATGATGAAGAGTCCCATGCAAGGTGTGATTCATCATGACCCATGGGAAGTTGTCACACAAATTGTATGAAGTCTGCTCACAAAGTTCTTTGAACTTCATCAGATCGATCTTACGTGACGACGACACAACCGATAGAACAGTGGAGAGCTGACGATGAAGGAGAAGCAGGTTTTCTCGGTGTTTTTCATCAACTAATTTTTCGATTGAAGCTAGAACTTCCTCTGAAAAGAAGCGACGGCCTTGTGGACCATTGGTTGATGTCCCACCTTTTCCACCAGCAGAGTTGACTCTATCAAGATACAGGCCTGTCTCTGTGTAGATCGCTTCGAGAACTCGATCCTTCGCTCGACGGACAGGTTCACCACGAACGTCGGACCTCTCAATCCACTGTTGGTAGTCAGCATGGCACCGATACAAAACCTTCAGGAACCACGTTGTTCCATTGATGTACGAATGAGTCACAGTGATGCTTGATTGGTCAGATGTTGTGAGTGGCTTCTTGGTTAATCCTTGACGAGTCTCAAAATCTCCTTATTTTGCTTTGACTTTACCATTCTCATCAACTAGTTCATTGTACAGCTCGAGAGAATTCTTTGCCGATCTGTTAATGGGAAAGCCCTCTGCAACCTTGGTTCTGTCAGTCCAATCAGCCTGTTTTGTTGTGCATAGGATGCAATCAGCCCCTCCCAACCCTGAAATGTCCCTTTTGAATTTCAGATCCTTCATTGAATCGTGTACTATGACATTCACATCATATCCTTGACCATCAGCAGTAACAAAAATTCCATCTGAAGCCAACTCTTGGCGTGCTTTGTCTGTAGTGGGAACGACCATATTAAGAAGATCTTCATCGGTCTCTTTCTCCCTGATCAAGAATAGTGGTCTTAATGTTCTACAGTTGTTTGGCGAGTGATTCTGCCACAGACAAAAAGAAGAACCGTCCTGGTAACGAGCAAGTAGTTTCAGTGGTGTAATGCCATACTGGAACATATTTTCAGTTGCGTCCAGCATACTTGTAGAGTTCCACACTACTTGTTGACCAGCACCGTCACATCCATCTTTAAACACCATTTCAAGGACACCATCTCTGCATTTATCTTTTATGATTTTCTTAGGGATCAAGGATATGATGGACTCGATCGTCATTTTCACTAGGTCCTTGTACTGCACCTGAACTCCACTGTCATCAAGAACTGGGGAGATACTGGGGCGGAGCTTTTTACGTCCCTCCAACAACTCATTGCTGGTTGGAAAATAGATTCCCTTCGCAGCAAGTATGTGCCTCATCTTTCTCATTTGCTCCCTACTCAACGTTAATGAATGCATCAATGCAATCGCTTCATTGATCTCAAAGGAATGAATATCGTTCACATTGGACGAAAATATCTCATACCCAACTCGAGCTGTCTTCTTTTCCGATTGAATATTCACATGATGAATCATATATCCTAGCAACTGAGTGACTGAAAGCTCAGGACATTCCTTTGCAGCGTATTCTTCAATGTAGTCGAGCAGACCCTGTGTTCTTTCCTTCTGCATTCTCTCCCCTAAGTTGACAAAACTCTTCCTTTGCTTCTTTCCAACTTGTGGACAGTTCCCTTCCATTTCGATTTCTTCTTTCGATGCTTGAGCAAGGATTTCGGTGTTTGCTAGGCGTTTCTTTTTCAATCGTTTGAAATGGTTCCATGCATTCAAGAAGAAGCCACTGATTTCTTTGTTTTCGTGAAAACCATGAGTTTCTCTGAATTGGCGAAAGCATTTGGCATATTCAGGTGGTTTGGTACGGCATAATGCAGCCTGACTAATGATGGCTTCGAAGACCTGATATTCTGTGGTGAGAACATTGTTGCCTGCCATCTGAATATGATAATTTCTTTTTTTTAAACTTCAGTTAACCCGATAATAGCCTGTAATGAAGAAAAAAGCATAGACATTAACTGAATGGTCATATAGAATAATAGAATACTCAAAATATTTGATAGAACATGTAAAAGCAAACTAAAACTTTGGCAAAATGCCCGAATTTGGTAATTTGGTCCCAGATCCCGGAAAAATGAAAATTCTATTTGTCAGAAAAAAAATTTACTGCTAAGATTTACAAAACAAATTTGACATAGTTAGAAAGGTCTTAGGCTATATTTTTTGAAACATATATACTTTGATATGTAAATCTTAGCGGTTTTTGAGCTATTTGAGGAATTGAACAAAAAATAAATGACAATTTTGCTGAAACATTAAGGTAAAATTTCACTAAATAAGCTTTTATCTTATCAAAATTTCATCTATTATACCACAAACAAGACCTCTGTTAGAAAAAAAAGATGAATTTAGTTATACAAATTGAAAAAATATCAAAAAACCCATTATGGCATTTTATTTACAAATTCTGGCTTAGTTTATATGATAAGGTTCATATGTAGTCAAGAATATGATCTCGACACGATTTTGAATTTCTGCTAGGTTTGAGATAGCATAAAATCACTTCACGTGATGCTACAGACCTAATTTTTTTTTTGTTTGTTCAGAAATTTTATTTACTTACAGAATTTCTATAGTTCAAGGTACATAGAGAAAGTTTTTTTTTAGGCTATTTTCACCTCTGGGCCCACTGTGGTCAGTCCAGAGAACATTTTGAAAATTTGTTTTCAAATATTTAGTGGCCCATGCTAGTCGCTTCTGACAGTTTATATTACTCAAAGGAGGACATTTTGTCTGTGTTCTCTGGTCGGCTATCTGTTTCAAAATCCGATTTTGGGTCCTTTTAGAGATGCCAGACTCCTGCATGGTCGAAAATAGCTTTGCTTGTGCTGTGTGGGGTTGCTAGCAAACTCCTCCTTGATTTTTCTAATATCTCGTGGTGAAGTCACCTTTTGGTCTGCCACTTTTATGCTTTTTTTCTTCCATCTTTGCCGTCAATGACGAAACGTTTCACAGTTCGATGATCTTGTTTCAAAATTTTCGAAATTTCCAATGTAGACTTCTTTGCAGCAAGAAATGTAACAATTTCACCCTTCTCCCTATCTGTCAACATCTTTCCTTTAGCCATTATCAATAAATTAAGATTACTGCATAAAATTTTGGCTCACCTGAAAAGTGGAAAATGTCAAACTATTATTAAATTCTGGCTTTTATCGTAAAATGTAGTAATGGAACGAACCAGAATGGCAACCAGCAAATGATGGAAGAGTCCAAAATGAAAAATAAAGCAAAATTAATAAAGAAATTGAGAAAAAATAGGTCTTCAAACTCTTTTGACCCCCACTGTGTGTGTATGCATATATATATATATATATATATATATATATATATACATCACATATACGTTTTAAATGTTCTCTTTGAATTTGCTGCAAATGTACTGCTCCTCTCCTTCATTATACCCACCCCACACTCCGCCAATAAAAGAAAAATTGAGATTGATTTTGGTCCTCCATTTTTAGCATTATTATCCATCCTTCCTGATTGAAGATTCACTTCCATAAGAAATCCTTTTGATTTTTATTTTTGTTGACCTCAAGGTCAATTTCATATAACTTCTCTGCATGTTGAAACACAATATTTTGAATCTCTGCCACGTATGGATAAAACTCTTTTGTGTAGGAGATTAGCATGTTTAAAAAAAATGTAAATATGAAAAAATAAGGATCAAATAACTGTACATATGTTAAGGGTCATGTAATAGTGCTCAATAGCAATTAGAGCACTATTGTAATACTATTTTCCTTATACAACATTATGGCTACATATGTGCATACATGTTTTGCTTACAACTTTATTCAAGGCTTAGCCACATAAAGCAATGTCTAATAATGAAGGCACTGAAAGCCAAAACTTATATATGTATATATATATAATACGTTGAATTTTTTTTTTTTTTTTTTTACAAGGGTGTCACCACTTATCAAGGCCCAGAGGCCACTCAAGGATAAGGGTTAATAGGTATACATTAGTCATTTTGATTTTAGCATAGTAAACAGTGGGAATTTTGAAACTTGGATTACTTAAGGGGACGATTCAATTAGAACTTGTTCACATTGGACTTTTTCTTTTTTTTTTTTTTTTTCATAGGTATCAACTCATTATCAAGGTCAAAGAGGCAACTCAAGGATAAGGGTTAAAGAGTGTACAGTAGAAATTGGACAATATAATAATCATTAGTAATGAAAATTTGTTAAATTTGATAACTTATATGGAACGGCTCATCAAGAACTTATTTACGTTAGACTTGAACACAACCATATTGTAGTCAGCCGGAAAGCAGGAAAACGGAAGACAATTCCACAGGCGTGCAGTTCTAATAAAAAAGCTTTTGTTCATGGAATCTACGTTTAGGTTTAGGCACAGATAAAGAGTGGGGGGAATTATTGATAGTGTTTACAGCTAGACGAGTGTTTCTTGTGAAAGTTTGATGAGGGGGGACCATAGATTGAAGCTCAGTCGAACACTTTCCATGAAAATAACGATACATCAGAGACAAACTCGCAACATCTCTTCTGTGAGATAGAGGTTGCAAGGAAGAGAAAAGGACATCTCCTACGAGGCTACGAAGTCTATTTTGAACTCTATCAAGGCAGGCCAAGTCCTTTCTAGCAGCTCCTGCCCAGATGTGGCAACAGTACTCCATCCTTGGACGTACCTGGCTCTTATATAGATAGAGAATTGCATCAGCAGTGAGATATCTACTGGATCGATAGAAAGATCCCACCATTTTTCCAGCGGCCTTGGCAACAGATTTAATGTACGTGTTCCATTTAAGATCAGGAGTAATGGTCAATCCCAGAAGCTTGTCAAAACTTGAGGCCTCCTGAAGACGAAAACCATTCATTTCAATTGATCCCAGATGTGGATCAGAATGTTGATGATGTAAAGAGAGAAGCTTGGTTTTAGATGCATTAAACGTAACCAGCCACTCCTTTCCCCATTGTACTACATGCTCAAGATCAGAGGAGAGAGAATTGGAGAGAACTTGGTCATTTACTGTCTTAGATGTACTACCATAAATGGTAGTGTCGTCAGCATAAATGTCTACAAATGATGTAAGGATGTGATTTGGAAGATCATTAATGTAGATCAGGAAAAGAGTTGGGCCCAGGATGGACCCCTGAGGGACACCGGCATTAATACTGTGGGCTTCTGATTTTTGCCCCTCAACTACTACTCTTATGAACCTATCAGAAAGAAATGATTTAATAATTGAGAAGACATTTCCAGCTATACCATAGCTAGAGATCTTATGAAGTAAACCTTTATGCCATACCCTATCAAAGGCCTTAGAAGAGCAATTGCCCTAGAAAGGTTGCCTCCGTCGAGAGATTTGCTAATCCTATGAGATATAACTGTAAGCACATCTGCTGTAGATCTAGCAGAACGGAAACCATATTGAGTGTCACTAAGAAGGTTATTTTTGTTGAGATGGTTGATTACTTCTGTATTTAACACAGATTCCAGCAACTTACTCATGACGCACAGGAGACTTATTGGCCTGTAATGAGAGGGGGATGAGCGATCACCTGAATTCTTAAATAAATTTCTAATGAACATTCAAATGTGACAATTGTTTTTTATTTTTGTATTAATGAATTATGTTTTGGTACTTGGTATAAATTAAAAATCTATGACGTCATCCTAAAGCTATAATTATTTTGTTGATGTAATGTTTTAAGCTCTATTTTATAAGAAACTCCAAATAGGTCAGTTGGTAGAATGTTAGACTGAAGAGTTTAAGGCTTTGGTTTCCAGTCATGACACTGCTCCATTTGTTGGAAATCTATTTGATATTAATGCAATATTTCCCATTTGTAAAAGAACTTAAAATCTCTGATATATCAAAATGAGACAATTTTTGTAATGCATTTTTGCAACGTTAAAAAAGTGACTGGATAGACAGACAAAATTTATGCTTTGACATATATAGTAGCCCGCCTCCTGTGTTTGTTTTTTGTTTGTTTGAGTTTTTTGTTTGTTTGTTTTAATGTCGATTGTAAATAAGCATGGATGACATTTTACATGACTAACCTATTTAGAAAGCAAAAAACAGGTAGCATTACTGCCTTATCACTAAAACAAACTATGTTTAGTTCTGGCTCAATTGTGTAATCTTTCAGTTGATGCTAACTGATCATTTTTTTTTTTTTTTCGTAATAATAGAATGTAGGAATCGTAGACCTTGGAAGGGGTCAGATATTTTGTAATTCTGTTTGTAGAAGTAAAAAGATTATACTAAAATGTAGCTCTACTTGTTATTAAGCACTATTACACCAGAGCAACATATTCACCTTAACAACAGGCTAAAAAAAAAAAAGGTTATATCAATAAAAAAAAAGGTTATATCAATAAAAAAAAAAGGTTATATCAATAAAAAAAAAAGGTTATATCAATAAAAAAAAAAGGTTATATCAATAAAAAAAAAAGGTTATATCAATAAAAAAAAAAGGTTATATCAATAAAAAAAAAAAGGTTATATCAATAAAAAAAAGGTTATATCAATAATAAAAAAAAAGGTTATATCAATAAAAAAAAGGTTATTTCAATAAAAAAAAGGTTATGTCAATAAAAAAAAAGTTATGTCAATAAAAAAAAGGTTATATCAATAAAAAAAAAAAAAGGTTATATCAATAATAAAAAAAAAAGGTTATATCAATTAAAAAAAAAAAGGTTATATCAATAATAAAAAAAAAGGTTATATCAATTAAAAAAAAAGGTTATATCAATAAAAAAAAAAGGTTATATCAATAAAAAAAAAAGGTTATATCAATAAAAAAAAAAAAAGGTTATATCAATAAAAAAAAAAGGTTATATCAATAAAAAAAAGGTTATATCAATAAAAAAAAAAGGTTATATCAATAAAAAAAAAAGGTTATATCAATAAAAAAAAGGTTATATCAATAAAAAAAAAGTTATGTCAATAAAAAAAAAGTTATGTCAATAAAAAAAAAGTTATGTCAATAAAAAAAAAGTTATGTCAATAAAAAAAAAGTTATGTCAATAAAAAAAAAGTTATGTCAATAAAAAAAAGGTTATATCAATAAAAAAAAAAAAAAGGTTATATCAATAAAAAAAAAAGGTTATATCAATAAAAAAAAAAAGGTTATATCAATAAAAAAAAAAAGGTTATATCAATAAAAAAAAGGTTATATCAATAAAAAAAAGGTTATATCAATAAAAAAAAGGTTATGTCAATAAAAAAAAAGGTTAAATCAATTAAAAAAAGGTTATATCAATAAAAAAAAGGTTAAATCAATTAAAAAAAGGTTAAATCAATTAAAAAAAGGTTATATCAATAAAAAAAAGGTTATATCAATAAAAAAAAAGGTTATATCAATAAAAAAAAAGGTTATATCAATAAAAAAAAAAGGTTATATCAATAAAAAAAAAAAAGGTTATATCAATTAAAAAAAGGTTATATCAATAAAAAAAAAAAAGGTTATATCAATAAAAAAAAGGTTATATCAATAAAAAAAAAAAAAGGTTATATCAATAAAAAAAAGGTTATATCAATAAAAAAAAAGGTTAAATCAATTAAAAAAAGGTTATATCAATAAAAAAAAGGTTATATCAATAAAAAAAAAAGGTTAAATCAATAAAAAAAAGGTTATATCAATAAAAAAAAGGTTAAATCAATTAAAAAAAGGTTATATCAATAAAAAAAAAAGGTTATATCAATAAAAAAAAAAAAGGTTATATCAATAAAAAAAAAAAAGGTTATATCAATAAAAAAAAAAAGGTTATATCAATAAAAAAAAAAAAGGTTATATCAATAAAAAAAAAAAAGGTTATATCAATAAAAAAAAGGTTATATCAATAAAAAAAAGGTTATATCAATAAAAAAAAGGTTATATCAATAAAAAAAAGGTTATATCAATAAAAAAAAGGTTATATCAATAAAAAAAAAAAGGTTATATCAATAAAAAAAAAAGGTTATATCAATAAAAAAAAAAAGGTTATATCAATAAAAAAAAGGTTATATCAATAAAAAAAAGGTTATATCAATAAAAAAAAAAAGGTTATATCAATAAAAAAAAGGTTATATCAATAAAAAAAAAGGTTATATCAATAAAAAAAAGGTTATATCAATAAAAAAAAGGTTATATCAATAAAAAAAAAAGTTATATCAATAAAAAAAAATAAAGGTTATATCAATAAAAAAAAAAAAGGTTATATCAATAAAAAAAAAAAAGGTTATATCAATAAAAAAAAAAGAAGGTTATATCAATAAAAAAAAAAGAAGGTTATATCAATAAAAAAAAAATACAGGATGGGATCGATTTTTAAGCAGCTCTCATTATCCATTGTTTCAGACTTTTTTTTTTCTTGAAACTGTTGCGAATATTTCTGACAAGTTACCCATTTGGGGCTTAATAAGAATTTGTGCTGAGGAAGAAAGCCGTTAATTTGTTATGCTTTTTATTCCATTTAAAAATGATAAATAGATTTCTGAAATGCATTTTTTTTTTTTTTTGTCGTTTCACCCCCAAACAAGGCATAGGGCCACTTAGTCTTGAGGGGCTAATATTTGGGACCAGATTTGCAGGGATACTATTTATGAAGTTGGGCAGCTAGTAGTCTATTCACATTACGCTTGAATTTCTGCATGTCAGTACAGTCAGGGAAGCAGGGGTCCGGGAGGGAATTCCAAAGCAGTCCGAGGGGAAAAAGCTATTACAATGTCTAGGGATCTCTACAGTGTAGGGGTGGGATTTTGCTGTTTGTTGGGGATATTGTTATAAAGGGGGTACTAGTACTGGGAGTTCATCAGCACTTGCCATTGAAATATTTGTAAAACAGGCACAAGAATGACATGATCTTATTGTACATATTCAATAGTATTATTGAGATTAAAAAATTTGTACATATTCAATAGTATTATTGAGATTAAAAAATTTGTACATATTCAATAGTATTATTGAGATTAAAAAATTTGTACATATTCAATAGTATTATTGAGATTAAAAAATTTGTACATATTCAATAGTATTATTGAGATTAAAAGGTTTGTACATATTCAATAGTATTATTGAGATTAAAAAATTTGTACATATTCAATAGTATTATTGAGATTAAAAGGTTTGTACATATTCAATAGTATTATTGAGATTAAAAAATTTGTACATATTCAATAGTATTATTGAGATTAAAAAATTTGTACATATTCAATAGTATTATTGAGATTAAAAAAGTTGTACATATTCAATAGTATTATTGAGATTAAAAAATTTGTACATATTCAATAGTATTATTGAGATTAAAAAATTTGTACATATTCAATAGTATTGAGATTAAAAAAGTTGTACATATTCAATAGTATTGAGATTAAAAAAGTTGTACATATTCAATAGTATTGAGATTAAAAAATTTGTACATATTCAATAGTATTGAGATTAAAAAATTTGTACATATTCAATAGTATTGAGATTAAAAAATTTGTACATATTCAATAGTATTATTGAGATTAAAAAATTTGTACATATTCAATAGTATTATTGAGATTAAAAAATTTGTACATATTCAATAGTATTATTGAGATTAAAAAATTTGTACATATTCAATAGTATTATTGAGATTAAAAAATTTGTACATATTCAATAGTATTATTGAGATTAAAAAATTTGTACATATTCAATAGTATTATTGAGATTAAAAAATTTGTACATATTCAATAGTATTATTGAGATTAAAAAATTTGGAGAGCATGATAAAAAATATTAATGAATTTATCAATTTTGTATGCGACAAAATCTATATACATGTAAATTTATAAATTTTGTATACGACAAAATCTATATACATGTAAATTTATGAATTTTGTATACGACAAAATTTATATACATGTAAATTTATATACATGTAAATTTATCAATTTTGTATATGACAAAATTTATATACATGTAAATTTATAAATTTTGTATTTGACAAAATTTATATACATGTAAATTTATAAATTTTGTATACGACAAAATTTATATACATGTAAATTTATCAATTTTGTATACGACAAAATTTATATACATGTAAATTTATCAATTTTGTATGCGACAAAATTTATATACATGTAAATTTATAAATTTTGTATACGACAAAATCTATATACATGTAAATTTATCAATTTTGTATGCAACAAAATTTATATACATGTAAATTTATCAATTTTGTATACAACAAAATTTATCAATTTACATGTATATAAATTTTGTATGCAACAAAATCTATATACATGTGAATTTATCAATTTTGTATGCGACAAAATTTATATACATGTAAATTTATCAATTTTGTATACGACAAAATTTATATACATGTAAATTTATCAATTTTGTCTATGACAAAATTTATATACATGTAAATTTATCAATTTTGTATACGACAAAATCTATATACATGTAAATTTATCAATTTTGTGTACGACAAAATTTATATACATGTAAATTTACCAATTTTTTACATGACAAAATTTATATACATGTAAATTTATCAATTTTGTATACGACAAAATTTATATACATGTAAATTTATAAATTTTGTATATGACAAAATTTATATATATGTAAATTTATCAATTTTGTATACGACAAAATTTATATATATGTAAATTTATCAATTTTGTATACGACAAAATTCATCAATTTTGTATGCGACAAAATTTATATACATGTAAATTTATCAATTTTTTCTATGACAAAATTTATATACATGTAAATTTATAAATTTTGTATACGACAAAATTTATACATGTAAATTCATAAATTTTGTATGCGACAAAATTTATATACATGTAAATTTATCAATTTTGTCCATGACAAAATTTATATACATGTAAATTTATCAATTTTGTATGCGACAAAATTTATATACATGTAAATTTATCAATTTTTTCTATGACAAAATTTATATACATGTAAATTTATCAATTTTGTCTATGACAAAATTTATATACATGTAAATTTATCAATTTTGTCTATGACAAAATTTATATACATGTAAATTTATCAATTTTGTCTACGACAAAATTTATATACATGTAAATTTATCAGTTTTGTATGCGACAAAATCTATATACAAGTAAATTTATCAATTTTGTATGCGACAAAATCTATATACATGTAAATTTATCAATTTTGTATACGACAAAATTTATATGCATGTAAATATATATATATATATATATAGCACATAGCTGGTATAGACATCAACAACCAATTGCACAGTATTCCAGATCAGAAGGTTTCACTTTTGAACACCTATCTAACAAAGGAAAATTTTCCTGAAATCTATTCTATAAATCTCAGCTGTTTGTGTGTATGTTTGTATGTCCGTTAAAAACTTTGTCATCTGCACGAAACTCTCACGAATGTGGTATCGTTAGAAAGAGCGGTCTCTCAGACACATAGTATCGAAAATTTAGAACAAAATGGTCCATTATTTCATGTAGAAAAGTCATTTTGTTCGAGGATCAGGTAAAACCTTGGTTTTGGTGCTTTTTGTTAATTGTGTACAAACAGTCAATTTTTTTTTTTTTTTAAAAAGCTAAATATGTAACGTCATAACATCTGTCATCGTTTGCTTATTTTTACAAGTTTTTTTTTTTTTGCTTACAAAATTTTGCTTTTAGTTTGTTTCTAGCTGATGGCACTCAAGTAGGCACCGCCAAAAATGGCCGAAAAATCAAGTTGTTGTTTTTTAAAACGAAATTACATTCATTAAAATCCATTATTTCTGAGTAACTTTTTTTTTTCCAGAAAGATAAAACCCTGAATTTTATCATATAGAAAACAGAATAATGTAAAACTTTTTCTACTATATTTAATTAAATTTTAATTTTCCCAAAAAGTTAACAATTGACATTTTTTGTCTTGCACAAAAAACGTACATAAATATTTTTAAAAAAAGGTTTTTGAACTAATTAATTTATTTATTTGTTGTCTAAGATTTAGGATGATTTTCAATGAGAATATGCAAAAATATTATAATATAAGTACCTGGATTTCAAATAATTCCACTTATTCATATAGGCAACCAGTTACTTCGCGTCGATCTAGAGTCTAGATCGACAATGTTTACATTTGTAGCTGATAAAAAGCAAACTATGGAAGACCAAACAGGCCAAAAAAAACTTATTTTTCAGTGACGAAAATTTCAATGTATTAACGCTGAGGCTGGCCAGTACCAGATGGGTGACCATTTGTATGAGTTTGGTTTTTAATGTGTATGTGTGTGGGGGCCAGGCTCCCCAAAATGGGGGGGGGCAATTTAAAGCAGAATAAAAAAAAAAATTATTTCAGCGCGTTTGGTCCACCGTAGTCGAAAGGCGGCAGACGTTTTCAAACGGGATCAAAAAAATGATGCTATTTTTAACACAAAGGGCACAATATTTATCGAATTTTTTTTTTTTGTATCGATTCTTCAAAGCATGTCCTGTTTAATAATGGTCATGCATTATTCGGCTCGCTAAAAAAAAATTGTTAATTTATTTATCAAAGATTTTAAAATGGCTTTTTTCGTATAAATATTAAAAAATTTTTTTTTTTTTGTTTTGCTTAACTTAAATTAATTATTTTACTTAACATATTCACCGAATTTCACACTTCAAAAATCAAAAACGGGATAATTAAAAACAATCGAAGTTCTGATATTCGGACGTCAAAATAAGGTATGCAAACAATTTTTTTTTTTTTTTTTTAATCTATAATTCTGTCCCTTACAACAACACAATATGTTGTGTTCAGTTTCAGATGATTATTTTAAGCATATTTGTACCCCCTCAAAATAAGGGGGGGGTTGTAAGCAAAAATATATATATATATATAAATATCGTTTATGAAAAATAAGTACACTGTTATAAAGTTCATTCTTCTCTTAATAATCGCTGAAAATTTCGTATTGATCGGATAATTATCTGATTTTTGGTAGATTTTTAAAAAGACGGTCCGTCAAAAAGTACTTACCTGTCCCCCCCCCTCCAGTTTTGGCGGTGCCTACACTCAAGCCACTCACCCCTCCTCCTTTTTTTTGTTGTTGTTTCTGACTCTTATAAATTAAAATATATTTTACTGTATGTTACGACTGGGCTTGCTGACACAAGTAAGAACACTATATAAGTATAAAATTATATATAAAAAATTGTTTTAATAAAAAATAAATCTGCGTAAATTATTCCACTGTTGTCTTAATTTACTGCAGTTTGTGTATATACGTTAAACCTCTGCATTGTAATGCTTTCTACACATGTCCTTCATATACACATTAGACAATGCTTCAAGCAAACTACATTAACATTGTTTGTTTCTGTCTATCATAAGTTAAAAATGAATAAAATCTCTAGCATAACCGGTGTCTGACTCACTGGTTACCCTAGTTAGTCTATAATTGAGATTATTATACAAATTTTTTTTTCTTGGTTAGATGTTAATGTTTTAGTTGAGTTTTATGTAATGTGTGCATATGCAGTTTAATATGTGCGTGCGTATATGGAACAAAGATGTGATCGACCGACTCCTACGTAGACCAATTTGTACATCTGTAATTTATTACAAGATTTAACTGATAATAGCTTTCAAAAAGCTGTTGCACACACATACGTAATATTTATCATTTACGGTTATTTTTGTCATCTATAACTACTCGATGTAGACATAACTAGTGTTTTCGAACCTCTGATACAAAATCAACAACACCAACATATATCAGGGCTCTACGGACAAATTTTATCCTTAGTTGACCTTTGACAACTAAATATTTTTGTTTACTAGCCAAATAGAAAAGTTACTAGCTCAAACCCACATGATTTTTAGAATATGACATCCTCGTCCTATGACGAATATGTACATTATAAAGATTCTTTTGTATTTTTTAATAAGTGTAATTCTAATTCGCATTTTATGTTGATACTTGAAGGTGTAAAAATACAAATTTCCTCAGATGTTTTTTAAATAGCCTTTGTTTAAAAAAAAAGTATATTGTTTTGTTAAACCTATTATTGTTTAAATAATTTGACTTTGCTCGTTTTATTAAAAAAATGTTGAAAAAATACTTTTCACTCAGTAGTGAGCTTTCTAAGATTGTCAGTGAACGAAACACAATCGCCAAAAGATAAGCGTTTCATTATTTCTAGTTGCCACTTTGAAAAATCACTCGTAAATGCGACTGTTTTACTCGCAATGTAGAGCCGTATATTATTGTTGGTATGATTAGTCAAGTGTCGGAAAAATCAGAACTTTTCGTAGCATTAGAATCGGAAAAAATGCCAGCGTTTTTCCATGTCCACCATTTGTTTTTGTTTTGAAAATAATTTTCTATTGTTGGTACTGATGGTAAAAGGGTAAATATTTATATTAAAATATCAATAAAAATATCCCCATCCCACAAGTTTGTGAAAATATATGCTCATATTTTTAATAATAATCTGAAAAAAAAGTGGGGAAAAAAACCTCCATAGTTTAATATTTAGCGATTTTTTTTTTTTTTTTTTTTTTTTTTTTTTTTTAAGAATTCAAAATTTCGAACAGAATCGGTAATTGTATATTAGAATCGTCCCATCGCTAATCTATATACCTACAGTTTTTTTTTTTTTTTTTTTTTTTTTGTTTTCCTGACATGTTTAAAACCTACTTTTTCTGTTTAAAAATTATTAAAGCAAACTTAATATACTCATTCGGTCATGGATATATAAGCGACTTCATGAAGTTTAATTAATTTGCATATTGATTTGAAAAACGAACGTTCATTAGTTATTCCTTTTTTATGGTTTCTTATTGGTTGATTCTTTTCATTAAACTATTACACTGAATTCTACTTATCCGTATTTTCTACATTGTGCATAAGTTGCGTAGAATTTAGGATGAAAGCGTTCTAGTACATGATCCAATATATTTATAGGGAATTTGCTCTATAATATGAAATCTGCATGAATTAATCATATTTAAGTGTATTTTACAACGCTTGGCAGCCTGCTAGTATGTATGTGTGTGTGTGTATATATATATACTAGCATGGGTACCCGGCGTTGCCTGGGTTGACATGAAGTTCAGTTTGAAACATGCCTGCTATACTAATCATCATGGGTAATGTGGATACCCCCACAACAATTTAAAAATTAAAAGAACAGATAAAAACATGTAAATGTAATCGCCCGCCCCTCAAAAAAAAAAGAAGTATCTGATACCCTCTCCACAAGATATTTCGGCAGAAGGGATCACTGTCCTAAGAAAACTCACAATTTTGTGAACCTAAAAAAATAACGTTTATAAACATTAATGCGTGCGTTTATTTTTTATTTTGGTAAATGTGTAGTTTAGCGGCGTAAATTATTTGCCAGACAAAAAAAAATATAAAAACTATTTTTATATAAAACACATTGTTAGACCCAAAGGCTGAAAAAAAACCAGAAAAAAAAATTTCATTTTTATTTTTTGTCATTTATATTTATTATTCGAGGCCGCTATATTGCTTTTCAAATTTGGCCTTTCTAAGGTTTGGCAAATTTGCCTTTTTAAACTCTTTTATGAACTATGTTTTTGGCTGCCACATTTTTTTTTTGTAATGAAAGAGTGTAAAAAAGGCCAAATTTGACCTTAAAAAGCCAATCTGTCAAAACTAAAAAAGGCCAAATTTTAAAGGTATAAGGTGTGCACATTTCGTCTAATAAAAAATGATATAAAAACATAAAAATTAATTTTTTTTTTTTTTTGGGTCTAATGTTTTATGTAAAAATAAATAGTTTTTATAATTTTTTATCTGCCAAATAATTTACACTGCTAAACTACACATTTACCTTTATTTATTTATGTATTTATTCTTTTTAAATAAAGGAAATTTTCGATTTGGGGGGGGGGCTTTTCGATTTGCTTTTTATTTGTCGTTTTATGTTTCTAATGTACCCCCCCCCCCAAAAAAAAAAAATTAATTTGTCATATTTTGGGGTTGTTTTGTTTATTAAATTGTTTGGTGAAAGTAGAGAATGGTCTCATAAAAAATAATTAAATTTATCGTTATTTTATGTTTCCAATGTAATTCCCGCGCCCACCCCACCAGAAAGAAACAAATTGTATTTGTCAGATTTTGCCCTCCTCCTCAATCGCCCCCCCCCCCAAAAATGCTAGAGGTGACATGTCTTGTTGAACGTTTAGTGGCCAAAAATTGAGTGCTCATTTTACGTTAAATTTTTATAGAAAAGTGATCCCCTTCTATAACAATGTTATTTATTTATTTTTTTTCTAAAATTTCTTCTCTCATAATATTTATAAAGGTGTTTAAATGTATTAGGCTGAAAAAATTAGATCTCTTTTTTTTAAGGGTTAAACGCCACTGAGTCACGTCGTATAAAGTTACCTTTTTAATTAGAAAATTAAGTTTGCAATCGATGAAATTAACGCGAAAAAAGAAAAGTGTAAATTGTGGAATTTAGAGGGGGGACAGTAGACCTTCATTTGTATTAGTTTTACATATGAACAAATTCATTCATAGCTAGATGTCGTTTAATTTTAAATCTTTCTTATCCATTAGCTCAAACGGTAGGAAATGCGGCTGGAATTCTAACTGAGAGAACCCGTTTACAGCACTAAATGTTTTGGTTTCGATTCTAGCTGATAGCACCCAAGTCTTAATTTAAAAAAAAAATTAATAGAGAATTGGCTCTGTAATAATATGAAATCTGCATGAATTAAAATATATTTAAACGTATTTGTCCTCCCCTTAGTCTCTCATATATATATATATATATCTCGTATTTCAGATTTTTAAAATCTGAAGCATCTTCAGTGGTTTACCATTTGACATGATATGGAGAATTTGAATGTCTAAGATTCTGCAGGTGCTTGATGACTGACGAGAAATAATGTTATTTATTTATTTATTTTTAGAAAGCTCCATTTCCATTTGTATTCTAGTTTTTATCACGTGATCTATGTCGATTCAAATGTTCAAACTTCATTAGCTAGGCTTGTTGCTTCCTTTTCATAAATTAGATTTTTCTTTTTACTTAATGGAGTATCTGAGTAATAATTTCAAAAAATATGGCATTTTATTGACATGCGTTTCGTTAGGTATCAGGTGGCAAATTGATTTAAAAAAAAAAAAGAAGTTTGTTTTGAAAAAATTTCATTGCATATACCAATCTAACTAATTGCTCCTTATCTCTAAGAAAAGTGGAGGGGAAAAATTCCCAACTCTCCACCTCCTTGTGGGTCCACTGACAAAGGAGGGATTGGACCTAGTAATTCACTCTTGTTCATCCATTAGCACTTTTCTAGATAATCACACCTTGGATTTTTTTAAAAAGAATTTACGCAAACAGTAGTCATGATGAAAGTAAATTTTTGCTAGAATGGATTTTCTGGGATAACTCTGGTTGCACCCCTAGGGACCATTATAGGGGTAATTTTGTCCCAAAATCATTTGTCCGTTCGCACTTTTCTCAATAATCACACCTTGAAGTTTTTGAAATTTTGCACAAACGTTTGTCATGATGAAAGTAAAATTTTCACTTGTAGAGGGGGGGGGCAATCTGGGTGGAAAGTTGAGCAGCAAGTTATTTGTTTGCGTTACATTTAAATTTCTGCATGTCAGTATGGTCAAAAAGCAGGAAGGAAATTCCAAAGGTAAACAGTTTGAGGAAAGGAACTGTTAAAATAAAATAGCTTCTGGCATCTAAGGACGTCTATGGAGAAGGGGTGGGATTTTGCGGCTTGTCAGTTGGGTCGAGGTATATGTACCTAATGTATTGAGTATGCTGTTCAGCTTAGTTGGTAGAGCAGTACTCGAGTGGTTTACATATCCGACACAAGTTTTTTTTCCTACAACATTGTAATTTCTGACTCTGCTTGTTTTATTACTGGCATTGTTGAAAGCTTGATGAATTTCATTTTTTTTGGACGGATGCCAATAAGGACCTGCCACAACTGAACAAAAGCCATTTTCGAAATATTCCCCTTCTTGCCATAACCGCTTGGCTTTTAATCAAAATCTATTACAGAGAATGCTGTGCTTAATTAGCACGTCTTTAAATTGTCTACCTGTAAAAATTCTTTATTGCCCAACAAAACCACTTGAATCTTGGACGCAAATGAAGTATTGAATATTAGAAAAAATATAAGGCAACTTGAGGTTCACTTAACCTACTTATATCCGTCCAAACGTATATATATATATATACATATATATATATATATATGTATATATATATATATATATATATATATATATAATAATAATAATTTCAGGTTAAATAATATCAAACGTCCACGTATGTTTCTAGAATAGTGATTTAAAGGTTATGAGGGTTTTTGAAGCAAGAAAACGATGTTACTTTTTGTATTTAATATTTTATTTTTTATATTTCAAGCAGTCTTCCGCTCTTGGTCACAAGAATATATTAAAAAAAAAACAAAGAGGATCGCTTGAAATATGAAAAATAAAATATTGAACACAAAAAGTAACATCGTTTTCATGCTTCAAAAACCCTCAAAACCCTTGAATCACTATATTAGGTGAAAGGTATTCAAGACTGATAATGAATTTAACAAGGTTATTTAGAGTGCTCAATAAAAGAGCAAGATATATTTTTATTAATATAAGCAAATTTACATGGTCATGACACTGGACATGCTAATGTTTCGGACAAATGGTTGGTTAAAACCAAAAGTCCTTGTCAGGCGACTTAATAAATGGTTGCTTTCTACAGAAACTAGTCTTAAAAAAAAAAGCTATTTATTTGGACTAGTGTCTCATACCGTTTCAGCCGATGTAACTTCCGACTTTTGTTGTATTTGGGAATATTTCTGTCGAACTTGTGAATCTGCATGGAATTTTGATTGAAACCCTTTATTTTATTCACAGGGTTCCGTTAGCCATGATCGCCTTAATTTGAAATTGTATTTTTAGTATTGTCTGCACTGAAGATTTACCTTCAACCTCCAGAAGAATGTCGGTTAGAACTGAATTTCACTTAGTATTTTATCCATTGTCACAGATCGTTGGAGACAACTCTAATATGAATATTGAAAGTCTTGAACCTCTTGTTTTCGAATGTACAATCATTACTTATAGATCGGTATTTACACGTAAGATATTTAAATTTTTACTTTTAAAAATTAGGCATAGCTGACCATTTCTGGAAGGAAAAGGGAAACCATCATGGGATGAAGTAAAAAATTACAGACAGAAGAACGGTGTAAGACGACTCAAAGAGACAACACATATGCTTGAAGATAACCAATTAAGTAGACCTAGTATAGAATTTAATAATACGATATGTGAACCATTAATTATATAAACAATAGATAATATATACAAGTAATAAGTAAAAACATATATATATAATGAAAATGTATAAAAAAGAATACGAAAAGTATAAAAGCTTATAACTTTATTCGTTTTCCCTTGGTGACGTGCAGGAATACAAAATATTATGAGAAAAAAATTAAAACCTTTTTTACAAGTACATAATTTTCAACCGATCCTTCAGCCTTCATCAGTGTAGTAAAAGTGATGAGTATACATGGGGAAAAGGGAGAAGAAGGTATAGCCAATGAGAAGGTGCCACGTCAGTTTTAAACATATATACATATAAGTACGCACATGCACTCAGTACATATGCACATATAAAAGAAAAATTAAACAGTAAATAAAAATGAAGAAACGCGCCTTTAACTGTCCAATATTCTGAATATTAATGTATGTATAGTAATAGTTATATTTACAATTAGAAATAAAATTTGTACTAGAATTGTACGTGGAAAAATCAATTGTAAAAAGTGATATTCTCCTGAAGGTTGAAGGTTCAATCCTCAGTGTAGGCGACCGAAAAATACAATTGCGAATTACATAGAACCTCTATCCAGTCATGGCTGATGGAACAAGAGCATACTACCCCCCGTGAAATAAAGGGTTCCGCTCGAAATTCCGTCCAAATTCCCGAGTTTGACACACATTCCCGAGTTTGACAAGAGGCCACATCGACTGAAATATTGTGAAAATGACACTCAAGATGAGAACAGTATTCCGATGAATCCAAATAATACGAATACCCAGTCCTCATCTAAAAAATTAAGAAACATCAATTTCAAGTCTGTAGACCAAAAATTGACAGTTTGATAGAGACCGTTCTGCACCCACAGACAAGGTCACTTTTATAGATAGGGTTTTAAGAGCAAAAATTCAACCATTTTCAAAGAATTGGTTGCTGACTTTTATAAAAAATAATTTTTTTGTTTTCATTTGATGCTTAACGTGATTTTTGGAAATGAGGCTAAATCGTATTATTGGCTTATTCAGATGACTGTTCTCATCTTGAATGTTATTTTCGCAATGTGTCGCTGCGACTGCATTCAGGTGCATTCATGTGTATCTTATTGAACTTGAGGGAGAGAAGAAATCTGTACAGAATTTGGAAGAACACCATCATGCTCTCCTTGCATTTTATTTGGTTCTCAGTAATTTACAATTGTATTTTTGAGTGCTGCCTGCACTGAGAAACTTTCAAGCTTTACTTACAACTGGATTTTTACTTAATGCTTTCTCGACTACACCATAAATTCTATGGACAATTTTAGTATAAATTTTGTGAACTATGAATCTAATTTTGTTTTTCAATGGACAATCTTACTATTTGCATCAGCATTTATTACTACGTATCATTGCTATATATTATTGTCATATATCATTGCTATGTGTTATTGTCATTTATCATTGCTATGTACATCTGTATTATATTTCTCTTGGCTTGTCTGTTTGTCTGTTTACCTTTTTCTTGGAAACTACTGGACCAATCTGATTGAAATGTTGCATGGACCGTTGCTATAATAAGGTGCAATAAACTGTTATGGTATGCATTTAATACTCAGGGATTAGTATTAATGCAAAAATGAGCATCAATTTAGCTATATTCAGTCGTCAATTTGGTATAAAGCATATAAAATGAATGGATTATAACTTTTACCCATTTTTAACAGGGTAAAATGTGTGTGTATGTATGTGTGTGTGTGTATATATATATATATATATATATATATATATATATATATATATGGTTACATTTTGAAAAAAGAATTCCAGCAGAGTGCTCTATTATAAGAAAAAAATTCAAAATAAGAGCATAATGTTTATTTTTTCAGAAAGTTTAGATAAGTCATCAGTACTGTCGGTTTCAAACCTGATAATAGGGAACCGTTTTAGGTCCCCATATCAACCACTTTCGGTTTTAAACAGATGAGATAGATCGGCTGAAGAGAGCTTGATATGGGGGATCTAAAACTGTTCCTTATCAGGTTTGAAACTGACGGTACCAATGACTTCTCATCTAAACTTTCTGACTATATATATATATATATATATATATATATATATAATGATTATAAAGACAGTCATGTTATATATAGATTTATTTGTCGATGTTATAAGGAAAAAATATCAATTGGGGAAGGTGTTATATGTTCTTTATACCTTGTTATTTCAAAACCTAATGCTTCTCATATATATAATTGTTTTTTTTTTGTTTTTTAAAGATATTTTAATTTTTTTTTGCTTTCACTGCATTTTTTTGTATATCTAAAACAAGTTTTTAAGAGCAAAAATAAAAAGCTCACCATTTTCAAAGAAGTGGCCTTGCTCGATTTTTATTTTAAAATTTTTCTCGTTTGATACTTATTCTTCCCATCCTACGTTTCGGAATGAAATCTTAACACTTTTAGTGATGTTGATAGCTTTTTTTTTTTTATTTACTTTAGTGAGTCGCTGATTTTAATGTGTACTTGTGAAATTTGTTAAATAGTAAATTTACTGCTTGTATAATCACGCAGGAAATAACTTTCAAAATGTGTTTATCAAATGATGTTGCTTGTAACATATGACCAGATTCTGCCATTACTTGTATGTTTGGATTTGTTTTTCTATGAAAGTAATTGCATTGCTGTTTAATGTCCGATGCGCCTGCCACAATAGGCAGTATTTTAGAATCGCCAGGTTAAGCCGACGGTGAGTAGCTGTGAACAGTGTACCCTGTCACTAATGTTATTTACTTGGTAATTATGCCAATAGAATTTGCCGTTGATTGAATGTAAACCTTCTTAGCATATGTATAATGAAACTAAAAATGTGTTATTATTTTGATGGCAAAGCCTATTTGCTTTAATCGATATTAAACATTTTTTATTTTTAATAACTAGCGGGAGGGGGGACGCCCGACGTTGCCCGGTCGTAAAAAAAAAAGAAATTGTGACGGGGCGGGGTTGCTCATCGTAAAATCTGTTTAAATATATTTTAATTTATAAAGAAAACGTTGCCTGGTCGTAAAAAGAGAAAGCAAAAAAAAAAAAAAATGCCGGACACGTTAGCAAGCAAACGCATCAATGGGACCACGAGGACACAGATGTTATTACATTGCAAATTTAGCTTTTTAAAACAAAAGAACCAAACGACACTCAAGAAACAGTATCGAGAGCAAGGTTTTTACCTTACCCCCCACCTCCAAACAAAACATTTCTACACAAAATAATAGACATTTTTTTCCAATTTTTTTTTAGATATTATGTGTCCGATAGATCGCTCTTTCTAACGGTACTATATTCCCACCCGTTTGATGATGATTTTTTAGTGGATACACACACACACACACACACACACACACACACACACACACACACACACACACACACACACACACACGTTTGCCCTTTTTATAATAGAAGATAGTAACAATGCGAAAGTAAGAAAAGCTTGATATGTGAATGATGATCACTTGAGTCTGTTTCATTTTTATTTTTTACACCTTTTTTTCTTTTCACCCAAACAAAGCATATTGCCACTTGGAATATAAGATATTATTTGGAATCGTGTCTTTATGGGGAGTTGAGAAGTGAGATGTCTGTTCACATTACATTTAGATTTCAACATGTTAGTACAGTCAGTGAAGCAGAAAACAGGGAGGGAATTTTAAAGTCTAGCAGTCCAAGGGAAGAAACTATTACTGATAGTTCAGACCTCAACAATGAAGGGTGTGACTTTGCTGCTTGTCTGATTAGTTGCAAGCACATACATCCAAGGGGGAGCACAAATGCTATAAGTCCATCAAAGCACTTTCTATTAAAGTACTTATAAAACAGGTACAGGGATACAACATTGCAGTGATGGGACAGAGGTGGGAATTTGGCTGATAGTGTGCTACCTATTGAATTCGACTTTTTTAGACCCTATCCAAGAGGTAGACGCCAGTGGTAGATGCACTAGCTCAGGTAAGGCAACAATACTCTCTGCATGGGCAAATTATGGCTTTCAAAAGATATAGAATACTCTCTGGTGTGAATTAATTTTCTAGCACAGTAGAGGGATCCCACCTTCTTTACAGCAGCCTTGTCAATGCCAAAACAATATTTTTTGTAAATGACTTATTAAACGTATGGTGTTATTTTTACCAATACCTGAACGGAAATTATGGGTTCGTTCTATCTTGGTAAGCATTAGACCAATAACCAAAGTTGTTGAGTCTGCGTTATGAGCCAGGTTTGAACCGTTTAACATTTAAAGAGTTTTAATCGGTTACATATTTGGCCTATCAACTTTGTAATCTTGCATTCAACGTATGACCTCTTGTATTATTTTGACTACTGTTGTATAGTCGGGTTTCTCTGTAGCTATTTGTTTATTGCTGTCATGTATATCTAATCATGTTTATTGCACTTCTACAAAGATGCATGCTGCTCATAAATATATACACTCTGGCTTGTTCCAGCCGTTTAGACAATCAAACACAGACGATTTCATAACAAAAATGTATTTGATTATTATTTTGCCTGTCAATGGTCATAACGACTGTGCATCTCTCTCCATATTTATTTGTGCTTGTTGGACCTCTTGCTTTTATTGACAATTTCTTCCTTTGTTCCATCAGAAGTCAATATGTATGTACAAGTCCGACCTGGTATTTTCTTTGTTCTATGCTAACCTAGAATTTGTGCGTGTGCATAATCTCCCAAGTTCCTTTATCAAGTTTCAGCTGATGTGACCTTTAATTTTCTTTGGGTGCATTCTGTTGAACTCTGAATTTGTACAGCATTTCAAATGAAACCTTTTATTCCATAGGAATAAGCTTGCTCTGATATTGTAAGCGATGACCAGGTAGAATAATTAATTCATAATTGTATTAGTATTGCCTGTACAGATTCCCGAGTTCGAAAGGACACACTTGAAGAAGGTCGGAAGTTCAGCTGAAATTTGAGAACAACATTGAAGATAAGAGCAGTTTGAATAATCCAAATTGTCAGTCCACATCTAAAAAGTCCTGAAACTTTTTTCTTTTTAATTGAATTAAAATCAAACAAAAACTGTTGTATTCAACTAAAAGTCATCTGCTTCACAAACATGCTTAACCCCCCCCCCCAAAAAAAAAAAACTGTTGCATTCCATTAAAAAAAGTCATCTGCTTTACAATCAACATCGTATGAATAAATATCGTTGGTTTTCTTCAAACTATTGTCTGTTTTTAACTCCTCTCCAAAATTCTGACATAAATTTGTATCTTAATGGACGGTAATTTTTATTTTTTCTCATTTTATTTAATGAAATGCTAAAGATAAAATTTTGTTTTTATAGTAAAATAAATATTCACACAGTTAAGATGTTAGTCTTAGTTAATAATGTTAAACAGTGCGGTGTACGGGCCGCAACGCATTTCAGGATGAGGTTCTCAGTGGTACTGACTGATGCATTAAGACCCCGGAGCAAACCTCAATTACTGGACGGACAGGGATTTGTTCAACTCGAAGGACTTATTGCTTTTATCTGGGTTAAGACAACCGCCATACTTTTTGCTGATGAGTGTGCCTCCATGTTAATACAAACCTGCAACATATTGTTGGCTGTGAGAGGTATGTTGTAGTTTGCTTGAAACATTGTGTGTAGTTGTGTTTGAAGGCTATATCAATGCGGTTTGTAGGAAACACCATGGAAACTAGTTGGTATATAAAAGAATAATGACAATATTAGAAGGAATTTTCAATAATTTTCAATTATATTGCATTTATTTACCAACATATTGTGCAATAGAAGATGGTAGGTGTTGATGTCCATAATTTTTTAGAGTAGTATCTCTTCTTCAGGGGGGGAAATAAAAAGCGTATACAACTGTTCGACGAGGCTTTCCTTTTTCTGGGTTTTAAAAAAATTTTTTTTTTTTTTAATTTCTTTCCAGAAATCAGTGTCATAGACTGGCTGTCAAATCAATTTGTTATGATGTATACCATTTTGTACGACACATTATGTTGGTAAATAAATGTAATATAGTTGAAAATTATTGGAAATTTCTTCTAATGTTGTCATTATTCTTTTATATATTAACTCCTGTCCAGTGTTTCCCACAAACTGCATTGATATAGCCTTCAAACATAACTCCTTTCATATTGTTGGTCGTTTTTTCTGACGTGTGCAACATTTTCAGGCTGACTATTAACATAAACAAGATAATGTACCAACTTGCACTGAGGAAGCAGTATTTGGAGCTTCTTATCTCAATTCATGGAATCAACCTGAAAACCGGAATGAAAGTTGGAATGAGACCCTTTTTAAAATATCAGGAGCTGGAACCTAGTCTTTGGGTTTTTGACGCCATCGCTGCAATTCTAGATAATCTCTCTCTCAATCTCTCAAATTGATTCTTTCTTAAAGAAAATTGAATAATAACACATAATTCTAAAGATAGTGCTCAGCTCGTCTAGTTTAAATGGTCTCGCGTTTCAGTGGCAGACATTTAAGATTGCACTCAAGATTGCGATGTGTTCATTCTGGAAATAAACAACTCATTTTGTTTATCAAAACACTTGGCATTTGACCAACCAGTACCAGTTGTTTGTTACAGTGTAGAATTAAAATTAGATTTTAGAACGGGGAGGGAGTATTTAATGTTAGCAAAATGTATTTATAGATCATTTGGTATGATTTAACGTTAAAGAAATTTAAAAAAAAATGTTAATGAGCACTTTTTAAACTGCATATACCTTTTTAGTTTTTATCAACTTGAAAATCGTACATGAACATGGTCATCCCTGTAACAGGCCTGGTGCTTATGTAGCTGAGGTTTTTACGAGAAGCAATGTGACTTTTTATTTTTTTTTAATAATTGATAGTAATCTCCTATAAGATTAGTTTTAGTTCTATAAACTAAACGGGCGAAACGTCAAGCTTTTAGGTCTTTCCACCTCCGTTTTTATCAAATGTTTTTTTACACGTCATCTAAAGTTAGAAGTGTTTATTTACAGAATTTTTACAGAAGTAATTAATACTGAAAGTAAAATATTTTTAATATAATAAATGAAAATAAATGGAAAAGAAAGTGTTTACTTAACATAATTAAAAAATATAAAATTTTCAGGTAGTTAAATGAACATAAAAAAAAGTGCACTCGTCCAAATGTGATTAAACTACATAATATGAATTCAGTAGATGATGGGACCATCTTGTATCCTTAAGCATGAGCCTTTCAGCGTAATTTTCAAATTGATATTTGTTTCACCAGCCAATCCTATTCTTAAGGAGGAATCCGGATATACTCGTGTTCATGACGTCACTCTTGTAGCATTTTTAAGTAATAATTCCAAAAGTATTGATTTAGATTGGCTGAACATGTGAATTGTTTCTGGTCTCTTTCAAAGGAATTTGACATCGTACTTTTAATCATATTTAATATAGCTGCTGCGGTCTACAATTTTTTTTATGATGTTGATTAAAATAGGAAATTGCTTTTTGTTGTCTTCTCTAACCTGGTTCTCACCTGGAGCTGTGACGACTTTTTATTTTCTCAAATAAGATGCTCAGACATCCTAAATAATAAAATGCCTCTGCTCAAATTATGGACCATACGCACATATTCCCAGGCCTGACTCTCCATATCTAAGGCAAGGAATTAGCTAAAATTAAAATAAAGGAGTTAAGTGAAGTGTAAGAATCAAAAAATAAAATTTATTTTAAAGTGTACTTATGCTGAAATGTTATTATTTAGAAACTTATTCTTAAGGAGGGAAGAGTGTTTTGTAACTATTTTGTACTTTCACCTAACAATTTGATAAACAAAAGATACCGTAAAAATTGAATTTAACTTGAAAATCCTATTTAAAATATGTCACGGTCCGTATTCTCCAGAAGTTCCCCCCCCCAAAAAAAAGCAAAAAAAAAAAAAAAAGCAAAAAAAAAAAAAAAAAAAGCAACTAACTCCTGACTATGGAATCTGTTTTAAAGAACCAGAGTACGATTCTTGCAATGCAATAGTAGTATAGTAAGAATTAAAGAGTAATTTTTATGCTGCTTTTAAATTTACTGGGGGTGGGGGGGGGTTCTGAAAATGAATAAAACATAACCTATCAGACTTCGTTTTTATTTTTCCAAATTTCATTAAAAAAATTATCCAATATTTTTTCTTTCTATAGATATACAGACAGACCTACAGACATATTTTAATCTTTTTATCATATTTCTACTTAAAATCTAAAATACGTTGTTGACTAATTTCATTCTAGATGACACAGCTATTTTTAGATAAATGAATTGTATTTCTACAACTATGACCTTTTATCGGTTGTCCCACTTAGCCTTGCTCTTGACCTGGAACTTTGTGATGTCATTCGTTCTCTATTTATATAAAGTTAGGTATGTGTAGATGGTTATGTAATTTTATGTGTACAGAATTCACTCCTAAACTAATTAACCAACCATTATGAATTTTGAAACTATTAAAGTGTGAGGATGAATAATGTGGGTTGTATTTAGTTTCATGCGAAAAGGATGGAAGCCTTTGATGAAAATTCAGGTACTGTTAATTTTTGTGAAATATTGATAATTGGTATTAAAAATCAAATATTCTCCAAATTTTGTTTCTATCAAGCATTTCAAAGAATCTTGCTTATTTGATGTCTAATGACTATGGATCAAATTTAATGCAATATTTGAATATTCAAATGGAAGCTATGCTCCTTAAAATAAGGGACAAAGCTCCCATTTGAATTTTCAAATATTGCATTAAATTTTACTTAAAGAGTCGAACAATAAAGTTGTCGCCCTAAAGAAAACAACACTACAGCTTTATTTTAAAACCTTTATTGAAAAATCAATTCAGGTAACTTGATTGTGTAGTAGAGCTGATATATATTCAATATAGGTGCCTTCAACCTCAATTACTGCCTCTATACAGGTCTGAAACTGGGAGCATGCCTTTTCCACAAGCGCCAACGGGAAAACATGGTGAATACTTGGCAGATGGCAGTGATCAGGCTGGCTTTGCTATTGTGGGAAGTTTGGTTGATGTTATCGATGTATGACCAAACGAAGTAGTCCAACAGGTTCAGGTAGAGAAGAGGTGGGGGGGGGCAGTGAGAAAAGAGTACGAAGTCGTAGCACTCTTTCGGAAGCCAAGCCTGGGTTTCTTTCGACTTGTAGGCTGGTGCCGAGTCCTGCTGCCACACCCAGGGACTGCTAGCAGCCACCTGATTGCACCAGGGGATCACCACACTCTTCAGCACATCCAAGTACACTTTGGTGTTGACTTTCAAGCCGACTTTGAAAATGTGAGGTGGCATGATGTGGCCCTCGTTTGAAACCACACCAAAGACTATAACCGTGGCTGGAAACTGTGTTTTCATCACTCTGGGCACGTTCCTGTTATTCGTGGCAATTTAGTGATGCATTTTGAGGGTGCCGGCAATTTTTTTAAGTTTCAATGAAATAAACTGTAATCATCAAATGTTTATTAAAAACAAAACCTTATGATCTTTTTAAATGTATGAATTATAATGATCTTTTTAAATGTATGTTAATATTATTGCGACTTGACAGAATTTCTAGAAAGTAAAACACAATTTTCTGTGGATCTACTCTTATATAAAAGTCACTTTGTGTGTGCATTCATTCGGTCGTTTCGGAACCTCTTTTGTAAATTTCACACAAACCTGACACAAGTCTATTTTGTACAGAAATTTATCAAATAAGTATCAAAGCTCAAAAAAATCTGATCTTAAAAATATTCTTTTTCTCTTAGAGATAAAAAAAAGTTTTAAAGGGGAATATTTTACGTTACACTAGTCAAGGGAAATAATAAAATCTCAGCAAATCATTTCTTCTTAAAAAAAAACATTTTCATCTGGAGATGTGGTAGAGCATTCAACTATAAATCGAATGATCCCCTGTTCAAGCCTAGATGTACCTCACCATTTTATTTTTTTTCTGAATGAGTTTAATTTAAAAGAGGTAAAATCATTGCAAATCATTTCTTCGTTTGTAAATTTTAAAACTAAACATTAATCAGAAATGACTCTTCCAGGACATTCATTGTGAAGCCCAAATATCAGCTGACATGATATTGTAAACAAACACAAACAGAATTTGAACAACGACATGATCATTTTTTATATTTTGCGAATTAGTCCACTGGGCAAATTATTCCATATTCCAATGAATCAGAAGATTTTAAAAAGTAATTAGTTATTGAAGAAATACATTTTAACAACTTTTATATATATATATATATATATATATATATATATATATATATATATAAAAGGGCAAAATGTGTGAGTACATTTTTTGTATGTCCGGCAAAGGCTTTTTTGTGTGTGTGTGGGGGGTCTCCGTGGCTTTACTACCTTTTAGAACTTTTTATATACTGTCTAGACGTAATATCTAGGATTTGCAAACACGTCTAGATTTATTTACATCAATTTTGACAAGATTCTTGCTATTTTGGCTCCCCTTGTGTGTGTTTGGCTTTTTCGTATAAAAGCGAAACTAATCTGAAGCGAAGGTGTGGTTACCGGCTTTCATGCCGGGAATGTCCAGAACGCAATGATGTTTGATCCATGCAGGGAAACCCCTTATATCAGACAATTGCTATTCATTTGGACACTGCCCCCCCCTCCAAAAAAAAAAAAACATCTTGGGGAAACAAAACTAGAAAAACTACCTGGCAGCCAAAGTTCAGTAAACAAGCCCAAAAGAAACTGCCTTGCAGTAAAAGTTAAGTGCTGGATTTCATTCCCTGTATGGCATGATATTTAACCATATTAAATTCATGCACCTGTCAATTCAGTTTTTAAAGCTTAAATTCAAACGTTTTTCTCTTGCTCTCCCTTGCTGTCCGAATGGTTAATGTGTCCGTTTTTTTTCACACTTTATTTTCCATCTTTGCCTCAAACCTTCTGATTCAATCCCACCTACCTACCAAAACTTTTTTCATTTTATCTTATTTGTTTTTATGCAACGCCGGGCACCCCTGCTAGTCTATTATAAAAAGGGCGAAGTTTTTGCATACTTCCTAGATTGTAAAATCTCAGAATTGTAAATGCCCATTATAACTTTTTTGATAGTTTTTAAAAAATTCCCTCCGTGCCATCGTTTTGCGTGTTGGTTTGTCTTTTGCATATAAATAAAACAAAACTAATCGAACGAAAACGCCTGGCCTTCTGGCCAGGTAGTATCTGTTTTGTAATTAGTCCTTGGTCAATGTAGGGAAAATCCTTCATACTGAGACAATTACTATTTATTTGGATACTGCCAGAGTGCCCCCTTTTTTTTTGGGGGGGGGGCTAGTTTTCCGCCCACATTCGTGAGAGGTTTAAAAGCAACGCCATTTCTGCAAGTCATCTATTTGATTGACTACGTCAAATTTGAACGCTTTACACTTCTGGTTGCGCCATGGAGTAGCAGTAAGATGTCAGGTTTTCTTTCACTTTCTTTTCGGCCTTCGCATCACTGGTTCGAGTCTGCCTGGCTATTACCACTTTTTTTTTTTTTTTTTTACACCTCCAAACACTCAGGCAACACAATATCGCAGGTTCCCATCTATATTTTCCTAACGGGCATATCTAATGCTGTCCGCTGGCAAGTTACTCTTCTTGCTAAAAATGATATGAGCATCAAAAATAAAAACAGAAAAAAAATTCTCTTTTGGCTTATCACATCCGAAAAACTCTCAAAATACCCGGTTACGTAATTTTCTCTTGTCCCCTCTCTAAAATTCTAACTTATTTCTAGGCCAACCATTTGTCTTAATTACCGTTTCATTTTTATTTTCTTATGGCTTGTTTCTTTTTTCATTTTAATTTATCAACTTAATTATGGCTTGAATTCCTGACGATTACAGTACATTATACATACATTTAAAACAATTTTTAACAATATTTGTTCAAACATCGTATAACATTTTCTTCAAAACAAAATACATCCAGGCTAGTTATACATAAATGGAATCTACATTCTTTACCTTTTTTTTTTTTTTTTTTTTTTTTTAAGAAGCAATGGAGTTAGCACTGTGGGAGGGAGGGTAAACTTTACCTTCAAACGGCCTCTATTGAACAACTTTTGGATAAGTGACGAAGTGCATTTTCATTTCTTAGAACTGCACGCCTGTGGAACTCTGTTCCGTCTGCCTGCTTCCCTCCGGACTACAACTTGGATGTCTTCAAGTCCAATGTTAACAAATTCCTAATGAACCGCCCCCTTAAGTAAACATTTAAGCAAATCTCCTCACTAACGTAATGTACTTGCAATAACCCTTATCCCTGAGTGGCTTCCGGGCCTTGATAAGTGGTGATTACTGTGTAAAAAAAAAAAAAAAAAAAAAAAAAAAAAAAAAAAAAAAATCTGAGTGGTTATGTAAACAAACAAAGCTTCAGGTATTGGGTCGAGGAAAACCCTTGTTTCATGAGAAACCCCTTCATGCTCAGAAAGTAACGGTATGGTGCACTATGTCTGCAAGAGGCATTATCGTTCCATTTTTTTTTTTTTTTTTTTTTTTCATGAGAATGGTCATGCAGTCGCTATATTGAGATGATAAATGAGTTTCACTCGTTAATTTTCCTGTTTTGCAGTGGATGAGCAAACACTGTTCCAACAAGATGGAGTTACAAGTCACACAGCAAAAATTTCCATCGATGCCCGTAATGCTTTATTTCCAGGTGGTGTCATTTCTCACAATTGAAATATCCCTTGGCCCCCTCGTTCACCTGATTTGAGTGTTTGTGATTATTTTTTATGTGGTTATCTTAAAACGAAAGTGTTCAAAAGTGACTCCCCTAGAACAGTTCCGTCTCTCAAAGAACGCATTGCAAACGAGATCGAGACAATACCAGTAAATATGCTGCAAGAATCGAAGAATGCCATGCCACTAATGGTACCTATTTGAAAGAAGTAATTTTTAAAAAACATTGCTTCTTCATTAAAAAAAATGGTAAAAAATGTAGATTCCATTTATGTATAATAAAATTAAAATGTATTTTTTTAATAACTAATCAATTTTTTAAAATTTCCCCGATTCATTGGTGGACCCCGTAGTGTATATTATTCAATAAAGGATTGAGTCTATAATAATACATATGCAATCTACATAAATTAAAATATCATGTTCAAGTGTATTGTACGACCGGGCAATGTCGGGTGGCCAACTAGTCAAGTACTAAACTGAATCCCATTGAAAAAATATTTAGATTTCTATAAGCGGCGATGTTGGTCAATCCCATTTGACCTTTAAATCTTGTGACGTAATTCCTTTCAATGATGTCAGCTCACGAGCATGTCTGTATTCTATTTAGCAGTTCCCTCCTCCAAATTTTTAGATGATGATTGATAATTCATATTTGTATTCGAACTACTGTTCTCATCTTGAGTGTTATTTTTACGTTTCAATCAATGTAACCTCAGACCTTTTTCAGGTTTATCTAGTCAAACTTGGAGAATCTTTCTGGATCTGTGATATAGGGGATAAAGTATTACTTCTGATGGGCCAATTTTCATTTGTTATTGCTGTGCCATGTTGTTGGAAATATAACATTCTTTGCTACAATTTATTTAAAAAATTACTTGGTCCAGGCCAAAAAATCTAATAACATGAATCGTTGAAAAATAAAGCTCAGCAAGGGGAATGATTTTTTTTTTACTGTAAACATAAGATTTTGTTTACTGTAAACAAAAGATTTTGTTTACTGTAAACATAAGATTTTGTTTACTGTAAACATAAGATTTTGTTTACTGTAAACATAAGATTTTGTTTACTGTAAACATAAGATTTTGTTTACTGTAAACATAAGATTTTGTTTACCGTAAACATAAGATTTTGTTTACCGTAAACATAAGATTTTGTTTACCGTAAACATAAGATTTTGTTTACCGTAAACATAAGATTTTGTTTACTGTAAACACAAGATTTTGTTTACTGTAAACACAAGATTTTGTTTACTGTAAACATAAGATTTTGTTTACCGTAAACATAAGATTTTGTTTACTGTAAACATAAGATTTTGTTTACTGTAAACATAAGATTTTGTTTACTGTAAACACAAGATTTTGTTTACTGTAAACATAAGATTTTGTTTACCGTAAACATAAGATTTTGTTTACTGTAAACATAAGATTTTGTTTACTGTAAACACAAGATTTTGTTTACTGTAAACACAAGATTTTGTTTACTGTAAACACAAGATTTTGTTTACTGTAAACACAAGATTTTGTTTACTGTAAACATAAGATTTTGTTTACCGTAAACATAAGATTTTGTTTACTGTAAACATAAGATTTTGTTTACCGTAAACATAAGATTTTGTTTACCGTAAACATAAGATTTTGTTTACCGTAAACATAAGATTTTGTTTACCGTAAACACAAGATTTTGTTTACTGTAAACACAAGATTTTGTTTACTGTAAACACAAGATTTTGTTTACTGTAAACATAAGATTTTGTTTACTGTAAACATAAGATTTTGTTTACTGTAAACATAAGATTTTGTTTACTGTAAACATAAGATTTTGTTTACTGTAAACATAAGATTTTGTTTACTGTAAACATAAGATTTTGTTTACTGTAAACATAAGATTTTGTTTACTGTAAACATAAGATTTTGTTTACTGTAAACATAAGATTTTGTTTACTGTAAACATAAGATTTTGTTTACTGTAAACATAAGATTTTGTTTACTGTAAACATAAGATTTTGTTTACTGTAAACATAAGATTTTGTTTACTGTAAACATAAGATTTTGTTTACTGTAAACATAAGATTTTGTTTACTGTAAACATAAGATTTTGTTTACTGTAAACATAAGATTTTGTTTACTGTAAACATAAGATTTTGTTTACTGTAAACATAAGATTTTGTTTACTGTAAACATAAGATTTGTTTTCCTTACAACTAAAATTTTATTTCTTTTTCCTGTTTGTTAAAAAATTTAGAAACAAAACAAAAAAAATCGACTTCATTGCATCCCGGGCAACGCTGGGTAGTTACGTTTGTTTCCATATATAAAATCATAGCTTTGAAGAAACGACCAAACCTATTTTGAATTTTAAAAGAAATAGAAAGGCTGGAGATAGGTTAGCTGTTATAATAAACAAACTTTTTCGAATCTATATACATTTTATTATTACATGATCTTTATAGTTGCCATCACCTTGCTCTGTATGGATGTTTGTCCATCAGAATGAAGACCCTTTGATCATACGAGAGAGATGATGGATGGTATATGCTGATCTGGGCAGCAAGGATTGTGCAATCTCTAGCCACTGCTTGATTCTAGTGGTTAAGAGAAATTCAGGGTGACTGGAAACTGTGGCGAGATAAGTGTAGAGCACATGCAGCACCTGGTATTTCCAAGTGATCACCCGTTTTAGTATTGACCATGCTCAACAATGACTAACTTTGGTGATCTAATGGAAAATGGTGTGTTAGCATTATTATGCCGTATACCTGGCTCTGCATGATGCTATGGAAGCACAAATCGCTAACTATAATGAAGATGGATTTTGTCTCTTGATGCTTTATGCACTCGAAATAGTGAACATTTTGTGCTGCTGTAATCTTATGAAGAAACTGGTAGCATTCATAATCGTGTCATAACTAATACCTCTGCCTGACAATACAAGGATGAATCATAGTTCTTATCTGGGTCTTACTCTTCCATATTCGATAAATTCTAAAGTTGTGACCTGGAAACCTTGATAATTCTGAAACTATTTCTCTAATCAAACTGAAACATCGCATCATGGTTATTGTTATGAAGACAATCACGCTCATATAATTTGCAAGTTTAAATCCTGTCAAAATTTTTGCTGTCACCAGACTTGTCAAGGTCATATAAGATGCAGGAGTTCATTGGTTATAACCTGTGCAAAATAGCAAATCTCTACGATAAACAAAACCAAAGTTATCGCCTAAAGTGAATTTGATCTAAATACACACAAATGAAGTTGGTTCTGAGTAAGACAAGAACTGGTGTAATTTTGATCAAGTTTTATGATTGGTCAAGTGATGGAAAACAGAAGGCTATACACAACCAAACTTTGTCGAAAACCTAATCTCGTTGGTGGACCCAATAACTATCAACGTTTATGTGAATAAAACATGCAAATCACTTTATCAAAATAAATAAAAATTGGATTAGATTTTCTAGTATGACCCACCTCTTTCAATAATAGAAAGTCGTTTGCGAAGATTATCACAACTGCTTGGCATGGACTTCTGGCTGGCAATGACCGTTGGTTTTTAATAAGTTCCCCAAAATCCCGGTCCTCTTTGCACTCATCCAATGGACATCTGATTAATGCTTTCTCACTTGGGTCTTTCCATCTGTCCCCCTCAAAAAACAGATCTTTTTTCATGGTAAGGTGATTGTAAAGAAATACCCTAGCTTGCATACATCCTCCCTTTTGATATTGATTTATTGATTGCGGATGGCATAGTAAGCATTTGCTTATCTTGTAATAAATGATATGAGACAACTAATTTTGATTTCTTCATTTCAAGCATCTTTACTCATTACAAGTGGACATATTTTTTTACTTGCATCTTTCTATTTGATCGATAATTCCTTTTAGTGTTTACCTGTTTTATTCCAGTAACGCTTATATATTAATAGCCTTAAAAAACAAAGAAAAAACAAAAAACAAAAAAAACAGATGAATATGACTTGATGCCGCTAAGGTAAAAGATTGTTCATTCTGATTTGTCCAGCAATAATAGGGAAATCTCAAACAAAATATACACCAGGGGCATTCCAAAAGTAATGCCTCCTATTTTTTATTCCGCTCAAGTGGATCAGAGAGGGTTGCAAATTGGATTGTTATAACTGAACTCCTGCATTCATGGCCTGAAAGTTTCATCTCTATTGCAGATATTGACGGTGTGAGATTGTAAGAAAGCAACCCCTGTTATGGATGTGCGTCAGAGGTAGACGCGTCATTGAATTCCTGGCAAAAGTGCATTGAGAATGGTGGTGACTATGTAGAAAAAAAATTTTGGAGTACAAAACGTTGCTCTGTATGGATGTTTGTCCATCAGAATGAAGACCCTTTGATCATACGAGAGAGACGATGGATGGTATATGCTGATCTGGGCAGCAAGGATTGTGCAATTTCTAGCCACTGCTTGATTCTAGTGGTTAAGAGAAATTCAGGGTGACTGGAAACTGTGGCGAGATAAGTGTAGAGCACATGCAGCACCTGGTATTTCCAAGTGATCACCCGTTTTAGTACTGACCATGCTCAACAATGCCTAACTTTGGTGATCTAATGGAAAATGGTGTGTTAGCATTATTATGCCGTATACCTGGCTCTGCATGATGCTATGGAAGCACAAATCACTAACTATAATGAAGTTTATGTGCATGATGGATTTTGTCTCTTGATGCTTTATGCACTCGAAAATAGTGAACATTTTGTGCTGCTGTAATCTTATGAGGAAACTGGTAGCATTCATAATCGTGTCATAACTAATACCTCTGCCTGACAATACAAGGATGAATCATAGTTCTTATCTGGGTCTTACTCTTCCATATTCTATAAATTCTAAAGTTGTGACCTGGAAACCTTGATAATTCTGAAACTATTTCTCTAATCAAACTGAAACATTGCATCATGGTTATTGTTATGAAGACAATCACGCTCATATAATTTGCAAGTTTAAATCCTGTCAAAATTTTTGCTGTCACCAGACTTGTCAAGGTCATATAAGATGCAGGAGTTCATTGGTTATAACCTGTGCAAAATAGCAAATCTCTACGATAAACAAAACCAAAGTTATCGCCTAAAGTGAATTTGATCTAAATACACACAAATGAAGTTGGTTCTGAGTGAGACAAGAACTGGTGTAATTTTGATCAAGTTTTATGATTGGTCAAGTGATGGAAAACAGAAGGCTATACACAACCAAACTTTGTCGAAAACCTAATCTCGTTGGTGGACCCAATAACTATCAACGTTTATGTGAATAAAACATGCAAATCACTTTATCAAAATAAATAAAAATTGGATTAGATTTACCTAATCACTAAGAGTTCTCACATTGGTCATCATCAGAGATAGTGGTGTTCCCTGGAGTTCTAGTATGACCCACCTCTTTCAATAATAGAAAGTTGTTTGCGAAGATTATCACAACTGCTTGGCATTGACTTCTGGCTGGCAATGACTGTTGGTCTTTAATAAGTTCCCCAAAATCCCGGTCCTCTTTGCACTCATCCAATGGACATCTGATTAATGCTTTCTCACTTGGGTCTTTCCATCTGTCCCCCTCAAAAAACAGATCTTTTTTCATGGTAAGGTGATTGTAAAGAAATACCCTAGCTTGCATACATCCTCCCTTTTGATATTGATTTATTGATTGCGGATGGCATAGTAAGCATTTGCTTATCTTGTAATAAATGATATGAGACAACTAATTTTGATTTCTTCATTTCAAGCATCTTTACTCATTACAAGTGGACATATTTTTTTACTTGCATCTTTCTATTTGATCGATAATTCCTTTTAGTGTTTACCTGTTTTATTCCAGTAACGCTTATATATTAATAGCCTTAAAAAACAAAGAAAAAACAAAAAACAAAAAAAACAGATGAATATGACTTGATGCCGCTAAGGTAAAAGATTGTTCATTCTGATTTGTCCAGCAATAATAGGGAAATCTCAAACAAAATATACACCAGGGGCATTCCAAAAGTAATGCCTCCTATTTTTTATTCCGCTCAAGTGGATCAGAGAGGGTTGCAAATTGGATTGTTATAACTGAACTCCTGCATTCATGGCCTGAAAGTTTCATCTCTATTGCAGATATTGACGGTGTGAGATTGTAAGAAAGCAACCCCTGTTATGGATGTGCGTCAGAGGTAGACGCGTCATTGAATTCCTGGCAAAAGTGCATTGAGAATGGTGGTGACTATGTAGAAAAAAATTTTTGGAGTACAAAACGTTGCTTGTTTTAATTATACCACTCCTATCTTCGTAGCTCTTAAACGTAGAAACTAGTGTTTGTAGCTCTTCAATGATTAATCAGAAATCGGAAAAATCAAAACTTTTTGGGGTATCGGAATCAGAAAAATTTGTTCCTATTTTTCAATACCAAAAATGATTCTTTTAATTATATCATTTGATTTTGTTTTTTAAAAATAAAATCTTCCACTGCTGGTAGTAATAATAATAAAATAAATATTTATTGATTTTAAACTTCCAGTAAAACTAGAATCTATAGACCACTCACTCACAAGTGTGTTTATACGTTTGAGAAAATATATGCACATTTAAGATGTTTTTATGGTAATTGGGACAAAATAACCAATTTATAGTTAAATATTTAAAAATTTATGAAGAATCAGAATCTGGAATTGTATCGAAATCTGGAAAAATTGTTGGAATTGTCCGATCACTAGTAGAAACATTGTGAGAATAACTCCAAGATGCGAACAGTTAAATACCAAATAATTTACAATTTTTTTCAGGTACATCCAGACATTATTTATGACTTGGATACCCTTCTCAGAATTGGTTCATAATACCGGGATCTGCACTTAAAATTGGGTTTTGACCATTTAGAACACTTATGCTAATGAAATTATGTGCGTTTTTGTGCTTTAGAACGTTTTTCTTGTATTATATAATTCAGAAAGTGAACTTCAAATTCTTTAAATGAAGCCAAATAAAATATACTTGTGTCAATAGCATGGTGCAAGGAAAACTACAAATGGATTGCTGTCTGGGTCAGATTTAAAAAAATCTGACTAGATAAAGCGCACGCAAACACTAATTGTTAAATCCTTATTGACTCATAGCTAAAATTCCGGTCAATTAAACTTAAGAACACAATCTGTCGAGGGAAAGTTATGAACAAGTAGCAAAAAAAAAAAAAAAAATGAATACTATTTTAAAAATGTGAGTGAAAATATTTCGTATTGTAACAAGTATTTGTTAAATATTTAAGAATGTGAAATGTCGCAACCAATATAATTAATGTAGACGACCAAAGTGTAACTAAATATTTTAAATGCATTTAAGTGAGCGTAATTTTGTAATTAATTTTCCATGAGTTAATGTTATTTATAAATAACTTGTCAAAGTAGACCGTTTCTATCTTGTATTCTGTTTTTGACAGGAGATTAATTCAATACCTAATACTATGAAAAGTAGTATATATTAGCTGGGTTAAACCTCCCAGGATGGGTCCATAAAATAATGACATGCACTTTAACTTGGAGCCTTTAATAATTATAAGAGACGAGAACCCAAAATGTTCCGATCAAAAAAATATTTTTATCAAGTTGTTCCTACTGGACGCCAAACATTCATCATTGTCTCGGATATTTCAACAGAGAGATATTAAGATTCAGTAATTGCGCATAAAGTCAGACCTTAACTTTCAAACACGGCGGTAGATGGTGCTCGCGTCTGTCAATTGAGGTATGGGAGCACAAAATGGGTACAATTTCCAAATATATTTTATGTTTATCCCCCCCCCCTTATAATGAAAATATATAAAAATACATAAACTTTTTTAGCAATTTTTTTATTGCAAAAGAGAGAATAAGGAACACGATTTATACTAAATTTAAAATGAAAACAAGAATTCAAAAAGAAAACTTATGTGGTGTTTCTGTGTTAAATGCAAAACCTTTTGCTGTTTCATAGATGTAAAAAAACTAAAATTCGGTTATTATTTACTTAAAAATTATATTAAAAGGATAGACCCATTAAAAAATATTTATCATTTGTTTTCATTAAATACTAGACTACCCGTGACTCGTTAGGTCAGTATGTTATATTAGCTATGGAATTAATGTATGAGCGTGACACTTGTGACGTAAAGAAAATAGTTTTTTGTGACATAACAGAAGCATTTCTATGAAAGTATATTAAAATGAAAAAGGAATATAGATTTCTATGAGTCATTCTGTTTATAATTGTTTATTTTTGAAAAAAAAAAAAAAGAATTACAGCCATTGACTTATAAGTGGTTTGCCATACTTATAGGTAAATGTGCACTGAACAGATACCATAATAGTTAAAGTTAAATTCGAATTTTGATATATCTTTTAATTTAAATGCGAAAAAAAAAACAAAAAAAAACAATTGGGATGCTGAAAATGTACACAGTAAAACAATACGTTTTATTGTTGCGTTGATTATTTATTTGTAACGCAAATTAAAAAAAATATTTTCAGGGTTATTTATGTTGGTAGTGTAGAAGAAAATGTATGAATGTTTTTTAAGAAAGTTGTATTAAAAAATGGAGAATAAATTAAAAAAAAAATAAAGGCAGTGGGTAAATCGCTGTTGTAAAATGCGCTTATGGTTGTCAGCAGGTTAAAGTAGATTTATTTGTAAGAAAATTGCGTTAAAATAACTTAATGTAATCTGGAAATGAACAATGTAAAAAAATGCAGAAAGTATTAACAATTATTTGGATAATTTAAACGCGGGGAAAAAAAAACAATTGGGAAGCTGAAAACGTACACAGTAAAACAATACGTTTTATTGTCAAATTGATTATTTTTTTTTATGTATGCATGCACAACCGGAAGTCGTAAAGCGGATGTTTGGTTAATACACCTGTTACAAGATCATTTGAATTTTATAATTATATAGATTTATTGTTCATTTTTATTAAATATTTATCGTTCGTTTTTATTAAAATAATTATCGTTCGTTTTTATTAAAATAATATTTATCGTTCGTTTTTATTGAAATAATATTTATCGTTCGTTTTTATTAAAATAATATTTATCGTTCGTTTTTATTAAAATAATATTTATCGTTCGTTTTTATTAAAATAATATTTATCGTTCGTTTTTATTAAAATAATATTTATCGTTCGTTTTTATTAAAATAATATTTATCGTTCGTTTTTATTAAAATAATATTTATCGTTCGTTTTTATTAAAATAATATTTATCGTTCGTTTTTATTAAAAAAATATTTATCGTTCGTTTTTATTAAAAAAATATTTATCGTTCGTTTTTATTTAAAAAATATTTATCATTCTTTTTCATGAAGTTATTTAAATTTTTGAAAATAATTTATCGTTCGTTTTTATCCAGTTATCATTTTAATTTTTTTAAATTATTTATTGTTCATTTTAAATTTGTTCATTTAATTATTGTCCAGTTTCAGTATGACTCGAATCGTGTTCCTCTCCTTTTTTAATACAATTTTTAAGTAAATAATAAACGAATTCTAGTCTTTAAAATCTATGAAACAACAAAATGTTTTACATTTAACGCAGAAACACCATACAACTTTTTCTTTTGAATTAAATTTTGTTTTTATTTTAATTTTAGTATAAATCATGTTCCTTATTTTTATTATTTATTTTTTTTTTTTGCAATAAAAAATTGATAAAAAAAAGCTTACATAATGTTTTTATTATAAGGGGGTGAAAAAATATAAACATAAAATATATTTAAAAATTGTACCCATTTTGTGCTTCCAATTGACAGACACAGGCGCCACCTGCCGGCGTGTTTGAAAGTTAGTCTTGCTTTATATGCAGTTATTTAAGATCCTGTCTCTTTAAGTGTAATTGTTTGAATCTTTCTTGCACTTGGTTCACCGAGGTAGTTTTGGATATTCTTTTTCAGGATTTCGGTTGCTTCTCTAATTACTGGAATCGAGAGCTTCCTATCCTTACCCTCCAACCTTTATTCCTGTTGACCAGTCTCTTTTTCCTGCATCTCCCCCCCCCCCACAATATCCCTCTCTTTCTCCACTCACCTCAAAATCCTTCTCTTTCTCCAGTTCTTTCGGCCTTTTTCTCTTTCTCTTCCCCTGTATCTCCCTAATTTTCCCTATCTCTCACTTTTCCTTTTTTTTTTTTTTTCATCTTTATTTCTTTCGATCTTCTTATATTCCCTTTGTCGCTCTTTTTTTCTCTTCATGCATATTCTCATTCCGTTTCTAACACTTGTTGTAAAATAATGATTTGAGGGCTATTCTTGACTGACATATTGAAATTGCAACTGATGTAAATTTAAAAAACTAAAATTAAATTAGAAAAATCAATTTGCCTTCGTTTATCTTCCGACTTGACCATTGTTTTATCCGCTTTTGGACAATATAAATATTGCTGAGAAGCAATAGTCGACTAGTTCCTCAGATCCTTTGCATAGTATTTCAATATCCTCCATTTTTTGATAGCGTCATTTTAAAAGTTGCTAGTTTTTATAAGACATAATCTAAGTTGATGTAAGATATAATCTTTCACACCAGATTTTTTTAATGGTACACTGGCAAAAGCAGGAAAGAGATAAAAAAAAACGAACAAAAAAAAAAACATCCGGTCTTTCATTTGCCATCTTCTATTTTTATACTGAACCCCCCCCTTCTCATTAGTTTAACTCGCAAGAATTATATATATATATATAATTATATAAATGCAACTATGTATGTGCGCGTTCTTATATACTTTGAAACAGCTGAACAGATTTTCTTTAAAATTTACAGAACTTTAGTGTATAAGTCTGGGAGTAATCTTAGTTAAATTTTGCCTCAGAATATCCCCAATAATTATCGATAATCAAAACTGTTATTTTATCTATCATCGGTAAAGCCATTTATATTTTCATATCGTCGCTTAGCAACAATGATAGAACCACGGGCCGTGAAAATTCTGTGTGTAAGTTGATAGCATGTTTTTTTTTGCATGACGTGGTTTGTAGGTTCAAACCCTGCACGTAATTTTTTTTTTTTTTAAAGTGGAAAGAAGTTTTATATAAAATGATTTTATACAAGAAACTGTAGGTTCTCTAGAGTGCAACGTAGAATAACATATATTTTGGACTAAGTTACTGCATCGAGGCGCATGAAGCTTCCTCCCGAGCGATTTAACGGATTTTGATGACAATAAAAATATAGGAGTGTGAAATATTCGTTGATCATCATTCAATCCTGGACAACGTCGAGTCTCCCTGCTAGTATGTGTATATATATATATATATATATATATATATATATATATGAGCGCAAGGTACATTCATATATTTGTATGTACATGATTCACTCTTAAACTAATTAACCGATCATTGTGAATTTTGAAACACAACTGCTAAGTGTAAGTGGTTACAATATATTTAGTTTTATGCTAAGGAAGTAAAAAAGGTATTGGGAGTCATTCGTGAAAAATCAGATGCCTTCGATTTTTGAAATTGTAACAATAAATATTAAACATCAATTAATACTGATTTAAAAAAAAATCAGTTTCTTTGCAATGTAGGGGTATTGAGTACAACCTTTTATTTGAAAATGGAAATATTTCAGATTTGCATTAAATTTAATCCATTGTCATTATACATCAATTAAGAGTCTCTGAATTTCAATTTCTTGAAATCTTAAATTTTGGACATTTTCTAGAATTAAAAGCATGTAATGAGCTTTAATCAAATTGTTTCTTTCTGGGTATATAGCACTTCTACGAGGAGGCGTTCGAAAAGTAATGTCTCCTATTTTTTATTCCGCTTAAATGAATAAGAGGGAATTGCAAATTGCATTCATATGATGACTGGACTTTTGCACTGATGACCTGAAAGTTTCCTCTCTCTGTTGTAAATATTGATGGTGTGATACTCTCAGAAAGCAACCTCGGTCATGAACATGCATCAGAAGTAGAAATGCGTCATGGTGACTATGTAGAAAAATAAATTCTGGAGCACAAAAGGTTGCTCGTTGTAATGATATCACTCCCGTTTTCATAGCTCTTCAACTTTAGAGTTAAAAAAAAAAAGGCATTACGTTTGGAACGACCCTCGTATGAAGAATTAAATGTTTTGAAAAATATTAACTTGAAGCTATTTTTTATTTATTTTTTTTTTAATATAGATTTTACTTTACTATGATTGGTAGCTCACCTGTCAGATGTTGTTTTTTTGTCTTGATTACGAATTAAAAATCAGTCATTTCAAATCGACCTTCGAAAAAAGATGTTAATGTTCAGATTAAACTTTCCGTCAGACATGACGCAATCTCATTATAGTATTAATGTTGTCTACTGACTGTCACCGACACTCACAAGATTGAAGGTTGCTTTTCTGTATAAAAATTGTATGCGATTTTTGATTTGTTGAATATTTTTTGCATTCAATTTCTCTTAATCTTACGTTGAAGATTGTATGCTATTATTGTTGTTTAATATTACATCCGGAAATTTAAACAGCATTTTTAATTTTAATTTAATTTTTTTACTAAAAGCTTCTTTAAACCACACGCACACACACACATTTAGGCAGCATTTTTTCTCTTGTTTTCATTAAAATAGACGTTTTATTTTTTTGTTTTTTAAAATCTTTTTCAGCTTCTGAATGACGGTCTTCACTTGCAGCAGGAACTGGCTGATGTAATCGCCATATTTATAAGTCAGAGTACTTTCCAATCCTTATGGATTCATCTTCAGAGATAGATTAATCTAACTGGTTTTGAACAAATACATATATATATATATATATATATATATATATATATATATATATATATATATAATTTATGATAACTATGACGATTACATCCAGTTCCTGCCAGAAGTGAAGACCGTTATTCAGAAGTTTGAAAGGATCAAAAATAGAATTAATAGACAAAAAAATGCATACTTTATTTAATGAAATATATATCTATGGGAATTGCTCCAGACAAGACTTTAATCCATCTGATGTAAAGATTAAAAAAAAAGTGAAGGAGGGGGGGTTAAGTCAACGATAAATGTTTGATACATGTTTTGCTACCCAGTAAACGACAACTTTTTCACCTTTTTAGTAGAAATATCACTCATGGAATGTAAGGACTAACGAATAAAATGAGTGAGAGTTGCAAGGCTGTCGAAAGCAAACCCAAGGTGTATTTTTTACTATTTTAATTACCCCCCTCCCCCAATGTAGTCAGAAGAAACTGACATTTTGAAATGCTTTTCTACATATGGCTTATATTGAATAAACATATTTAATAAAATATTGATAAACATATTTAAAAGCTTTTAGGGAAATACAGCTCTGGTAACACCCTTTATGTGGGAGTTATGTAGAGATTTGGGACCACTTCTGTTGTCTTCTATGGGGGATTTTATGATTTAGATTTCCTTAAAATAAGATACGTTTGAAATTTAAAAAAAAAAATTGAGTTGAACGACTCCCTTAAACACGTAGACTCAGGACTAAGTTAAATTACAAGATTTTTTTACAGATAAGTTTATTTCATTCGCTGTCATGAATATTGACTTCGGTTTGAGTCATATCTTGATTTTCAGTTGGATTTCTTCTATTTCAATTTCAGAAATCGTTTTGTGCAATGATTAGTTATTCTTTTGTTGAATTATTTCAAGAAGTAGCCTGATGCCATTGTTCTTTGGTTTCTTTTTTGCATTTCATGTTTTGAGGACATTTTCTTTCAATTTTGAAGACTTCCACTACATAACAATGATTATTTTGATTTGAAAGTTCAAATTTTGTTTAAAAAAAAAAAAAATAAAATGAAATAATTTCAGAATTTTCTTTTCTAAGACCGTTTGATAAAACGTTTGTTTGAAAAGTCATTCATTTTCATATAATCACTTTCGTAGATTTTAGAAAAATAGAAAAAAAATGTGTAATTTATTTTGAAATTCTAATCTAATATCTAAAAGGAAAAATGTGTGCGTGTGTTTGTATATGTGTATGTTTGTATTTCTTGTGTCAAACGTGACAAAATCAGGCTATTTGAAAACTCAGTCTCTTGGACAACAAATATCGAAAAATTGGTCAAAAACATTAATTCCTTCACCCTCAACTGGGCAGTTTTCTACAAGGAGGGGTCAGTTTTTTCTTTGACATTTTCACAAGTTATTTTCTTTCGATTGATTACCTTTTAATTTGAACACTCGCGACTTCTGGTTTCATGATGAACGCATCAGCTAAGACGTTAGGTTCAAGCCTGCCTGCCTACTACCATTTTTTTTTTTTTTTTCAACACCTCTCTCCACCCGGGATGCTTACTTGGGTTCCTTACTGCACCACCTCTCCACACCCGGGCAACGCCGGGTACCCCCGCTAGTTATTTTATAGAACTTATTAGTTTAATTCAAATAAATGATCAAATAATTAATGTTGTATTTTGTGTTATTGTTTGTATTGCTTTTTATGAACTTCTTGAATTGCCGCCTCCTGTTCCGAGTGTAATTCTTCAAAAAAAAAAAAAAGTTCTCTCCCAAACCGGAAATGCACAAATACCCATTCTTTTATTTCAGGAGTTAACTGTTGAAATAAAATTTTCTATATTTCATTTTTGCCAACATGAAAGATTTATGAAGAATAAAACTTTAAATCTTATGTTCGAAGTACTAAACCCCCACCTTACTTTTTGAAGGATTTTTTTGTATCCATATGCGGTGAGGGGGTAGGGGGAGTACTTAAATGGCAGAAAACCACGAAACCAATTATCCTGGGATTATGAATTAAAATTACCTGTTCGCTCTTTGGTATGTTTTTATTTTACAAAACATTTTTTTTAATGATACAATTCACTTAAAAGTGACATTAAAAACGTGGTAATTTAAAAAAATATGCATTAAAAAATGTTTTTAGTGGAATTTGCAGTCGAAAATTATTTGTTCGGAAATTGTTGCTTTTAATTTTTTAAGTTTATTTAAATATTTAAAAAATGTTAAATTTCTTGTACAAGAGAACAGTGTTACATTTTTATTTTTGTATTAAAATGGGATTGTATCATAGTTTAATAATCAGGGAATTTTGCAGTATAGCCAACAAAACGGTGGTAAAAAAAGCAACAAATATATATAGCAAATAAACGTTATGCAAGGCAAGGTACTCATCTACCTACTTGAATAATTTTTTGTTTTTAACTTATTTTAAAGTGTTTATTTACTTTGAAACACAAGTACTGTCGAGTCTTAAGTTAGAACAAAAAGACATTAGAATTTCGATACTCAAAAACTAAACAAAAAACTGGTGGAAACCAACTCAATAAATGTCACGTAGACTGTATATCATAATTTAAAAATATAAAAATCACGTAGACTGTATATCATAATTTAAAAATATAAAAATCACGTAGACTGTATATCATAATTTAAAAATATAAAAATCACGTAGACTGTATATCATAATTTAAAAATATAAAAATCACGTAGACTGTATATCATAATTTAAAAATATAAAAATCACGTAGACTGTATATCATAATTTAAAAATATAAAAATCACGTAGACTGTATATCATAATTTAAAAATATAAAAATCACGTAGACTGTATATCATAATTTAAAAATATAAAAATCACGTAGACTGTATATCATAATTTAAAAATATAAAAATCACGTAGACTGTATATCATAATTTAAAAATATAAAAATCACGTAGACTGTATATCATAATTTAAAAATATAAAAATCACGTAGACTGTATATCATAATTTAAAAATATAAAAATCACGTAGACTGTATATCATAATTTAAAAATATAAAAATCACGTAGACTGTATATCATAATTTAAAAATATAAAAATCACGTAGACTGTATATCATAATTTAAAAATATAAAAATCACGTAGACTGTATATCATAATTTAAAAATATAAAAATCACGTAGACTGTATATCATAATTTAAAAATATAAAAATCACGTAGACTGTATATCATAATTTAAAAATATAAAAATCACGTAGACTGTATATCATAATTTAAAAATATAAAAATCACGTAGACTGTATATCATAATTTAAAAATATAAAAATCACGTAGACTGTATATCATAATTTAAAAATATAAAAATCACGTAGACTGTATATCATAATTTAAAAATATAAAAATCACGTAGACTGTATATCATAATTTAAAAATATAAAAATCACGTAGACTGTATATCATAATTTAAAAATATAAAAATCACGTAGACTGTATATCATAATTTAAAAATATAAAAATCACGTAGACTGTATATCATAATTTAAAAATATAAAAATCACGTAGACTGTATATCATAATTTAAAAATATAAAAATCACGTAGACTGTATATCATAATTTAAAAATATAAAAATCACGTAGACTGTATATCATAATTTAAAAATATAAAAATCACGTAGACTGTATATCATAATTTAAAAATATAAAAATCACGTAGACTGTATATCATAATTTAAAAATATAAAAATCACGTAGACTGTATATCATAATTTAAAAATATAAAAATCACGTAGACTGTATATCATAATTTAAAAATATAAAAATCACGTAGACTGTATATCATAATTTAAAAATATAAAAATCACGTAGACTGTATATCATAATTTAAAAATATAAAAATCACGTAGACTGTATATCATAATTTAAAAATATAAAAATCACGTAGACTGTATATCATAATTTAAAAATATAAAAATCACGTAGACTGTATATCATAATTTAAAAATATAAAAATCACGTAGACTGTATATCATAATTTAAAAATATAAAAATCACGTAGACTGTATATCATAATTTAAAAATATAAAAATCACGTAGACTGTATATCATAATTTAAAAATATAAAAATCACGTAGACTGTATATCATAATTTAAAAATATAAAAATCACGTAGACTGTATATCATAATTTAAAAATATAAAAATCACGTAGACTGTATATCATAATTTAAAAATATAAAAATCACGTAGACTGTATATCATAATTTAAAAATATAAAAATCACGTAGACTGTATATCATAATTTAAAAATATAAAAATCACGTAGACTGTATATCATAATTTAAAAATATAAAAATCACGTAGACTGTATATCATAATTTAAAAATATAAAAATCACGTAGACTGTATATCATAATTTAAAAATATAAAAATCACGTAGACTGTATATCATAATTTAAAAATATAAAAATCACGTAGACTGTATATCATAATTTAAAAATATAAAAATCACGTAGACTGTATATCATCATTTAAAAATATAAACATTATTTTAGCAATAAAATATTACACCAAAATGCGTAAATGCACCTTTTTTTTTATATTAGACTCTTAGCGGAACAAAAAGAATACTAATCTATATAAAGAAAACAGATGTCCGTGTCTGTCCGTGTGTAAATATTTAACCGATAAACATAACACTGAAATCAACATGAAATAGTAAACATACACCAAGAATGGCTTATAACGAATAAAATCTTTGTTTGGATGAATAGCGCGTACAGACGTCAGGGAATTTGGAATGCAGACTGTTCATTTCAACTTGTCGACATATTTGTTAGTTTTGTGCATGCATAAAACTAATCATAACTAAAAGTGGTTTAATTTTAAAACTTTCTTATCTGTCTGTCAGATTAGCTGAAAAGCACCAGGGAACGCTAAATGTATTGGTTTTGATTCTAGCTGAGTGCACCGAAATCATTTTTTTTTTTTTTTTTTTTTTTTTTACTTTTAAAATCATTACTATGTATTAGGTACAATATAATATTCAATAGAGAATTGGCTTTGTAATAATAAATACGAAATCTGCATGAATCAAAATACATTTTAGCATATTTTACGACCGGCAAGCCCTTCCCCCACTCCCTAGTTTTCAAGTGGATGCCATGACCGAAAGCCAAAACCTTGAGATCTTTAGTCTAACATTCTACCAACTGACCTATTTGGAGTTTCTTATAAAATAGAGCTTAAAACATTACCTTACAAAATAATTATAGCTTTAGGATGAGTCTTTTGGTTACCCTCGACTATGCGTGTCCATAACACAGAATCTGAATCGGATAAACAAATATATGTATAAATGAAAGATGAGGAGTACAAGTTTATATATATATATAACTTAATTATATCATCAGAACAATAAGGAAAAGTTGAGGGAAAATTTAAGAAAAGAAACAAACTGTTTAGGCCATGGCATTTCGAAGTTAAATGCTTCTCATCATAAGGGGGGGTACCAGCATTATACAAAATGCAAATATAGAAAAAACTGGCTTAATGACATTGATATGAAATGCGAAAGAACTAAAAGGATAAAAAGGTAAATAATAAAAAGTAGGTACAACATAGGTAAATAGGAGGGATAGTATATATGTAGGTAATAGTACAGAGGAAAATTATAATTCACTGTCGAATAATGGATCATTAAAGAAGAGCCAACAATAAAAGAAGGAAAATAGGAAAGCTAGAAGAGAAAGAAACCGTGAATCGGGGATACGGAAATGCACAAATAGATAAAAATAAAACGATCTGAAAGTGCAGAAAAATGGGATTCGTGTTCAAAATAAGTTAGAAAATAAAATATAATCTTTATTACAATCGAAAAAAGGCGAGCATGAAAAGTGATATGGTTAAGATTAAACATGAAAAAGAAAAGGACAAGATTGCAGCATTAAGAATTGAATGTTAAATTGAATTTCGAAAAGAAAATTCTTAATGCTGCAATATTTTAAGTTAGAAATTATATTTTTTTTACTAGAATATCCTGTCCTTTTCCATGTTTAAGCTTAACCATATAACTTTTCATGCTCATGCATCATTGTAATCCATGATTTTTCCAGGCTTGTTCTTTAATTTCAGTCTTATCTTTTGCCCCCCCCCCCCTAAACATAACATACGCATGTGTAAAACAATGTACGGCACTCGTCTGCTTTCATTCTATTTCACTTGTTACTTCTCTTTTCGTGGAAGCAGTGAATTAGTAGCAACACTAGTCGCTGAAGCGACATGGTTGCTATGGAAACCAGTCGTAAAAAAACATTACTCACCTTATGAATTTTTACGATTTTGAATACCAGTAAATTTATAACTTTTGTTTTACTGAACGAAAATTACTATTTATTTATTTATTTTTTTTTAACAATATAGCTGAGGTGATCTATAAACTATAATAATTTTTGAAACTTGATCGAAAAATGAGTGAGAAATGAAGCTTTTAAGCAGTTGTAAATAACTAAAACTGCCACATAAAAGTGAGAATGTGTGTGTGTGTGGACACTTTTTCACCTATATATATATATATATATATATATATATATATATATATATATATATATATATATACTCAATGAATTTTTTATCTGTACACTTGAAATTTGGTATATAGGGTATTCACACATGTGGAAAACTTTTTAATCAGTTTTCATCCGGAAAATTTGATGTGGGGATTGGGGGGGGGAGTATATTTTTGTCAACTGTTTCACGAGGTTTGAAAACACTTTAAGATCCGGGCAAGCTGATTTATTGATTGATTTATTGATTATCGTACTTGACTCACTGTCTTAAGATTTTGGTTTCAATCTAAGCTCAAGTATTTTTATTTTATTTATTTATTTTTTTTTACTTACAAGAAGTGAGAAAACAAAATAATACTCACATGTCTGTTTGTCTTTCTTTCTTTTTTTTTTTTTTTTAACTTTTTAAAAAACTTTTTTACTTTATTTTTTAAAACTTCTTTTACTATTTAACTTTTTTACTTTCCTTTCAACATTTTTGCTTTTTACTTTTTTACTTTTTATTACCTTTTTTTTTTTTTAACTGTTTTAACTTTTTTTTTTTTTTAACTTTTTTTTTTTAACTTTTTTTTTTTTTAACTTTTTTTTTTTTTTAACTTTTTTTTTTTTTAACTTTTTTTTTTTTTAACTTTTTTTTTTTTTAACTTTTTTTTTTTTTAACTTTTTTTTTTTTTAACTTTTTTTTTTTTTTTTAACTTTTTTTTTTTTTTAAACTTTTTTTTTTTTTTTAAGGATTACATTTACTACCGGGCAACGCCAGGTTCACTTTCTAGTATAAAATATAAATGAAATTATCGATATTTCTACTGTCATTTTCATCTGATGTACTGCCATTCCTTCATGTACAAGATTCATTTCTGTATCGTGATGGCAAGTTTAGAGTTGAGTAAACTTTGTGATTTGCCAATTTAATTAGTTTTCCATTAAAAAAAAAAAAATATTCGTCTGACTATTTCGGTATTTTGAGGTTGCTATTTCTCTACTTCCCACAGTGGAAAGAGTTGCAAAGTTTAAAGAGCTAGTGCTAACGAAAAGGAGCACTTTAGCCTGCAATAAATGTACGAGCATTCCCGTTGGCATTCCCCAGTAGGAGTGCCCCAGGCGATTAGCAATAAAGAAAATTTCCTTTTCAAAGGTGGTCCTCCTAGAACTACACAGGACTAGCAACATACACCAGTTAACAAAGAAGAGATCATTTTATAAATGGTCTAAACGCGATTGGTTTTGGCTCAGAGGAGAGGAAAAATCCCTTACATCTGTGGAAACTCATTGTACATCAATTAACCAGATCCCTAAGGAAAGCTGAAGGACACATCTATTACGTTGGAAGGGGGGGGTCTATATGATATGGGCAGGTGTATATAAAATGTTCTAATAAATGTGTGGACAGAGTATATACATGGTCTAATTGAATGTCTGTTGGTTCTACTCTATTTGGACCGTATGTTGTCTTCTCTACATATAATCTGTAACAGTCTATTTTACGACCTGATTAGTTTCGTCTAGGTGTTGTGTGTGTCGGACATGTATTTACGACATACCTTTTAAATTGCGTTGTTGGTCCTTTGTCTTTTGGTCTACCTGAGAATTTCATCTAGCTTTGGATGCAGCTGGAATCTGTTGGACAAAGTCGTTTCAAACGATCCAAGATGATGATTGGTTTTATATAAAGATTTTATTTCACTCCCCAGGTGTTGTTACGCGGAAGAATGGAAAATGAATATCTCTGGCCTCTCGGTTTCTCATAGTCTCCATTATGAGACACATCCCCCCTCCCCTTCTCTCAGGGCGGGGGGGGGAGGCTTGTTAACCCATCCACTCTTTGATGTCTTTTATCCAACTCAATACTATCTCCAGCAAACCAGAAGATATGACAGACGACACATCACTTCCGGTCAGTTGTTCGGATACCTTCCGGTGCAAACTTGACAAGGTCACTGAGTTTGACATGTTTTGACATCCCATCAAAACATAGCTTCACATCTCTTTAGTTCGCCAGATAGATAGATCGATTGATAAAAAAAACAGATAATACCTCGATAATTAGATAAACTGATAGACAGATAACTTACTCTTTTGCTCGACCAACTATGTAACAACTATATAACACACCGACCAACTATATAACACATCGACCAACTATATAACACATCTGCCAAAACGTAGTGTAAAAAAAAAAATAATTTCTCACCCAGAAACTATTTAATGTCAGTGGAAATGATGACTTTTAATAATTTCTAATAGAAAAACTGAATAATTTCTTGACAAAGGATTCCTATTTCTTTTGTGAATGAAATGGTGTTATCACTGCTCTGTCAGCTGCAAAAGACTGGCTTGATATTGAGCTGGGGTTATCAATTTGAACAAGCTTTGCCTTTATGCTTATTCTTGGGAGGAAAAAGCAACCCATGCTCACCCCTTCTCTCTCTCTCATCTTAGCGACACTTTTCTGTGAGCAAAAACTTCACTTGTTGTTGGGTATCATACACATTTTACCAGATTCATTTTTCATTTTCTCTCTATCTTCCTTCGTTGCACTTGTAGTCCTTTGTCAACTGAATTGCTGATTTTAATGTTCACGCCAATTGTTTATTGCCAAACATATAAACATGTCGTTACACATTCATGAGCAAGTTTCAGTCAGCTAGTCACTAACAACTAGAAATCTCTTCCGGCGATACAGCTTATATGAAAGCAAAGTTTGTAACGTAAATGTCAGGTCTTTAGCAAACAGGTCTAGTAACTAGCTAAGCAAAACATGCTCATAAATGTGTAGCGACATATTATTGCTTATGTACAAACAAATAAAAAGTATATCTTACCCTACTTCGGTATTGAGCACTCTTGTATTAACCTTGTTAAAACTTCATTTGTTCTTAAAAATCTTAACCTGGAATTACACACTAGAGGTAACCGGCGTTGCCCGGTATTAAACGTAACGTTAAATTCATTAAAAAAAAAAAAAATGAAGTTCTGTAGATGAGCAACACCTACAATGTTTATAAAGCGGCACATTTTTTTTAGAATGGAAAAATAAATTATGCACTTTTTTATTAACGAAAACTATAAATTCTGCTTAACTTCATCCATAAGCGCAAAAAAATTGATTTAATATGATGAAAAAAAAAATGCAAGATTTAAATTCCTTGAAAATATAGTTGTCAATAAGTGTGCAAAAAAAAAAAGGAGTTAAAAAAGGGGGTAAAAAGAAAAGGATTGCATAAAAACTAGGAAAGCGTTGTATAATGAACAAATGTTTCATAAATATGCTAAGAAAAATATGCCTTATCAATTATAGATCGTTTTGATTTAAAAAAAAAAATTAAAAAAAAAAAATTTTAGAAAGGAGAATTGTATTTACAACTTTGTAGGCATTATCAATCATGAAATGATATTTCAGAGCCACCCACCCCCTTCTTTAGAGAAGAAGGGATTTATGTGTATAATACGACCCTTGTTTCTGAACCCCAAAAGCAGGAATAAATTACATCAATGACACTCCCCTCATAATACAACCATTCTTTTATTTTTATTACGGGGTCGTTTGGTAACGGAACTTACTTGAACTAATGCTTTTTTTTCTCTCCATGAAATGATTGGTTTGAAATATTCATTGAAAACTGTCAATCTTTAATGCATGAGGATTTATAAAGACATTTTGAAGCCAGTTTAAAATATTTGACATTTTTAATGCTTGTAAATTGTTAAAATTCTCAAGGATCAGAAATTAATTTTTTTTTCTCGCTCAATTATAAAAATCAAAATGGTGAACTTGTTTATGAAGGAACAGAGATGCATTTTATTTTGTAATTAAATTTTTAAAATAGGATTTGTAAACATCTTTTAGTACTTTATTTATTGAAATAAAATTCGCAATAGCATAAGCCTTCATTGTAATTTTATAAAATCAACAGTAAGTTCTCTACAGTGCAATCTAAACTACAAGTCACTGCTAGGAGGCATGGGAAGCTTCTTCCTGGTGCACTGTGCTGGGTCCCCAACTAGAGTGGGCAATTAATCGATTTGATTTCAAAACACATACACAAAAAAGTGGTAACCATTTTATTAATTTAGATAATGGCAACATTTAAAAAAAAACAACAAAAAAAAACTTTTTTCAAAATTTCATAAGAGATTAGGCACAGTCTTATTTTTTTATTTTTATTTTTTTTTTTCAATAAAAAAAAATTAGACAATCTAAATTTTTTTTCTTAATTGTAACCCTTTGGTGTCATTTTCTTTTATATCAACAGTTCTCAGTACGAAATTCCTATCTATATTAAATCGACTGAGGATGTTGGCACAAACTTCCCAAATATGTTTATTTGTAGCATAGGGACTATTGGAATATATTGTCAGTTTCCTTGATTATCATCAGATTTCAAATTGATGTGTTTAAATTTTTATTTTTTATTCTGAAATATAAATAAAAAAAAGTATTGAAAATGTAATTTTAATTCGATATTTTAATCACTGGTGACCACTTTTTTCTTTTTTTTTTTTTTTTTTTAATCATAAGCATATTTAAGGTCATTTAGTGTACATAAACAAAAACTCTAAATCTTTTTTTGTAATCTTTCTTATATAGAAATTAAGTTTTACTGAAGAGGATGAAAAATACTTGTCAATATTTTGATAACATTTGTTGATAACAAAATGGTTGTCAGCTACAACCACTGTCAGCAATTTCCCCTACTCTCTGCATCTAAAACTAAATGCAAATTCCATGAACAAAGTTTCTTTCCCAGAACTGTCTATCTGTGAAATTCTAATGGCTATAACATGATTGTTTTCAAGTTCAATGAAAACAAGTTCTTGTTGACCGTGCGCTTAAATCATCAATTTCCACCACTACTGATCATTATTGTTGTCTCCCTGACTAATTAGGTGAGTTATTTCAACTGTCTTTATGCTAATCTAAACCCAAATGTCTTGTTTGCCAAATGTTGCTCCAGATTATTGTTGCTACCACTGAACGTATATACGGCATAATCATGTTGACTGATTTTCATTGAATCACTCAAGTTAAGCAACATTCAACCTGGCCAGTACTATGGTGGGTGACTATTTGAGAATACGAGGCACTGTATGTTGGAGAACGCTGTCACTTTTGCCAGCTTCTGCATCCCAATTGGCCTCGATTCTGTCCTGCCACTGGGTCCAGCTGGTTGGGACGAGAGAGTGAGGCTGGCTCTGCACAAACCAGCTTTGTCATCCATCATCCATCAGATAATTTGCTGGTCTTCATCTAAACGACGGATAAACTATCACCACTGAACTTAAGTATTGACCCAACTCAGCTGTGGCTTTTATCTCCAAAGCTAAGCCAAGCCAAGTCTAGGCTATGGCTAAAATGTTTGTTGAAGAATGGCTGATTTCTGTCGTGCAGTTCTAGGGGGCCCACCTTTCCAGGCCTTGCCTCATTGTTAGGGTGGAGGAACTTTATTAGCTGCATGAGGTTCCCTAACCGAGGAATGCAGACAGGGCTGCACGGGCAATTTTTAATTAGTCATACTGCTCCTCCTTTAGAGCTCGGGCTTGACTCTCCCTCACTTCTGACCTTATCACATCTTTCTATGGTGGGAAGGAAGTAAATAATGACCCAACTGTGTTAAGGTCGATGTCGTTAGCTTATTTGCTAACACACCCCTTTTCAAATAAGACAAGCATTGCATTGTTTTGGTTGTGTGGGATGAATTTGCAGATAAGTTTATAATTAAAACAATTTTTGGTCTTCTAAATGAGATTTTTAATGTCAAGTTTTGGAGTAGCATCTCCTATATTATCCCTCCTCCCATTTTTTTTTCTCATTTTTAATCTTTTTTTGGAACATTGTTGCTTAGTTGGTGTTATACTGTAGTTGTTATACTGTAGTTGTTCAGTTGCATTCTTATGCTATATTCCTTTCTCTTCTTTAATACTATATATTTTTTTATTTTATTTTATTTTTTCCTATTTTTGAACTATAGTTGGTTATGCATGTTATATTATGAATAAGCATATGGTGTCTGGGAAGAACCAGGCAAACAATATAAGTTTAATTTTAAGCGATTGATTACTCAATCGCTTAAAATTAAATAAAAAACACTTAAGAAAAGCAAAGTAAAATAAACTCTTTAGTTGAACAACAGTGAAACCCTGCTGTTTAAGGTTATTCATTTCAGCATAGTCTTTATCGGCGATTCGCATCTTTTTTTTGTTGTTGATATAAAATGTCAATATTTGTTATTCCTTTTGTTATTCTCGATAACAATATCGAAGGATAAGAGTTTGCTTCTTTATTTTTTTAAGAAAAGTCTAAGGTGAGCAACACAGCAGATTTGTCATCGATTTGTTTTTTTTTTTAAATGTTGTTCCTCTTACGTTAGGTGGGGCGTTTATTCGGCTGTGCTTTACGGCATTGTAGATCCTAACATGTACAAATTTGTCGTCTGCCAGTTAGCGATGCCTGCAGCCGTCTCATTTCTCGGGCAAGCTGTTGAGTCTCCTTGTGTACGTCATAGTAGCAGTAGCGCCTTCGATGGATTTGATGATCCTTAGGCTGGGGATTTGATCAGTGGTCTGGTGTGGAAGTCTGTATTAGCCGGTGGTAGACTGGTGAAGTTGTAGTACTTCTCATCTTTTGGTTTTAGTTGAGACCCGTGGCCAAACTGGCCAGGGTAAAGCTTAGGTTTGAAGTTGAGTTCTCAACTGACAGGGATTCGTGTGCCGTGCACCAGGCTCTCTCGAGCCAGTCTCCTGGATCAGCTGGGTTCCTCTCTATTTAAATGTAAACAAAGCAGGTGCCTGGCTGCAACGGCAAGTCTTTTCTGATTGGTCAAAGTTGGATTTTGACAGCCAATCAAATTGTTGGAAATTAACCAATCAGTTGAGTATTTTTTGTATTTTGTAAAGATTTGTAAATATTGTTGTTTTTTAGCTGCTGCTGCTATTTGTCATGGTTGGGGCTGTCCCCTTTAATTCCATAATGTATTTGCTGCTCCTGCTAATTTGTTGTTTTCTTTCTGAGAAAGCTTCACAGATCGAAATGAGATCTCGCACTCCACTTCCTATCATATAGAATAGTTGTTATTGGCTGGTTTCATATTATCAAGTACTGGCTAAACTGTTGATAAATCACATTGCAAAAAGCTAGTCATAATTAGTAAAGTTTGGCAGTATAAAAATGTTTGTACTAAGTATTATGGTATCTGTTCAATGCACAGTTAGGAATTAATATAGATTAATTTTTTAATGCAAAAATGAACACACATTTAACCATATTGGTCCCCCCGGGAAAGGAGGTATTGGACCTAGTAATTCACTCCCATTTATTTGTTTGCACTTTTCTCAATAACCACACCTTGAATTTTTTTGAAATTTTGCGCAAATAATAGTAATGGTGAAAGTAAATTTTTCACTCGTGGAGGGGGGGGGCGCTGCATGCTTGGCTTGTACAACCATCAATCTAGCATAAAGCTTTCATTCTAAGTTATAACCTTAGACTTTTTAGTCAGGTAAAACTGGCAAGTTATTTGATAACGTACTAATTTATCAAAGGAAATATTTACTAATTTGAGTTCTCAACTGACAGGGATTCGTGTGCCGTACTAATTCGTACTAATTTTTCTGAAAGGAAATATTTTAAAATATTACTAATAATCAGTATGTCTTTTACACTAATGCGGCATAATCCCCCAATGTCTTTTACACTAATGCGGCATAATCCCCCAATGTCTTTTACACTAATGCGGCATAATCCCCCAATGTCTTTTACACTAATGCGGCATAATCCCCCCAATGTCTTTTACACTAATGCGGCATAATCCCCCAATGTCTTTTACACTAATGCGGCATAATCCCCCCAATGTCTTTTACACTAATGCGGCATAATCCCCCCAATGTCTTTTACACTAATGCGGCATAATCCCCCAATGTCTTTTACACTAATGCGGCATAATCCCCCCAATGTCTTTTACACTAATGCGGCATAATCCCCCAATGTCTTTTACACTAATGCGGCATAATCCCCCCAATGTCTTTTACACTAATGCGGCATAATCCCCCCAATGTCTTTTACACTAATGCGGCATAATCCCCCCAATGTCTTTTACACTAATGCGGCATAATCCCCCAATGTCTTTTACACTAATGCGGCATAATCCCCCAATGTCTTTTACACTAATGCGGCATAATCCCCCAATGTCTTTTACACTAATGCGGCATAATCCCCCCAATGTCTTTTACACTAATGCGGCATAATCCCCCCAATGTCTTTTACACTAATGCGGCATAATCCCCCCAATGTCTTTTACACTAATGCGGCATAATCCCCCCAATGTCTTTTACACTAATGCGGCATAATCCCCCAATGTCTTTTACACTAATGCGGCATAATCCCCCAATGTCTTTTACACTAATGCGGCATAATCCCCCCAATGTCTTTTACACTAATGCGGCATAATCCCCCAATGTCTTTTACACTAATGCGGCATAATCCCCCCAATGTCTTTTACACTAATGCGGCATAATCCCCCAATGTCTTTTACACTAATGCGGCATAATCCCCCAATGTCTTTTACACTAATGCGGCATAATCCCCCCAATGTCTTTTACACTAATGCGGCATAATCCCCCAATGTCTTTTACACTAATGCGGCATAATCCCCCCAATGTCTTTTACACTAATGCGGCATAATCCCCCCAATGTCTTTTACACTAACGCGGCATAATCCCCCAATGTCTTTTACACTAATGCGGCATAATCCCCCAATGTCTTTTACACTAATGCGGCATAATCCCCCAATGTCTTTTACACTAATGCGGCATAATCCCCCCAATGTCTTTTACACTAATGCGGCATAATCCCCCCAATGTCTTTTACACTAATGCGGCATAATCCCCCCAATGTCTTTTACACTAATGCGGCATAATCCCCCAATGTCTTTTACACTAATGCGGCATAATCCCCCAATGTCTTTTACACTAATGCGGCATAATCCCCCCAATGTCTTTTACACTAATGCGGCATAATCCCCCCAATGTCTTTTACACTAATGCGGCATAATCCCCCCAATGTCTTTTACACTAATGCGGCATAATCCCCCCAATGTCTTTTACACTAATGCGGCATAATCCCCCAATGTCTTTTACACTAATGCGGCATAATCCCCCAATGTCTTTTACACTAATGCGGCATAATCCCCCCAATGTCTTTTACACTAATGCGGCATAATCCCCCAATGTCTTTTACACTAATGCGGCATAATCCCCCCAATGTCTTTTACACTAATGCGGCATAATCCCCCAATGTCTTTTACACTAATGCGGCATAATCCCCCAATGTCTTTTACACTAATGCGGCATAATCCCCCAATGTCTTTTACACTAATGCGGCATAATCCCCCCAATGTCTTTTACACTAATGCGGCATAATCCCCCCAATGTCTTTTACACTAATGCGGCATAATCCCCCAATGTCTTTTACACTAATGCGGCATAATCCCCCCAATGTCTTTTACACTAATGCGGCATAATCCCCCCAATGTCTTTTACACTAATGCGGCATAATCCCCCCAATGTCTTTTACACTAATGTAATGTTTCTGTTAACGTTTGTCACCACATCATAGAAACTACTTATGCAGATTCACTTTAAACCACTTCGCAACACAAGAACGCGTCACTAACGATTCTGATGCAATATTCAACACACCCAGAACACAACTATAAATAAATCTTAAAAACGTTAATACAACATCGCTTTTCATTCAATGATAAGACTAAACTCTGCATTGTAGCAGCGTAGAACACGAAATAGAAAAGCAATGACGTCATCAAGTTGATATCAATAGAATAGATTTTTGACTATTATAGTTCGCTGGAGAAGTAACCATTAACAGGTGTATTGTGTGTAAATATATATATATATATATATATATATATATATTAGCAAGACCCATGTCAGGAAGTTTCTTATAAAAGAACTAGCCTGGATGCTCGGTGTTGTCCGGGTGTTTGGTGGTGTGTATTGAGAAAAAAAATGTGGTAGTAGGCAGGCAGGCTCGAACCCGTATTGTGAAGGAGGAAAATAATTTGAAAAAAAAAAAAAAAAAAAAAAAAATGTGCCAGCTTTGCCGTTGCGTCTACCGCCAAACTAGGTTTAAATTAAGGCTGGACAATCGAAAAGAGGGGAAACTTTTAAAAATATCGGCGAGAAATTATTATTCTCTGAGGGTTAACTAGATCGTTCTTTTTTTTTTTTTTTTTTTTTCACGGTGTCATGTACCAATTTTGCAATAAAATGCCTACTTAATCTACGATGAATTTATTATATAAATGAGAATTATGTGTGGGTGTGTTGAAGGATAAAGACATTGGAGAAAGGGAAAACTTATGGGGGTAAAAAGAAATAGCAAATTTAAGAGAAATATGTTATACTTTGTTCTGGCTAACACCAGCAAATTCCGCTTGTTAATATTTCCGATTTTTATCAAAACTAGTGCAGTAGAACACCGAGATACGGTGGTCCTAGAATATGGGGTTTTCACATTAAGATGTGGAATACGGTGTTTTTTCGGCCCCTGGTTACGGTATTTGCTCCGCCTTACGGTGTTATTTATACTATTTAATTATATACATGTGTATTTTATACTGTATTTTGTTACTAATTTTTAATGCCGTATCTCATGGTTCAACTGTAATTATATTTTGTTATTGATTTAATTTCCTTTTTAGTAATTAAAGAGTAGAAAGTTGACCATCAGTTTCCTTTTTGCAACCTCATAACACTCGTTTTTTTATTTTGTTTACTCCTCACATTCGATGGGCAATATTTTTTGGATAAAGAGGGAAGAATTGCTGTTTTCTGGGTCTGAATCTGTCCAGCTAACACAACTATCCTTAACTAGTTCTTGATTTTGAAATAGTATTTTTCTTTTATTTATGCCTTGTGTGGAACGGTTTCTATAAAAAAAATAAAATAATATAGAGTTGATTGTTTAAAACTAGGATTTTTTTTTTTCGTTTCTTTCGTTTCTTTCGTTTTTTGTTTTTTCCGTTTCTTTCGTTTTTTGTTTTTTCCGTTCCTTTCGTTTTTTTTTCCGTTCCTTTCGTTTCTTTTTCCTTTCGTTTCTTTTTCCTTTCGTTTCTTTTTCCTTTCGTTTCTTTTTCCTTTCGTTTCTTTTTCCTTTCGTTTCTTTTTTCTTTCGTTTCTTTTTCCTTTCGTTTCTTTTTTCTTTCGTTTCTTTTTCCGTTCGTTTCTTTTTCCGTTCGTTTCTTTTTCCGTTCGTTTCTTTTTCCGTTCGTTTCTTTTTCCGTTCGTTTCTTTTTCCGTTCGTTTCTTTTTCCGTTCGTTTCTTTTTCCGTTCGTTTCTTTTTCCGTTCGTTTCTTTTTCCGTTCGTTTCTTTTTCCCGTTCGTTTCTTTTTCCCGTTCGTTTCTTTTTTCCGTCCGTTTCTTTTTTCCGTCCGTTTCTTTTTTCCGTCCGTTTCTTTTTTCCGTCCGTTTCTTTTTTCCGTCCGTTTCTTTTTTCCGTCCGTTTCTTTTTTCCGTCCGTTTCTTTAGCTTTTTTTCTTCACAAAAATGAAACTTAACCTTCCTCCTCCCATCTTCTTTATTGTTGACGTTCCAATTCAGAATGCTAATAGCTTTACCATTACACAAAGCCTAAACACTTCTTTGACAGTTTCTTATTGGACATAGATGGCAATAAAACAAATCTTATTTTCAGCTTGTCTACTGTTCACATACATCATCATCATCATCATCATCATCATCATGATATAGGTCTGTGAAATGTTATGGTGGTTTGCGATTGTAACTTAATCCATGTTTTTTTATTTTTAGTACCAATTCTTTGATATGAGGTCATAATTCTTTTTATATCTACAATTGTTCCAACAAAAACAAATCAAGTGGCATGTTGGAATTGTGTAAGATTAATTGTAATAAAAAAGTTACAAGAATAAAAGAATCGTTTACAATCTGTTTCAGTATTGTAATTGCAAACAATGCCTGAAAAAAAAAATTGAATATTTTCGGTTTTTGTTAAATTATAAAATTAGATAAAACGTGAAGCCAGTCTTTAAATGACAAAATATCTGATTTTTATGTGAAAGTTTTTTTTTGATATTCACAATTTGTTGATTCCTCAGAATTAAGAAAAAAAAAAAAATCTGATTTCTATCAACATCCTTTATGAGCCTGACTTGTTTTAAAACTTTTTTACTTTGACTTCACAACTCAAATTAAGATTTCTTAATCTGCTCACATGACTAGTCTTTTTAGTTAATGACACCGTCCACTGGGTTAGGGTCAGTTTATCAATATGAAAAAAAAAGTAATGCAATTATATATATATATATATATATATATATATAATAATAATAATGATCGTCATTTCTTGACAGAAGAAGCCCATCTTTTCTTTGCTTTATTGTTGATTATTTATCCATTTCTATGTACTTTTTAAAATCTTTTGTTTTTATTTCATTTAATACGTTTTATTTGTTTTCATTATATATATATATATATATATATATATATATAGGCACACACACACACACACACACATATATACATGTGGAGATGTAATCAAGATGCATTTTCTATCTTCTGTGGGAATGAAGGTGGCTCTTTAGACCAGCCCTACTTTTACAGTCTATTGCAGAGGTCACACTTTAGCTGAGATTGAGGAACGCCAACCGGTACTTCCTTACTGCGGATATTCACATGATGCTTCAGACCTCCACTTGATTTGCAGACCATAGAACAAATAGAACATCTGTGCTCCGCAGTGTTTTCCCCATTCAAGAAAGACTAATTTCCATGTGATCGCTTGTGGCTAGCTAGACTGGCTTCAGATAAAGTAATTTTATCGCATAAATTACATAGTTCAGCACAAATCCTCTGACATATCTGACAGATTTTTCTTCTATATATCACGCTTCATTTTTGCATGCTCATATTTTTTCTTCTCAAAACTATCACAGCCATGGTAAATCATGGAGTGCCACTTTTTACAATAATTGGAAGCATTCTCCCAGCTAGATATGTCAATACCGAAAGCCTTCAGATTATTTTGATTCTTATATATATATATATATATATATATATATATATATATGTGTGTGTGTGCGCACACACGCTAGTATGTATATGTGTATGTATATATATATATATATATATATATATATATATATATATATATATATACACGCATGCTAGTGTGTGTGTATAAAAGATCAAGTGAATTATCCTGTCATATTATAGATTAAGAAATATACATAATTTTTCTCTATATATTCCTCGTTTCAAAACAATAAATTCTGAACTTAAATATGTGTATATATTTAGATTTACAGAATTTAACTTTAATCATAAAACTTATATATATCCGATAAATAAACGGTGGGGGAGGGATTTAGCAAAACGAGAGATAAACGTGAACTCGTGATGTATATATATTTCCCACTTCCGATTATAAACATAGACGAGTATTGGCTCAAGAAAGCTTGATATGGATATCTAAAACGGTCTTAATTATCGGGCTTGAAACCGACGGTACCAATGACTTATCTCATCTAACAACTTTCTGTACACAAAATAAAAAATATATGTATGTGTGTGTGTATATATATATATATATATATATATATATATATATATATATACACACACACACTAGCATGGCTACCCAGCGTTGCCTGTGTATAGAGAGAAGTGGTATACTAAGGATAACAAACAACCTCCTAAAAGAAAATGCTTCAATCAAAGTAACAGCGAGTGCCTGTGCTACGGCAAAAATAGAAACTCTGTTCCGTCTGCCTGCTTCCCACCGGACTACAACTTGGATGGGTTCAAGTCCAATGTTAACAAATTCCTAATGAACCGCCCCCTTAAGTAAACACTTCATCAAATCTCTACACTAACATAATGTACTTGCAATAACCCTTATCCCTGAGTGACTTCCGGGCCTTGATAAGTGGTGATCAATGTATAAAAAAAAAGAAAAAAATTAATCGCTGTAGGCAGGCTCAAACCTGTAACGCAAGAGGAAAAAATGTAAAAAAAAAAAAAAAAGCTAAAGCACTAGTTGTCACGGCCACAACGATTTATGACGTCATGACGGGTTGAAATAATGTTTTTAAATGTACAGTGATATTGCTAGGCATGATTTTCAAAAAAGCGGCCCAGTTGACCAGCACAGAATTAATTTTTTTTTGGCCATTTTTTAGACATTTTTTTGTCTAAGAGATTGATCTTTCTAACAATATCAATTTTGTCACAGTCCAATGCACTCTTGGCAAACATACAAACACACACAAAAACAAACTAACACACATGTTACCTTTTATATAATAGATAATTAAATAAAAAAATGTTCTTTATACCTACAGACACTAGTGTTTCATGCTTATGCAATCATCAGTGTAGGGCTAAGAATTTCTGCCGGTCATGAGATTCAAACCCAGCCATGAAACCACTTTTTGTTCCTTCTGCTAAGCCTCTACCTCAGGGCTACCAAACAATTACCACGGGAATGAAGGGAAGAAATAATTATTAAACGACTAATCCAGGTGAATACATTACAATAATCCAGTGTTTGCACGAGTGGAATTCGTAAACATTGCGTGGACACTAGTCGTATGCCTTAGTTATAATTGTGCAGACAGTGCCTATCCTTAAGTATTCTGAAAGGGGCTTAATAATTGTAATCCAATAATATAGTTTTTATACATACACTAGTGTTTCACGCTTACGCAATCATGTGTAAGGGTAACAATTCCTGCTGGTCAATTTGTTTTATTTAATGACAGGTTTCATTCAAATATATCTTCTATTATATAATGTCCATGTCCATGTAGGGAGATTGTCACGTACTTCTTTTTTTGGGTGACTACATTTTCATGTTTTTATCCGTTCTTTTATTTTTGACTTTGTTGTGGAGGTAACAATGGGATTGACATATGATAATGAAAAACTGATCAATATCCTTAGTAAAGCAGCTGTATCCAAACGGAACTTAATGTCGACCGTCGAGTATCCATGCTAGTCTATTATGTCTCAGTTGATTGTGTTTATGTATGTCTGCTAAAAACTTTTGTAATCTGCAACAGACCAGCATGAACCTGGTACCATTAGAAAGAGCAATCTATCGGGCACAATATCAGAAAATTTAGAAAAAAATCATCAATTTATTTGAAGGAGGGGGTCAGGTAAAAATCTTTGTTTCAAAGCTTTGTTAATTGTGCATGCATGAACGGCTAATTTTTTTTATATTTTAAAAAGCTAAATTTGCAACGTGATAACATCGGTGATGTCTTGGTCCAATGCTTAGACCTTTAACTTTTGCTAGTTTTCTACACGACTTGTACGTTTACAAAGATTAAAATCCAGATGTGAATAAAAGAGGTAGTAATGACTAAACTCACAAATAGGTTACACTTGTGTCACTCACAACTATTAAAAGAAGAGCCTATTTGCATAATGTGTCAGAAGCCCTACACAGTACATCATATACTGACGGGTTGTGTGAAATTTAAACGCTCCGAATGAAACATTACCAGGAGAATAGTCAAAAGTCGATACTTAACGAAATCGACCCAGAAAAAAATTATTCAATTCCTGAAAGAGATTAAAATATACAACAAAATATAACAAAAAATTCCACAAAACCAAAGCAACTAACCAACATCTAACACATTAAAATTAATGTTTCGGCATTAAATGGCCCAAAAGTGGTTGATATGTCGTAAAACAAAAAACAAATTAGTTTCTTTAAAGTCTTTTATGAGCACAACTTCTTATTTGGAAATTCAGATATATCTCATTTACATTGAAGTTGCTTAATCATTAGATTAAGCAAGATTCCATGAATTTCAATTAAGATATTTTAAGCTAAAACAATCTTTGATATTGTCTAAAGTTCAAACCCTTATCCAATATATTCATAAAAACAATCTTGATTCCATATTGGTAGGCTGCTCAGTGTTGCCCGGCCATAAAATACATTGAAATCTGATATTTTAATTTATGCAGATTTCTTAGTATTTCTTAGCCATTTCTTCATTGATTACATTGCACCTTATATGTATAATAGTGACAAACAAGTTTAACGAAAATAAAACTTGTTTGTCATCAACTAGAATCGAAACTAAAACCTTCAGCTCTTCAGCGTTAATCACTACTATCTGAGCTAAGGCTGCATGCATATGAAATCTTTATAAATTAAACACTGTATAAAAATGTATATTTGCACATGTGTAAAGGATACACATTAGTTCAACTTAAGCCTGCAAGTTAAAATTTTTTAATTTTGACATCCTTAGCCCCCCCCCCAGCTAAAAAACAAATCGAATTTGTTCCACAGGTTTTAATAACCCATAGATTGTTTCAAGTCTGTAGACCAAAAATTGACAGTAGTTTGTTAGAAACAGTTCTGCACACATACTGAGATAAGGTCACTTATCTTTATGGCGGTAATGCAGTTTTACAAATGATTTTGTTCCAGAGTTCATGGTACAAAATCACGCCTACTTTAAATTAAAATATATATATATATATATATATATATATATATATATATACATTGAAAAAACTTTTAATAATCGTTAAGACATTCAGTTAAAACTTGACTCTGCTAGGTAAGATGTTGTAAATATGATTAAATATAATTTTATTTACTGCAATGAGAATTTCCTGGGAATTTCACTTTGCATCCGTAAGTTACTGAGGTCACACAGAAATTTATTCAAGTTATACAATTTGATTACTCTGCAGCTCAATATGTAATAAGAGAATTAATGAAAATGAAATGTTGTTTATCAACGCAAGTGACCAAACTCTTTTCTTTCTTGATTTACACAGCTTTGAAGATTGTCTCTTACGCTTTAACAAATATTTTCTACTTTTGGCGCACTCTGCATATATATATATTATATTATTATATTATATATATTATATCGTTCACTGTGCACTCATGGGGGACCATGCATGCTTCACTTGTTATCCGTACAAACACTAGTGTTTCATGTTTATGCAATCAGTGTAGGAATTGATAAGTACAGTACTGGTTGGGAGATTCAAACCCAATCCACCCTTGATCTTGCAGGCTAGTGTATTTCCTCCAGGCCACCAGCAACTAACATGTGAATAGATCTCTTATCCATTTCTGCAATCCTATTCATTTTTAATACTTGGTTTTAATCAGCAATTTTGCTGATATGTGTGGTTTCAGTGAGAAAAATATGCATTTTTTTTAATTAGTAAATTTAAGTAGCTTGGTTTTTGATTGCCTTTTTTTTAATCTCCGAAGTTAAGAATTAAAACTAAAAAAGTAGTTTTGAAAAAAAAAACAAAAAAAAAACGGTTGAAAAGCAAAATTATTTTATCAAAAAAATGAAATTTAAAAATAAATCTAAAAAAAATCAAAACAAATTGTTATGTGTATATATATTTGCATGTACAGAATTCAATTCTCCACTCATTAACCAAGTATGAATGTTGGAACACAACTGTTAGGAGTGATAAGTCATAATGTTGGTTATATTTAGTTTAAGTTCTCTAAAAAAAAGATGGGGGGGGGTAGAAATCCTGTGTGAACATTCATATAATTTTGTTGCAGGATTTAAAAATACGTATTAGACATCAATTAATAAATTTGTCCCAAATTTGAGTTTCTTTGGAGTATTTTAAAGGGGGTTTCTGGGCATAATATGGTCTTCATTTGAAAATGAAAATAGTTCAGATTTACATTGAATTTCATCCATAGTCATTAGACACCAATTAAGATTCTGTGAATTCAATTTAATCGAAATTTTAAATTTCTCTTTTTGAGGAGTATGTTGTTGGTTTGAAGAGATACTACTCTCGAAAATTAGAGACCTTAACACCTACCATATTGTACGACACATTATGTTGGTAAATAAACGTAATATAATTAAAAATTTCCTCTTATATTGTCATTCTTTTATATGCTATCTCGTGTCCACGGTGTTTTCCACAAACCACATTGATATCGCTTTCAAACACAACTCCTTACACACTTTTTTTTTTTTTTTTTTTTTCAATTAAGAGTAAAACAATTTAAAACCATTTGGAGGAATTCATTTTACTTGCACTAGGACGGGTATTCTAGTTTATTATAAAGGATGACTAATTTTTATTTTATTTTAATTTTTATCCCCAGGTTATCTATTTACTGTTTTTAACTAATAGTAAATACATTCATATTATTGCAAAAGTCGGTAATATTTCTTTTTAAATACTTTTTGCACCCAATTAACATACAAAGTTATTATTGACGTTTTCGTAATAATGTAAAGTATTTTTTAAATCTATAATCTAATATATATAAGCTTTAAAAATCTGGTAAGATTCAAATGTTTATTTTTATTTCTTTTGATAACTTTCTCAAATTACATTTCTCATAATAGAATTCATTACTGCTCTTTTCCTTGGCTTTGTTTCAGATTAACTTGGATTTCTTTCAGCGTAGCTTTTTTTCTTTCTTTTATCTACCTAAAACATTCAAGAATCAGATACCCCCCCTTTTTTTTTTCAGAAAAAATTATCTGCCCTTGATTTGTCCCATTTAATTTTAAGTTAATTTTTAACCCTCCTTTTTCATAGAATACTTTTCTTTTTTTTTTTTTTACTGAAGACCTAGTTTGTGTGGTTGGTTAAAAATGTTTAATTGGTAGATTTAATTAAGACTTTTAAAAAAATATTTCTTCGAAGAGAAATCAAAAATATTTAAAGGACTTAGACCACGACTGTATCTAAATTTATATAGGTCGTGCCCCGTTTATGTTTATTCTCAGCTGCATAAAAAGTCAATGCTATTTAAAAGAAAAAAATAATGCTAATGTAAAACAAAATCCAAAAACTTTTTTATGAATTACATGATTACCATTGCATTATGTTTTATTGAATAATAATAATAATAATAATAATAATAATAATAATAATAATAATAAAAATGAAAATAAATTACATTTAAATCGCATAAAAATTATTTTTGAATGCTTAGGAAGAATTTAATTATTTCATTTTTGTAACCTCAAATGACCTGTGTCTGTTTGTTAAACTGCAATCAAAAGACTGAAGCCTTCGTCATTTTAGTATAAAAGGGATACTTATCCCGAATCCACCCTATATTTAAAATAAAAAAAAATGAATAAAAATCTATGGTGCATGTAGCCATGACGAAATGAAAATGTTTTAAAATCACATAAATTGATAAAAGTAGTTTTATTTTTATAAAGAAAACTATTTTTTAACGATTAATGGAAATTCACAGGCATTACAACAAATCTAGTTTAAAATATTCAGTTATCTCCCTTTATTTTTTGCGATTTTTCTAAATGGCAGGGAAGTAAGCAACTTTTCAAATACTCATGAAATCAAATTTTATTTAAAAATAAAACTACAATTTATGTGATTTTTAGAATATGATGTTTTCGTTTCATCACGGGTACATCAACATATATTTTCTTAAGTTTTGTTTTTAATATAGGAGGAATTCTGGATAAGAACCTAAAAGAGTTATGTAGAGTTATGGTTTATTTATGCACCTAATATATTTATTTCCTGCGAATGTAATATTTATGTTCACATGTGGCGCTTAAAACCACTTCATAATCCTCGCACTTTAATTTTTTCTCTCTTTTTGTACCATTTTCAGACTAACAGTTTTTAAAATGGGCGCAGAAAATAAAAATGGCGCTGATGGGGGTGGGAGACATGCAGTCTTATCATGCCCCTCATCTTATATAAGGAAGGATAAGTTTTTATTTTTTCACTTCGACTGCCAAAATGTGGGGTGATAATGGGACTTGTGGTTGTTTTTAATCTTTCATGTCAATATTCTTATCCAGAAATCAGATTTCCTATCTTTATCTTTCCGACATTTTCTTTTCTGGATTCTTATGCAATAAACAAAATGTTTCTTAATTCTTCTTGCAGCAGAAACTTTTTTTTAACATCATTTCTAAGAGTTTTCAGCCCCCCCCCCCAACGTTCTCCCCCTAAATAGAATTGAAAAGGGGGTCAAAGAACGAAAGTTAGTCTAACCTCATTTAATGTTAATGCCATTTATGTGTTTGAATTTCAGCATCTGTTTTGAAACCGTTTTTTCCCCCCAAGGAATCAACTTTATCATTGGTTCATTTTATCCATCAAAAATAAGCAAAAAAATTGACTTTCTTGATAAGTTTAACTTCCACTTAATTCTGTAAACGCTTACATAAACTTTGCATTTGATTTATCTTAAATTTTTAAGTTTAAGGTTGTTCTCTTATTGAGCTTTTTTTTTTTTCGTCACATCTGAGTCAATAATTGTATTATAAGTAGTGTTGGAACGATTAATCTGTGTCAGAATCGAAAACGAATAAATAAATAAATGAGCCTAACTTCCGATTACAAAACGATTGTTTTAATTTTTTCTTGACCATAAAAAAAAATAAAACTATTTTTTATTGAAAGTTGTTCATTTACAACATATGATTAAGCACCGGGTTATAAATTTCACTCCCAGATTTAACATAATTTCTCAGAGTCTGTATTATTTCTTTAATGGTACATTACTGTAAACATTCCGTTGTAAATCTTTTGAAACATATTTGCTAAAAGTTTCATAGAGTTCACACTTGTTAAAAATGCCCTGAACACGGTTTTTCGATTTCGTTGGCACCGTCTAGAAACTGTCAGACTTCTTCTGAAATAATTAATTTTTAGAGTACTTCTTCCTTCCATTTTAAAATATAGATAAAAATCGCAGGATGAGTTTATCAAAGTCTTTGATAAAATACATAGAGAGAAAACCCTAAATTAAAAAGTAAATTATGTCTACGTTTAAACTTACATCCTCCCTTCCGCCCCAAAAGACAAACGAGATTCGAACATTTGTTACTGTAACTAACAAAACAAACAAAAAACTGAAAAAACAAATTTTTATTTAAAAAAATTTTTTTTTAATTACATTTTCCCCCCAAACAAGGCAAATTGCCACTTTGGTGTAGGGGGCTACTATCAGGGGCAACAACTACTGGGGTACTATGTAGGGATTTGGGCAGCAAGATGTCGGTTCACGTTACACTTGAACTTCTGCACATCAGTACTGTTGGGGAAGCAGGGACCTGGAATGGAATTCCAGAGTCTAGCGGTTCTGGGGAAGAAACTACTGGAGTAAAAAGATCTTTTACATCTAGGGATCTCTACAATGTGCACGAAATCAATGTTACCAAAGGCAACTCGTCTACCTATCTGGATAGATTTTTAGTTCCAAACAAACTTAGTGTTCACTCTGAGTTCGAATTGAAAAAAAAAAAAAGAAAAAAAAAACAAAAAAAAAACGGCTATCCATAAGCGCTTCAAAAGTACCCTTTGTAACCGCTCAAAATCGAAAATTAAACAAACGCTGATCTCGTAAATGTCAACAATCGAGCGAAAATGTTCTACCAATATTTTATTTCGATTTTTGAGCGATTAATTAAAGTGAGGAGTTAGAATGGATCGGAATTGATTATCAATTTATGTGGGAAACTGCTTTCCTATTCGGAATTCTTAAATGTTTGTGTGTCCCCCCCACGTAAAAAAAGTCTATTTGCTACTACTACTACTACTGTAATACAAATCAATCTAATAACTGAGCAAATATTTATAATTGCAAAAAAATATAAACATTAATATTTTTTTCATAGAGGGAAGGTACAGAATAGTTGACAATGTTAAGAATGGTTTTCTAAATAGTAACATTATTGATATGGAACGGCTTTGTTCCTAAAGGATTTCCTTATTTCGCAAACCAATCGATTCTTTTTAATCGTCTATGAAAATTTTGAAATGACATTAACGACGATTTATATTTAACTTTAATTTTGAAATGACATTAACGACGATTAAATATAAATGAAATTTATTTTAGAAGAAAAAAATAATCTTGTCTCATGATTTTCAATTACAAGGAAAACAAAAATGTTTAGAAATATCTACTCTTCTAATATACCCCCCACCCTCGTGTACATTTACGTTTTGTAATATATACATATGCAGACATTACAGGGGGTGGACTACAATTATTTAAACATTTTTAAAAAGCATCAAATGATAAGAAATTTTAAGAATCAGAATTGGTACTTGTATTGGAATTGGAAAACTTTTGGAATCGTCCCATCACTAATTATAAGTATTCTTGGCTGGTGATAGATTGAGGAAATTTTATGATTTTTATTTTCATCTCTTCATAATTCATTGTGTTTTTTGTATTTTGTTTTCAATAATATATGCAAACATTTCATTCTCTTGAAAAAAAGAACTAAATACCTAAATAAATCAAACAAATGTCGGTCGTTTATTAATAGAAAATTGTAACAATTTTTTTTTGTTTCTTTTTTTTAAAAATAATATCCTGTTTTGTCTTACGGTAAAAAAATATCAAATACAACCAATTGTTTCAGCTATTTGCACCATTTATTTGGTATTCTGTTGCGTTTGGTGTTGCACACTCATCGAGGTTTCGATTTCAACAATCAGTCTGCCAAAAACTAGTTCATAGTCTTTTATATGCTGGGCTGAAACATCTATCCTGGGTTGTCTTGGTAAATCCACCCTCCCAAGCTTTACCCCCCCCCAGCTTTCGGGTGGAGCAAATTTATTACATTTGATTTGTTAAATTTATAAGCTCAAATTTGTTTTTAGTTTTCTAACCGAATGTCTGTTATATTTTCTGAAATAATAATTGTAGTTTAAGTATGCTTGACTAGTTGAACTTTTGGGGTGGGATGTTCCTTGCTTGCTGTCTCCATCTTTCTACATAATTTAATTTTTATGATCTTTCGTTTGAAATAATACATTTATGTAAGGGTTAATAATATTAAGTAACAGTTTTCTCTTCAATTAAAGAAAAAAACATACTACCTATAGAAATTCCTACTGTGGAAAGATGCAAAAAAATAAAGAAGCCAGAAAGTGAGAATTAAAAAAAAAAAAAATTGCACTCAAGAGAAACCACCCTGCTCTACACTGTGGCCAGCTCTGTTAGCACGCCTCAAGCAACTACCTTGAAACTCTACCTTTTTTAAAGGTCGATTTTATAAATTGAAATCGATGAATTTCCTTTCTGTTTACAATCTTCTACAAGTAATGACAAGTAGGCAAGAATCTTTTTTGTAACTTTGTGTTCGTTCATCGACTCAAAGGTTCTGGAGAAGTTAAATCAAAAGAAGAAATAAAGCAAAAAACTGAAATTCATAGAGGAATAAGAAAGAAAAGATTTTTTGGAGAAAAATACAATAGATTTTTTTTTTTAGCCTCTTGAACTCTTTGCTTTTCTTTATCTTCTTCACTCAGTGTTATTTTCGAACTGACCTTTGTTCATGAGGAAATATCAACACACTTCTGCTTCATTTGTGTTTATTATTCTCTTAAATGCCATTCGTCACACTTGAGAGTGGAGGAGAAATAAAAAGAAAATGGCTACTGTTGGTGCACTCTATTGCTTAGATGTTACTCATTTTCGGCAGTCTGGGCCAAACTGCACATTCTCTTTTTTTTTTTGTCTATAAAATTCGTTTCTTAACTAAAAATAATGAATTTCTTAACAATTGATAAATAATAAAAAAAAAAAACTTTTATGGAAAAAAATTTAAATTATAATAACACGCACACACACACACACACATATATATATATATATATATATATATATATATAGATATATAAAAATAAAAATTACAATAAGTTTACCAAGGTAATCAAAATGGTAAACTTAAAATATATTACAAATTTTTTTATTTATTTATTTATTTATTTTTTTTTATTACATTTTCACCCCAAACAAGGCAAATTGCCACTTTGGTGTAGGGGGCTACTATCAGGGGCAACAACTACTGGGGTACTATGTAGGGATTTGGGCAGCAAGGTGTCGGTTCACGTTACACTTGAACTTCTGCACGTCAGTACTGTTGGAGAAGCAGGGACCTGGAATGGAATTCCAGAGTCTAGCGGTTCTGGGGAAGAAACTATTGGAGTAAAAAGATCTTTTACATCTAGGGATCTCTACAGTGTGGGGGTGGGATTTAGCAGCCTGTAGGGTTTGTCGAGGGTGCACACGTCGTGGGGGCACAAGTGATTGCAGTTCGTCAGAGCATTCACCACAAAAATACTTGTAGAAAAGGCAGAGGGATGCAACGTTTCGTCGATGGGACAGAGGCTGAAGCTTAGATGCCAGTTCAGGGCCTATCAGGTATGCGACTCTCTTTTGAACCTTGTCAAGGAGCGAGAGACTAGTAGCAGATGCACCAGCCCAGATGTGGCAGCAATACTCCATACATGGGCGAATGGTGGCCTTATAGAGATACAGGATACTTTCGGGTGTTAGTAGTTTTCTAGCACGGTAAAGAGAGCCCACCTTTCTTGCAGCGGCCCTGGCAATGCCTTCAATGTAATTGTTCCAACTCATGTTTCCTGTGAACGTTAGGCCAAGCAGTTTGAAAGATGGACTCTCAGATAAAGAGTCGTTGGCCATTGCTATGGGTGGTAGAGAGGGTTTCTTGTAATTATTGAATGAAACTAGTTTAGTCTTGGCAGCATTGAACGCGACCAACCACTTTTGTCCCCATTCCACTACAGATTGGAGGTCTTCCTCTAGTGTTTCTGCCATTTCTTTAGAAATGTGTTCATTCGTCTTCCTGTCGTGCCTGCCATAGAGTGTAGTGTCATCAGCATATATACCCATCTCAGAGGCAATGTTGTCGGGAAGTCATTTATGAATATCGGGAACAATAGAGGTCCAAGGATCCCGCATTTATATCATATTGTTTGGATGTACGACCGTCGAGGACAACCTGGATTTTTCTCTTATCTAAGAAGGATTTAATTATGTTAAATATTCTACCAGTGATACCGTATGATTTGATTTTACTGAGGGGACCCTCATGCCATACCCTGTCAAAAGCCTTAGATATATCTAGAGCTACCGCTCTGCCCTCCCCCGCGTTGTCCAGTGAATGGTATATACGTTCAGAGATCACAGTTAGGATGTCTGCTGTGGAACGGGCTTGTCTATTAAAGAGTTAATATTTACAAGTAAAATAAACTCAGCCAGATGTAAAAGCTCAATAAAATTTTTACCCTTCACCGGACTATCCATTCATGTAAAATCTTTTTATCATTTTTCATTTGCCTCCTATTCCCCTTACCTCACCCTTTTTTTAACCAAGTAATATCTGTGACTTACTTGTAGTTTTATTAAATACTTTTATATGCAAAATCCGATCCTGCATTTTGCTAATTCCTGCCCTCTGATGAGAAGGAGAGTATTTCTTCGAAACTCCGCAGATTAAGGACTATCCACTTATCTTGTGCTTCCTTTTTTAAAATTAAATATGTTTTTAACTCTTTTTCAAGATGTCTTTTAACATGCTTTATTAATCATTTGTTCATATATATATATATATATATATATATATACACTTGTGCCCGATATTATTCATACCCCCCCCTTGAAAATTGAGTTTATTAGATGTAACTTTGTAAGAATTTATTGTTTACGTCCATATTGATACATATTCTTTATAAACCTCTTCTGATCATTTTCGTCATTTTAAAATCTCGGGATACTTGTAATAAAAGAAATATACAGCTATTTATAAAATCTGCAATGTTCAAAAATAATCATACCCTCTTATTTTTTCAGTATTAATCGAGTTTCTGACTGTTTGTTTCCTGTTTGATTCTTATTTTGAATGCTTTTATACAACTTTTGATTAATTTCATTTCGTTTTTTGCATTTTTCAGAAATTAAAATGATATCAACTGAAAACCAATAAAAGAATAAAAATTATTAGAATTGGGAAGAAAAAAGAGCTTAATAATGATCTTAGGACTAAAATTGTAAATTCACATAAGGATGGTTTAGGTTACAAGTCAATTTCCAAGAAATTTGAGGTCCCTACAGCAACAGTACAGAGCATCATCAAAAAATTCCAGAGCCACCCCACAACAAACAACTAGATTGGTAGAGGAAGGAAAAGGAAACTGTCTGCTAGAGCCACCAGGAATATTGTAAGAAGTGTTAATGCAAATCCAACCACCACTACTAAGGACATTTTAGAAAATCTAGAGTCTTCTGGCATAAAAATATCAAGGCAAACATTGCAAAGGACTCTGCATGAAAATGGTCTGAAAGGAAGAAGACCAAGAAGGACTCCATTGCACACCGGAAAACACCTTGCAGCACGTCTAAAGTTTGCTAGGACCCATGTGAATTCTCCAGAGTCCGTTCTCCCAAGTATTTTGTGGACTGACGAAACAAAAATTGAATTGTTTGGCCATATGGATGCTTCTTACGTTTGGAGGAAGAAAGGAGAAGCTTACAACCCAAAGAACACCATACCCACGGTGAAACATGGTGGTGGTAGCCTAATGTTTTGGGGCTCCTTTTCGGCTAGTGGTCAAGGTAGTTTGGTCAAGATAGTTGGAACCATGAAGAAGGAGCAATATTTGGAGATACTCCAGAAAAACATTAGACAGGATGCGGAGAAGCTCCATTTAGGACGAAACTGGGTCCTTCAACAGGATAATGATCCAAAACATACTGCCAAAATAGTCAAGAAATGGTTTGAGGATAATCAAATTAATGTTTTGGAATGGCCTAGCCAGAGTCCCGACCTGAACCCTATCGAAAACCTCTGGCACATAATGAAAACTGAGGTTAAAAAGCGGAAACCTAGAAATTTGAGGGAGTTGGAGAACTACTGCATTGAAGAATGGTCAAAAATCATTGTTGATGCTTGTAAAAACCTTGTTGATAAATATCCAAAACGGTTACAGGCAGTTATTAAGAATAAAGGGCATGCTATTGACTATTAGTAAGAGAGGTATGAATAATTTTGAACTAGTGCCATTATTTTTCTTTGTATAATGTTTCAAACTTACATTATTTATTTGTTGAGTTTAAATTAAATGTTTACGCTTGATTTATTGTTTGAAATCCCTAAATGTTGTCTACCTTCTGGTTTGAGCAATATTCTTATAGAAATCTCAAAGATCCGAGGGGTATGAATAATATCGGGCACAAGTGTGTATATATATATATATATATATATATATATATATATATATATATATATATTGTTTGTTTGTTTTTAAACGGTTCTCTGCTCCTTATCAAAAGGTGATAAAAAGTTGCGAAAAATGGAGAAAATTATGGAAATGTGCAAATTAATGGTAGAAACTGAAAAAGTAAAAATAAATTCATACATTTTTTTTCTACTACTGAAAACCATAACTTTGAAGATATTTTTGTTTTAAACAAAATACATTTCCACTAAGATTTCAGTTTTTTAATTTTTTTTTTTTTTAATTTTTTTTTTTTTAATTACATTTTCACCCCAAACAAGGCACATTGCCACTTTGGTGTAGGAGGCTACTATCAGGGGCAACAACTACTGGGGCACTATGTAGGGATTTGGGCAGCAAGATGTCTGTTCATGTTGCACTTGAACTTCTGCACGTCAGTACAGTGGGGAAGCAGGGACCTGGAATGGAATTCCAAAGTCTATCGGTTCTGGGGAAGAAACTACTGGAGTAGAAAGATCTTTTACATCTAGGGATCTCTACAGTGTGGGGGTGGGATTTTGCAGCCTATCGGGTCTGTCCACGTCGTGGGGTCACAAGTGCTTGCAGTTCGTTAGAGCATTCACCATTAAAATACTTGTAGAACAGGCAGAGGGATGCAACGTTTCGTCGATGGGACAGAGGCTGAAGCTTAGATGCCAGTTCAGGGCCTATCAGATTTGCGACTCTCTTTTGAACCTTGTCAAGGAGGGAGAGACTAGTAGCCGATGCACCAGCCCAAATATGACAGCAATACTTCATACATGGGCGAATGGTTGCCTTATAGAGGTACAGGATACTTTTGGGTGTTAGTAGTTTTCTAGCACGGTAGAGAGAGCCCACCTTCCTCGCAGCGACCCTGGCAATGTCCTCGATGTAATTGTTCCAACTCTTGTTTCCTGTGAACGTTAAGCCAAGGAGTTTGAAAGACATACTCTCAGATAAAGAGTCGTTGGCCATTGCTATAGGTGGTAGAGAAGGTTTCTTGTAATTATTGAATGAAACTAGTTTAGTCTTGGCGGCATTGAACGTGACCATCCATTTTTGTCCCCATTCCACTACTGATTGGAGTTCATCCTCTAGTGTTTCTGCCCTTTCTTTAGATATGTATTCAATTCATAATATTCCATGATCATTATTTGATACATACTGAAAATTTCATTAAAATTAATTTCCTGATTTTTGGTGAATTTTTTAAGTAATACATTTTGAGCATCAGCAAAAATAGAATTGTACCCACCTCTCTTTTCATAAACTGATTTTTTCTCTTTCTGAGGACTTTTTTTACATGACAACAGCTAATCATCACTTAGGTTGTGGTAGCAGTTACTCTTGTAACTTTCCTTTCCATAACATTCTGCCAAATCTAACTTCACAAACTTTTTGTCGTTTCACAGACAAGTACTAAATCATCAGCATGGAGTATTTCTTCCACACAATCCATACAAAACTCCCTGTACAATGCATCAAAGACATGAATGAAAAGCAACAGAATCTCTACAAACCCCTGATGTACTCCTACATTAAAGCTAAATGTGCTGTTTATTCTTATATTACTTTGTGCATTGCTTGCACAACTTTCAATAAACACTTATTTGTTCCTTGTCCATACAAAGTTAACCAGACATCTTTTGACATTGTGAAAATCTTTTTAACAGTTTGATTCAGTTACTTTAATAACCGAACTATACCATAATAATTAAATTTTAATTTGATTAAATAAATAAAAATGAATAACTAAACGCATCATTAAAAAAATACTGAAAGTTTACCAGCACAGTGTGCCCCATATTAAGAAGTGTGAAAAAAAATGCATGATCTTTTCTCAGGAAGTGGTTGAGAGCTCTTTGGAACCGTATTGTAGGAAGCAAACCTGAAAATTGAAAGAAAAAAATTTTTTATAAATTTTAAGCCGAGTAACAATTTATTTATGCAAGCATGATCTCGGTTAAGATAAAAATGAAATGTAATAAGTCCCCAGACGTACACCTCCACCGTACTGTATACCAATACTCCGTGGCTGACTGGAATAGCTTCCGTACACTCATATCTGATCTACCTCTGCATCCATGTTTAAAAAGGATGTGTCCTCTATAGTATCAGACCTGACCGAATGGTTAATTGTAGGTATAGACCGATTCATACCATCTAAAAAATTTCAACAAAAACCTAACGGCCAGCCATGTTTCTTCCCAGAATGTGCTGCTGCCATTGCGCACAGAAATCATTTTTTCCATAGCTACCAACGTAATAGACGCACTGAGACTAAAGCTGCTTTCAGGAACGCCAGCAATCACTGTAAAAGAGTAATAAAAAATGCAAGAGAGCTATATGCTCAGTCCGTTAAATCCAAAATAGCTGAGCAGCGGTTTGGTTCCCACCAGTTTTGGCAAATAACAAATAGGATCCTGAACAGTGTGTTCTATCCTAACCATTATCAATGGACCAGAGGTCATCTCGCCAGCATCAGACAAGGCCAAACTATTTGCCAAGAACTTTGCAGCTAATTCTACCCTATGCAATGAAGGCCATCAACTCTCCATATTTCCTCCTATAACACAGAACACGCTAGGTAACATACAAATATCTGTGCATGAGGTCGCCAAGCTAATCAAGAACCTTGATTCCAGTAAAGCAACTGGCCCTGACGGCATCCCAATTATAGTGTTAAAAAGGCTTCAACCAGAACTTGTTCCCATACTTACGAAATTGTTTAAGCGCTGCCTTAAGGAGAAGTGCTTTCCAACTTCCTGGAAGACCTCATCAGTTTGCCCTGTATTTAAGAATTCAGGTGATAAGTCATCTCCCTCTCAGTACAGACCAATAAGTCTCCTGTGTGTCATGAGTAAGTTGTTGGAATCCACAATAAATAGAGAAGTAGTCAACCACCTCAGCAGAAATAACCTTCTTAGTGACATGCAATATGATTTCCGTTCTGCAAGATCTACCGCAGATGTGCTAACGGTTACATCTCATAGGATTAGCGAATCTCTTGACAAAGGCTTCCTTTCTAGGGCAATTGCTCTTGACATATCAAAGGCCTTCGACAAGGTATGGCATAAAGGCCCACTTCACAAGATTTCAGCTACGGTATAACTGGAAATATTTTCTCTATCATTAAACCATTTCTCTCTGATAGGCTCATAAGAGTAGTGGTCGATGGACAAAAATCAGAGGCCTGCAGTATTAATGCTGGAGTCCCTCAGGGGTCCATCCTGGGCACAACTCTCTTTCTGATCTACATCAATGATCTCCCTAAACACATACTGAAATCATTCGTTGACATCTATGCTGATGACACGACCATCTACGGCAACACATCAAAGGCTGTAAATGACAAAGCTCTCTCTGATTCTCTCTCCTCTGATCTTGAGCGTGTAGTTCAGTGGGGGAAGACGTGGCTGGTTACCTTTTAATGCATCTAAAACCAAACTCCTATCTCTACATCATCAACGCTCTGATCCCCATTTGGCATCAATTGAAATGGATGGCTCTCGTCTAGGAGAAGCCCCATGTTTTGACAAGCTTCTGGGCTTGACCTTTACTCCTGACCTGAAATGGAACACGTACGTCAAGTCTGTTGCCAAGGTTGCTGGAAAGATGGTGTGATCCTTCTACCGCTCCAGAAGATATCTCACTACTGATGCAATTCTCTATCTATATAAAAGCCAAGTACGTCCAAGAATGGAATACTGCTGCCCTATCTGGGCAGGAGCTGCTAAAAACAGCCTATCCTGCCTTGACATAGTACAAAATAGACTTCGTGGCTTAGTGGGGGATGCCCTTTTCTTTTCTCTGCAACCTCTCTCCCACAGAAGAGACGTTGCAAGCCTATCTTTGTTTTATCGTTATTTCTATGGCAGGTGCTCGTCTGAACTCCAATCTCTAGTCCCCCCTCGCCAATCTTTTACGAAAAACACCCGTTTAGCTGAAACCACTGTCAAAAATTTTCCCCACTCTTTATCTGTGCCTAAATCAAAACGTAGGTTCCATGAACAAAGCTTCTTTCTTAGAACTGCACACCTGTGGAACTCTGTTCCGTCTGCCTGCTTCCCACCTGACTACAACCTGGATGTCTTCAAGTCCAACGTAAACAAATTCCTAATGAACCACCCACTTAAGTAGACACTTTATTAAATCTCCACCCTAACGCATTGTACATGCAATAACCCTTATCCCTGAGTGGCTTCCGGGCCTTGATAAGTGGTGACCACCTTGTAAAAAAAAATCTGTGTAAACACAGACATGAGCATAATTTATTTGGAGATCGATTTTTTCATTTGTTTATATCTTGTTAGAAGCATAATTAGTCTTTTCTGGAAATTATATGTATATAATTATACTTGGTTATGTTTTGGGAGAAAGAATTCCAGCAGAGTGCTCTATTATAAGGAAAAAATTTCAAAATAAGAACATATTTATTTTTATTTTGAAAGAGCATGATATTTATTTTTATTTTGAAAGAGCATGATATTTATTTTTATTTTGAAAGAGCATAATATTTATTTTTATTTTGAAAGAGCATAATATTTATTTTTATTTTGAAAGAGCATATTTATTATTTTGAGAAAGTTTAGATAAGTCATTTATACCATCGGTTTCAAACCTGATAATAGGGAGCCATTTGAGGTCCCCATATTAAGCTTTCTTCAGCTGACCTATCTTATCTGTTTGAGATTTCCAGTTATAAATAGATGATTGGCTGAAGAGAGCTTGATATGGGGACATAAAACGATTCCCTATCACCAGGTTTGAAACCGACGGTACCAATGACTTATCTCATAAACTTATGTATATATTATTTCATGTGTCCTCATAAAAAATATCTTCTCATAAGATTTTATGTATTGATTTCTAATATTTATTTTAATAGTGCTCAATATATGAGTAGAGCTATGTAATAAATTACAAAAATATGTCAATCAAGCTACATAGAATTTTCTGTGCTTCATCCCTGTAAGGAATTAATCGGCTAAAATGCATTTTAGCCTTAGCAAAATATTCTGTGTAGCTTAATTGCCATATTTTCATAACATAGTATATATTAGTATCAAATTTTAAAAGTAAAATGTTTTTTTTGTTTTTCTGGACACACTATGGCAGAGTATCCTTTTAGTCGGACATATTCAAGGCTATCTCTCAAAATAGGTTCGACTTGTCTGTGATTGTTCGATGCAATTTTCTATGAAAAATTTATGGATCGATTTATTCCCTTTATGGAATTATTTTGTTCTGTTCACTTTGAGATTACACAAAAACGTTACTAATGCATTCGATATAGCTAATTAGATTCATTCAATTGGAGTTGATGCAGCCCCCCCCCCTCCATCTTCATGTTAGCATCGGCATAAGCATTTATTAATCTGTCAAAAAAATATCTGACAGTTTTCTGTATTGATTTAACTTCTTTTTTTTTTTTTTGTGTGAATAAAATTGCTAATACTAATATATTATTTCATGTATCTATTTTCAGTATTTGCTTCAACAATGCTTAAAATACATGAATAGACTTGGCTAGTTTTGAAAATATACGTGGCATTTTTTTTTTTTTTTTTTGCGTAGATCCACTTAATAAAGCACGGAGGCCATTCGAGGATAATGGTTAATGAGTGTACAGTAGTCAATGGGACAATATCGTAGTAATCGTTTGTAGTGAAAATTTGGTAAATTGGATTACTTAAGGGAACGACTCATCAAGAATTTGTTTACGTTGGACTTGAAGACGACCATATTGTAGTCAGCTGAAAAGCAAGCAAACAGTTCCACAGGTGTGCAGTTCTAAGAAAGAAGCTTTGTTCATGGAATCTACGTTTTGATTTAGGCACAGATCTTCCTCACGGGATGAAACATGGAATGTTCTGTGCAGCTTAATTGCCATATTTTCAAAACTTACTGTGTGCATCCATATAAAAAAATGAAAATTCAAAATTCAAGAAGCTACACCAGGTAGATAAAACTGTGTGTGTGTGTGGGGGGGGACTCTGGAGTCCTGGATTCAAAGCTTGCTATGTTCAGCCACAAATGATAAAATACATGTCTGTTGATAATTAGATTAAAAAAATATGGGGGCATCACATTGGTAAAGAGAAAATTATTCCTAACTAGCATTAAGGTAAAATGCTCTTCTATATACCGTATATACTTGTGTATAAGTCGAATTTCCGGGAGACAATTTTAAGGCTATTTTTTTTGGAGGGGGTCGACTTATACATAGGTAATATTTTTAGAAATGTTGTTAAAGAGCGCTTGATCATAACATAAAAGGCTTCTTTTTTTGTGTCTTCGGTATATACCGGTAATCCTAGTAATTAATCGCACTCCTTCCGAACCCCACTGCCATGTGCTTGCCAGCATTTGAACACATGCGCGGTTTTTCAGTGGGGAGGCTTAATAATAATTGGAATAGCTCTCACAATGTTCACTCTCTAAATATCACTATAAGCCTAAGTTCGATATTATGTATTCAGTGATATGTTTTTTTGTTTTTTTTGTTAGGAAATGTAGCGTTTACGATATGTCGTTCTCCCCTAAGTTCAAGTTTTAACAATTTAATGGCAACAATTTAATGAAATCATTTAATGGCACTTAACGCATATTACACATTATTGCTCGTGCAATGTATGCGTTTAATGTGATATAAATTATTTCTAAAAACATTAACTGCGCCTGGAATCTACAGCATGTCATTGATCAGAATGTCTGATTAGCAACATTTGCATTCGTTGCATGTAAGGGTGCAGCAGGTTGGTTCTATATATGAAAATTGAATAGACCACACTTGCGTAAATGCACGTATTATCGCTCGCAGATGCCGAGAAATAATTTTTAAAAACATCAAAAAAAATTATCTGTGCAAGAGCCATAAGACGAACCATTTAACTTGTCTTTAATCTACAATCGACTTATACACAGGTAATACCTAAAATGACAATTTTTGGTCTTAAAATGCACAGTCGACTTGTATACAAGATCGACTTATACACAAGTATATACAGTAAATAATTGAATTCGTTCACAAGTATTGCAAACAAAATATATTTTGTCATCGAATTATGAACGAAATTGTTATAAAACTATAACTGATTTTTTTTAATGTTTCAATCTTCATTGATAAAATTATTGGATGCAAACAATTTTCAAAACTTTCAATCTTTTAATACATAAAGATTTGCTAAAGGTTTTGAAACCAGTTCAAATTCTCTCAAACGCTTTTCAAATTTCGATTAAAAAAATATTTGTAACTGTTAATCAAGGATTGAAATGTTTTACTTGTTTACAAAGAAATTGAAATGCATACGGATAGATTTTATTTCATAATTAAATTTGTTTTTTTATATAGAACTAGCAATGCGCCCCGGCGTCGTTCGGTTGTAAAACATGCTTAAATATATTTTAATTTATGCAGATTTCGTATTTGTTATTTGAGATCCAATTCGCTATTGATTACTATATCGTACTTAATATACAGTAGTGATTTCCAAAGTTTTAAAAAATAAAGAATATTACTTGGGTACCATCAGCTTTAGTTATTACCGTTTGCGCTATTATCAGACGGATAAGACAATCCGATTTTAATGTATAAATATGTATATAATTGTGTATACATACAAGAGCACTTAAAGTCGACATGCCAAGTTCCAATTTTTTTCAATTTTGACCCCTTAGTAGCTATTTTTATGGATTATATATATATATATATATATATATATATCCACAAAAAAATGCAATCATGTGACCTTGCATCTTTTGAAAAAAATGGAGCCGCACACATAGTGAGTTATATCTATAATATAAAGCTGAATGTCTGTGTGTGTGTCTGGTCACGAATAGGCTCCTATATGGTTGACTATTTTAAAAAACTGATTACATATAATGATAGATGTATCGAGACACAGGAACGGGTATGTTTGATCTGGCAGAACGGTGATTCATTAAAATTGTGTTCGCGCTTGGTCCACAAAATAGGAAAAAAAAAAAAATTAAAAAAAAAAAAAAACGTTTACAAGTGTTTTTGATATAGATGTACATAAGAACAGTTTGATAAGTATGTTTTAACTTAAATAGGGATGGTATAATAAAATTGTGGGGTCTGCGTTCGTGCCTGGTCTCCATAGAATGGAAATAGGCACAAACTTTAATAAAGACTTTTCATATCTATCTGCGTAAGTATACTTTGATAATTATGTTTCAGTTTGAAGAAATATGGTATAATAAAATTATGGGGTGTTTGTTCGCACCTGACCTCCATAGAATGGAAATATGTCCAAGTTTAACAAGTGTTTTTAATATAGATCAACAGAATATTGTGATGTTTCAGTGTGAACAGATATGGTATAATAAATTATGGGATTGTTCTATTTTATGTTTACTTTCATCATATTTTGCTTTGCTTTTGATACCCCCAAATTCGAAGCTATCTCTTTACAACCCTTCCTTTTCATAACCTATCATACTTTCATAAATCAGAGTCCATTTTCTGTAGGCTGTTTTTGAACCCAGTCAACGACGGGTACTTTTGCTAGCATATATATATATATATATATATATATGCTAACAATTCAGCCCGGCTTTACTCAGACCGTATGTACTGTTCATAACTTGACCTATGTTTGAATACACTTTTTGTAAGATTTCAAATGTTTAGACCAAAATTTATCTGAGTAATTTCGTAGAGACGGCAGAGGTCAATTTTTTAAAAACTTTGATCCCAATTTTGACTCCTTAACATTTATTATTTTGGTCTCAAATCAAAATACAAAGTTTTACCCATGTCCAAGTTACCTACATCTAAAATTTCAAGTCTTTAGACCCAAAATTGGCGGAGGAATTTGATAGAATCTGCAAAGGTCAACTTTGTCAACTTTGACCTTTTGGCAGCCAAATTTTCGCCCCAAAACTGATTAAAATGTTTGCCACATGTCTGAATACCCGTTATGTATAAATTTCAAATGTTTATACCCAAAATTGGCTGAGTAGTTTGCTACACACTGCAAAGGTCAAATCTTTTGAACTTTGACCTCTTGGCAGCTCAAATTTTCGACCCAAACTGATTAAAAAGCTTGCCCTATCTCTGAATACCCTTTATGTAAAATTTCAAATGTTTAAACCAGAAATTAGCAGAGTAATTTGGTAGACTGCAGAGGTCAATTTTTTTAAAAGTTTGACCTCTTAGCGTTTATTTTTTGGGGCTCAAATCAAATTAAAAAGTTTGATCCATGCCAAAGTAGCCTACATTTAAAATTTCAAGTGTTTAGATGCAAAATTGGCGGAGGAGTTTGGTAGAGTTTTCAAAGTAAAATTGTTAAACTTTGACCCCTTGACAGCCAAATTTCTGGCCGAAAACCGATTAAAAATATTTTCCCAAATCTCAATACTCCTTATGTCAAATCTCTAGTCCGTAGACCGAAAATTGACAGTTATTTGGTAGGGAAATGTGTACACACACACACACATTTTCACTTATATATATAGATATATATATATATAATATATATATATATATATATATATATATATATATATACACACACACACACACACACACACACACACAGATAAAATAGGTTCTAATGCTTTACATTATAGCAATTTTTATTTAAAAAAAAAAAATCTAATAGTAAAAAAAAAAAAAAAAAAATCATGAAGAGGCAAGAAAGATTAGAAATGATCTCACTCACATGCGAATGTTGTCTTTATCTTAATGTTTTGTGAAATAGCATCATACTCATAACTGTGAAATGAATAGCATTTTTTTTCTCTCCCATTCAAGAAAATACGTTGATTAGCCTCTCCCTTTTTTCTCTCAATGCATGTCTGTAAGTATGTCAGTCAGTCAGTAGGGAGCCGGCACTTAACCGTAGTGGGATGAGGTTCTGACTGCATGTTTAAATATTCGAGGTTGATGTAAAAAAAAAAAAAAAAAAGCAGTGCATGGAGTGGAATCATTTCCTCATGAAATTGATGGATTTCTCAGTTTAAGACATTTTCTTTGAATTCAATGAACATGTCGTTATAACACTTCAGCATAAAATAATCTTTTTTTTGTTTTGGTTTTAATATTCTAATGAATTGCCGCTTATCAAGACCAAAAGGTTACTTGAGGATAAGGGTTAATGAGGTTGTCAATTCGATGTAGAACATTGCTATGAAAGGATTGAAAAGAATGGTTGAAAAGGGCAGGATTTGATTAAAAGAACGATATGACAGTTATTTGCTGATATCGGACTTGTACATGACTGGTATTCAACGGGAAAATTCCCCAGTTACGTTTCTTAGAGGATGCTTTCTAAATTATATATATATATATATATATATATATATATATACTGCTTCTCAAGACCAAAATGCCACTCAAAGGTAGGAATTAATGAGATTATCAATTAGATGTAGAACAACACTGATAGAATTGGAAACAATGGTTGAAAAAGACAGGATTTTATTAAGAGGACGACATCTATTTACATTGCTATTTTTAGTGTTTCAGGTAATACAGTTTATTTAGTCCGCTTGGTTGGAAGTAAGTGAAACCATAAATTGAAAAGTGACATCTTGCAACTTCCTTTGACAGCTGTTTCGCCATATCATGGCTCTTCAGTCTGCCTTGATGTAGCAAATGTTTGTACAAAGATTTGAAACCCAATTATCAGAACACTTTATATAATGTGTGTGTGTGTAATCATGAAACACATTCTTATGAATGCCTCAAGAGAGATTTTCAGTGATGCACTGCTCTCATTGGCAATTTCAGGCTTCACATCATATCTGCTCGGACAGCAACTCAGACTTGACTCCAGATTGTCTCCTTGTGCAAAAAATAGT
>NC_136498.1:3469537-3612037 GCF_053919585.1 Euprymna scolopes | reverse complement strand
ACGGCATAAATAAAGTGGGAATTCATTCAAACACGACTTGTACGTATTAGTTCAGTATCTGGGTAGATGCTAGATACCTCCAGATTGCAACTGTTCATTGCTTACAGTCAGCATGCTACCATCTGTCTTGGAGAGTGGAAGATTTCTTCAAACACTATGGATAATAATGAAGGTAAGTTTATGAAAAGCAAAAATTCACAGTGGTATTGAACTTCAGAATTTTTTTTTTTTCAATTTGAAGACGATCATAGTATCATTATCCTTTAAACTAACTAAAATTAATAAATATTTTTTTTAATCTACATCATAATTCAGGTCATAAAGGGTTGAAATGTTTGGGCAATTTTGTGATGGAGGTTGTTCTACTTTCTCTTGTTTCTTGATGTACTGTAATAATGTTTGAGTTCTAGGTATAGTGATCATCACCCTCAAGCCAATATTATGAATACTGGTCAATATCTGAGTGATGTAAACCTCCTGCTTCTTTGAGCGAATACAGTCTTTGTAGATACTGATTTCTGTACATTACACTTGTTTTAGTGTCTAACTAAATATGACATTAATGCCTTTGCCGATTCTTCTTGCACCATGTACATGCTCTGATTCAACACCTCCAAATGGTAGAAAAAAAATAATGATATTCTTTTCGATGCCAAAGTCTTTATATTGTTTCTGCATATCTGAACCTTTTTTTATTTATTTATTTATTTTTTTTTTTGTGGATATTATTACCAGAGGGAGTAGTTGACACATTTGTCCAGGCCAAACTTCATTCCAATAACTTTAAGAGTTGAGACGCTAACCTGAGTTAACTTTTGCAGGTCATACGTACTCCATACAGCTTGAAGAGCAGGTGGTTGACTCTTTTATTTGGGTCTTGGTACAGGTTGTAAGCACTTCAGCATTTATTCAGTAGCACATGTAATGAATCTATTACCAGGTAAAAGAGTAAAGGAAAAGAGAAATCTCCTCTTCGGATTTTGACTTCATTGATTGCTATTGTTCCATTGGTGTGACTTAATGACGTGCTTGTTTGACTTGTCTTTATATGAACATTGTTTTTTTTGATTAGCCGATGGATCTTGAAAAATTCAAGGCAACACAGTAGCCACAAGTGGGACACACTTTTTTGTGATCCATCCAAGTTATGCTTAGATTTCTCTGCCTCTTTCTGCAATCCATAAAGATGATTTTGTTAATCAGCATCATAGGAAAAAGTACACCATTTCTCGGATAAGCCAGTTTCTAGTCATTTCGATGGGGATCTTATTTGACCCTCAAATACTATTTTGAATATTTTTTCAAGATTAACTTGTTTTCCTGACAAACCCATATACAGAGAGGCCGAAGACACTTGATCAGTGTGTGAAATGCGGATCAATAGATTGAACACATATTTAAAAACGATTTTTAATGCGGATCAATAGATTGAACACATATTTAAAAACGATTTTTAAATCCAACTTAATAAATCGCACAAAATTTTTTGTTATACATGTTTCTAAGCATATTTTATTCAGTAAAAAAATAATTACAGTTCATGTTTGCTCTTTTAAATTTTTTTAAAGGATTATTCATGAACACCAGTTTTCTTAATTTTATAAGTATCCAAATTTAACCAACAGTGGATTATAATTTTTCAATTTTTAACAGTTGAATGATGTTTTAAAATCTATAACATCATAAAAATGATAAAAATCCAGGGTTTTTTTTATTATTAAAAAAAACAACTAAAATTTCTAAAAATGAACTTAGATTTTTTTTAACCATAGAAAGATTGCATAATTTTGTATTACTTTTTGTTGAAAGTGAGACAAATTACAAATATTGATGGCATAATAATAATACCCCTCACCCCATCAACAAAAAATTAAAAAAAATATATAAAATAAAAATTTTAAAAATAAAGACCCCACCCCTTCTGATAACTTTTAGTAAGTACACTTTTTTTTTTTTTTTTATAAAAGGACTGATCAAGAAAATTACCTTACAACATATTTCCTTTTGTGGGTTTCTACCAGTATTTTTAATTTTTGAGCAATTATCGGGACTTCCCAGAAGCCCCTCATGTTAGTTTTAAGTTATAGCAAGAAAAAAAATAACTAAGCACTACTTGTGTTTCAAACTAAATGCTTTGAAATAAGTTAAGATAAAAAACTTGTGCAGTTAGGTAAAAGAGTAACATATCTTGCTTTTGGTAACATTTATTTGTTATATATTTGCTTTTTGACAACATTTTTGTTCAAATTTGAGATTCCAAGTGGAGTTAAATTCCATACACTTTGAACAAGTCTTTGATCTCAAAAGCCTTGCACTTAATAAAGAGACTAAGAGTGTCTGATTATAGACCCGTCTTGGTTCGGGTATTCCACCTAGTACATATGTGTGTTTTAATGTTTTTTTTCTCAAATGAAGTTCATGTTGTGTTAACTAATGTTGATTGGCAATCGAATAAAGTTCTCCTCATTCTAATGTGAACAAGAATTTTGTTGTTTTAATCAGAGCACAAAAATAACTTGACATGCTCTAGAAAACAACCCCCCACTCCTCCTCCTTCTTCTTCTCAGTCATATTTATAAGTAGTAGAAATAAAAACAACCATGTTTTTCAATTGGATATGTTTAAGTGATTAACGAGCTCATCTTCTTTTTTTTTTTTTTTTTTTTTTTTTTTTTTTTTTAGAGGAGTTCGAACGATGGAAACTCCATGGATTTAAAATATCAGAATAGATACATATGTGCCCGTTTGTTGAGATATCTACTCTTGCTTCTCTTTTGTTTTTACTCCTCATATCTCATGAGTAGGGCTATGACAACAGAATATTCTTATCATTTTGACTGTCGAGTATATATCTGCACAGTTAATCAACTGAATACCACATCACTCTATATAGAGTGATGTGGTATTCAGTTAACTGTGCATATATGATATCAACGGATACACTCGAGAATCAAAACAATGAAAAGAATATGCTGTTGTCCTAGCCCTACTCATGACCAATGTTTCTAACAAAGGGGGAAGAATTTGTTTTCTGGGTCAGAATCTATATCTAACACTTTGCATTGGAATATTGTATTTTTTTTAGACCCTTACATTAAATGGCTTCATGCCTTGTCTGGAGCGATTTCCATAAAGTATAGAGATATAGATAGAAATAGGTGTCTTTTATAGCAATATTGTTTATGCATAAATCTGTCGTCAAAAACGTTAAGCACATTGTGTGTGTTATATGTAATTTAAGTTGGTGTGTTTAGTGATAATTTAATGATGTTCTGATCCCCATCTGGCATCAATTAAAATGAATGGCTCTCATCTTGGGGAGGCCTTAAGTTTTGACAAGCTTCTGGGCTTGACCTCCACTCCTGATCTTAAATGGAATACGCACATCAAATCTGTTGCCAAGGCCGCTGGAAAAATGGGCAGGTCCTTCTATCGATCCAGTAAATATCTCACTGCTGATGCAATTCTCTATCTTTATAAGAGCCAAGTACGTCCAAGGATGGAATACTGTTGCCACATTTGGGCAGGAGCTGCTAGAAAGGACTTGTCCTGCCTTGATAGGGTTCAAAATAGACTTTGTGGCCTGGTGGGAGATGTCCTTTTCTCTTCCCTGCAACCTCTTTCTCACAGAAGAGATGTTGCAAGTTTGTCTCTGCTTTATTGTTATTTTCATGGAAAGTGTTCGACTGAGCTTCAATCTATGGTCCCCTCTCGCCAAACTTTCACAATAAACACTCGTCTAGCTGAAAACACTATCAGTAATTCCCCTCACTCTTTATCTGTGCCTAAACCTAAACGTAGATTCCATGATCAAAGCTTTTTTCTTAGAACTGTCTTCCTTTTTCCTGCTTTCCAGCTGTCTACAATATGGTTGTCTTCAAGTCCAACATGAACAAGTTTCTGATGAGCCGTTCCACTTAAGTTAACAAATTTACCGAATTTTCATTACTATCGATTACTATATTGTCCTTTTGACTACTGTACACTCTTTAACCCTTATCCTTGAGTGGCCTCTTGGCCTTGATAAGTGGTGACGCCTATAAAAAAAAAAAAATAACCAAACCATAATTTAACTTTCAAAATTCTATAAAAAAAACAAAAAAAACAAAAACAAAACAAACAATGAAAACAGTCCTGGGCCATGCCGGGACACAAGTACGTACTAGTAATAAATAAAATTACTCTTCTGAGTTGTCACCATTTCTTTTCTGAATTTTATCACCGAACGAAACTTGTGCTTAATGTAAGAACTTGATTGACTTTTCACATTGATCCAATTATCCTTTTTTTTTTTTTTTTTTTTTTTTTTATCATTCACCGTTTTAGCGGCCATGACACTTGTTGATTAAAACCTTTCAAATAAACTTTAAAAAAGAAAAGCCTATGAAATGTCAGTGTTTTGTCAAGATTTTCAATTTCTCACAATGAAGAATTTGCCGCTTTCTGTTGTTGCAATGAAGCAGACAACTGATAAATTTTTATTGTGTTAGGACAAATAGTTGTGTGGACAAAGGATGGTTTTCTGTTAGTTTTGATTCGCTTCTTGTCTAAAACTACGAAGATTTCTGGAGCCTACTGATGGTGAGATAACAGCAATGCCAATTTTGTATAAAACGGTTCAAGATAGAAAACAAACGCTTCGTTGTGAAATCGACAAGAAGTCGCTATTTAGTTTTAAAATAAGTATGGCGAGCATTTTTGGAAAGAGATAATATTCGAATTTTACTTTTTCAATGAGAAATATAGAAATACAATACTTTTTAGTTCATTTAAAACTGGCAAAAAAATTGTACCTCGTTAAGCTTTATGCCAAACTGATGGTTACATATGGTTAAATTTATGCTCATTTTTGCATGAAATATACTAATTCCTATTAATCCCTAACTGTTTCGAATGGATACCATAATACTTGGTTCACTGCACCTTATTGTAACAAAAATCCATACAAAATTTCAACCAGCTTGGCCCAGTAGTTTCTGAAAAAGTGGAACAGAGAAATATATTACTTACTTAGATTTTTGTACATTTTCTCTAAGGAAAAAAGTTTCAAAATTCGAAACAATCCCGTATCAGTAAATGATATAAAGATACGATTTGAAAAAGTTGTTTTGTACAAAACAAATTTATTTTGCATTTTCTTAACATGATTTCCGTGTCAATTTCTGTGGCCGTCAGTTGGGATTTTCAAAACAGTTAAGGGTTGAATTCTTTTAATTTTTTTGCCTCAATAATGGTTTTACTAAAAATGTCTGACTAAAAATTATGTACGATTAATGGACGACTAATTGCTGCTGATTAAAGCAACTTCGACACAGGCGATCGACTGAGTCTGCCAGTGTGAAATATCGTAAAACAATCTTGTAATAAACAAACTAATTTACTCAGAAGTATTGATAGGTCATTTTTGGCAATTATCTTTTAGGCACGACCCCCCAAAAAGTTTTTTTTTTTTTTTTTTTTTAACATTTTTTTTTAAACGAATTAAAATCCATTATTTTTTAGCAACTTTTTTTGTTTTTTGCAGAAAAATAAAAGCTTGAATTTTATCTTATGAAAAACAGAATAATATAAATTTTTTTCTATTTTTAATAGAATTAAAAAAATTAAAAAATTTTCCTAAAACACCATTCACCACCATTTTTGTCTCTATGGATAAAATATTTAAATATATATATATTTTTTTTTTTTTTAAAGGGTTTTGAATAAATTAATTTTTTTTTTTTTTTGTCTAAATAAGATGTAAGATGATTTGCTATAAGAATATGCAAAAATATAACGCAAGTATCTGAATTTCAAATAATTAACTTTTTATCTCACTGTATAGATTTCACCTAATGAAATTAAAAAAACAAAAAATTAATGATAGTTTAAAATAAACTACGGTAACCTTGATAAGACTAAATAAACTTCATTTAGCCATGTAAATGTCCATGTATTTTTAATGATCTGATTTAACGATTAAGTGAAGAGTTTAATTCTTTTATCATAAGCGGGATATATTTGTTGCCTACATAACTCCCGAAGTTAAAACCAATGAGGCTGGCAAGTACCAGATGGGTAACCATTTTGGGAATGCTAGATGCCGTATGTGTTGAGACAACTCCCACATCTAGTATCACACTTGATCAACCATAACAAGTAACAACAAATTGCCAAAAGGAATTGTAGTTTTAGCAAAATGCGCAGTTATTAATCTTTTTTTTTTTTTTTCATTTTTTTTTTATATCGATTCTTCAAAGCATTTTCTATTTAATGGTATATTAGCAATATTGGCCTCACTAAAAGAAAATTTATTTTTCAAATATTTAAAATTAATGCTTTTTGTAAAAATAATGAAAATATATAATTTTTTTATTTTGCTAATCTGAAAGATAATTAACATATTCAACGATTTTCACACTTCAAAACACAAGACTAAAAATTAAACACATTCAAAATTCGGATTTTCAATCTTAAAATCTGATACTTGAAGTCTTTTTTTTTTTTTTAATCTACAATACTTACCGTCCCCACAATGCAATATATTTTGTTCAGTTTCGGCTGATTATTTTAAGCATATTTGTACCAAAAAATATGGGGGGGGGTTGTAGACAAATATGTCGATTTTGAAAAAAGAAAGTGTACACTATTATAAAGTTCATTCTTCGCTTAATAATCGGTAAAAATTTCGTATCGATTGGATAATTACTTGATTTTTGGTAGATTTTTAAAGAGATTCTGTCAAAAAATACTTACTCCCTCCTTTTGTTTTGGCCATGCCTAAAGATATTTACTAAATTAACGTTCTATTTCATTGCTACCTAACTTAGCCTATTTCTTTACCGACTTTTCACGTGATTAGAACTTAACGAGTAATTAAATTTATTTATTTTCTGCTAATATAATACTCAAGTCTGTAATCAATGATAATCGCCGGGAAAAAAGTTAAAAGAAAAAATAAGGGGGGAGCACTCGTGCAGATCTTCCAAAACTACTCGTCTGCCAAGAATATAAATGTCATATTGGTAATGTTCTATTTTAGCGTCGGAAAAAATTTATGACTACAATTATTGATGTAAACAAAGTTAATTTAAACTAAACAGAAATATTATTTGTATCAAATGCTAAAAGTTAGATCCGTTGAATTGTCAGATGTTTTGACTCATTACCCCCAAAACTTTTTTTTTTTTTTTTTTATATATAATTCAACTTTGTATTCCATTTTGTTTGAATTAAATATTTTTTGGAAATTTTTTTCGGATGCTAAAATGGGACATTGTTGTAAATGAATCAGTTTACTCGAAAATCTGTAAAAGTCGTCATCAAGCAATATTTTTATCGGTGATGGTCACAAAGTAGGTGTTTGATTTAGTAGAACGTTATAATTGTAAACTTATCCCCGATAAGTTATAAATTTTTTTTTTTTTTTTTTCTGATCTGAAAGTTAAGTTTGTAATCGATGAGATCAATGTGAAAAAATAAAAAAATAAAATAAATTGTGGAATTTAGAGCTGGGGGTCAATTTCCTAAACGTCTGCCAAAAAAAAAAAAAAAAAAAAAAAAAGTGGCACACAGAATTGGAAAAACAATTGTTTCAGTCTTTGAGTTCATTATGTAAATAAATACTTAGGGTTTGTATTACTGTACACATAGATTCGAAAAAGTTGTCAAAAAACAAATATTTTTTTTTTTTTTTACAAGGGTGTCACCACTTATCAAGTCCCAGAGGCCACTCGAGGATAAGGGGTTAATAGGTATACATTAGTCATTGTGATTTTAGCATAGTAAACAGTGGGAATTTTGAAACTTGGATTACTTAGGGGGACGATTCAATTAGAACTTGTTCACATTGGACTTTTTTTTTTTTTTTTCATAGGTATCAACTCATTATCAAGGCCAAGAGGCCACTCAAGGATAAGGGTTAAAGAGTACAAATAAATGTTATCAAAGGCAAGATAAGTTACTTTTCTACCAAACTGGATATATTTTTCATGTTTTTATTCAATGTAACATGTTTATTCAGCTCGAAAACCATACAGTATTTACTGATGTATTGAAACATTCAAGATGGCGTCTGATTCTCTCTTTAACACGGTAAGTGTGGGAAAAGATGTTATAAATAAAAAACCGGATAAAATACTGTTAAAAACTCGCTCAATATATGTTACCGTGACATAGGTTGACATATATTCGGCGGGTTTTTAATAGTATTTTGTATAGTTTTTTTATTTATAACATCTTTTTCCAAACTTACGGTGTTAAAGAGGGTGTGAGACGCCATCTTGAATTTTCGAATACATCGGTAAACACTATGTTTTTCGAGCTGAATAAATATGCTACATTGAATAAAAACACAAAAAATATATCCAGTTTGGCAGAAAAGTAACTTATCTTGCCTTTGATAACATTTATTTGTTATATATTTGTTTTTTTTACAACTTTTTCGAATCTATGTGTACAGTAATACAAACCCAATACTTATGTATCTATTTACTTTCTGTCTTAAGAGAAAATATTTTAAAAAGTAATTTATTTTTTGTAAATACTTTTCATATGAATAAAAATATATTTGCCAAAAAAATAAACTCGATTGAAACTTGTGAGTGAATTCATTTTATTGTATTCTTTAATGATATCCCAACAGATTTTTACAACATTTTGCGCTGACAAACCCAGTAATTCGTTCGTATCGAAGTTGTTTTAATTGCAAATCAGCAACAAGAGCAAATAATTATACATTATTTAGTCGTACATTTTTAGTAAACCTCGTTATGTACGACCAAAATTCGGTATGATTAAATGTCCGATTCGTCTCCTGCTGATTCAAGAAACTTTACACATTTTTTTTATGTGACAAACAGCAGGAGCAGTCAGTCGTACATTGATCTGGTATAATTTTGGTCGTACGTTTTTAGTAAAAACCCTCTCTATAACGACTTTCTTTTTATAAAAAAAAAAAAAAAATGTTTCGATTAATATAAATTAACTCTCAGAAACATTTCAAATAAATAATACAAAAATTTTAATACAAGGCCAAATTAATTTTGTGACAGAATATTTAAAATTTAAGACACTGATGTAAAAAAAAAAAAAAAAAAAATAAATAAAACCTGGCACAAAACTAAACTGTAAATGTGTTGTCTGATTTCATAAATCCTTTAAGTTTATCCCTTTAGCTAACCGAGTGAATAAGTTGACTCCTCCCCACTTTCAATTTTTTTGTCTCTGACCTTCCCTAAATTCTATTTATTTTGGAAGGACATCATCCATTCTCCAAGCTCTATTCCCTGTTTTCTATTTTTCCCTTGCACTTAAATCCCACTCCCAGTTAGAGGTCAGTGTACTTGTTTTTGATTCTTAATCTGAAAAACAGTGAGTAATCTATTATTTAGAAATGGTCTGACCAATAACTTTTTGTTTTTCTTTTCCTTTTATTCCAATGAAATCTTTATCTTTAGTAGAAATGGCCCTAAGGGGAGTAAATGTGGTATTCTGGTGACTGAGATGATTCTAGTTTAGAATAGAGATTTCTATTAAATTTAGACCAACGGTCCCCATTTTCTTCACACTTTTGATTGTGCTGTGCCTAATTTGTTACATTGTAAAATGTTTACCTTATAGGAAATAATTCAAAGTGTAGTATCTGTTCTCAGCATCACAGACACATCAGACATTTTACTATTGATGGAACTATTGTGTGTGTGTGTATATATATATATATATATATATATATATATATATATATACACATATACACACACCGGCGTTGCCCGGTTGTTTGGAGGTGCGTGTTGAGCAAAAAAAAAAAAAAAAAAGTGGTAGTGGGAAGGCAGGCACGAACCTTTACCGCAAAGGAGGAAAAAAACGGGAAAAAAACTGACGTCTTTGCTGTTACGACCACCGCTAAACCGGAAGTGACATAGGTTTTAATTAAGGCTAGGCAATCTAAAGAAGAGGATGACTTTCGAAAATATCTGCGAAAAAAGCGACCCCCCCCCACTGTAAAAAATGCCCAGTTAAAGGTGAAGATATTAATGTTTTTAGCCAATTTTTCGATATTTGTCGTCTGAAAGGTCGAACTTTAAAACGATATTGAGCTTGTAAAAATCCGTCGCCTCTGTCGTAAGTTTTAGGCAGAAATGAAAACATACATACATTTATATATTGGTAACTCAAATTTTCGACGCAAAAAAAAGCTTGCCTATTTCTGAATATCCTTTATGTAAAATTTTAAATGTTTAGACCAGAAATTGTCTGAGTAATTTGGTAGAGACTGAAGCGGTCAACTTTTTTTTAAACTTTGACCCCTTAACATTTATTGTTTTGGGCTCAAATCAAATTATAAGTTAGATCCATGTCCAAGAAACCTAGATCTAAAATTTAAAGTGTTTATACCTAAAATTAGTGGAGGAGTTTGGTAGAGTTCTCAAAAGTCTAATCGTTAGACTTTGACCCCTTAATAGCGAAATTTCTGGCCGAAAACCGATTACAAAGATTTTCCCAAATCTCAATACCCTATATATCAAATTTCGAGTCTGTAGACTGAAAATTGAGTTATTGTGTAGGGAAATGTACACACACACAGACAGACACTTTCACTTATATAAACTATATATATACACATACACACGCGAGAATGAAAATTACAAATGCATATTACAAAATACAAATTAGAAACTTTATAAAATCCATAGACAAATTAAGAGGACATAAAACTAATTATGAGTATTTGTGGTTTACTATGCAGGATTTCAAAATAGAATTATATAAATATACGCCATTTTGATGTTAACAAAGATTAGGATAGATTCTTTTATATGGTCATGGAATTGCATTCACTAGCAAAAGATCTAGCTAATTTGCATATTCTTTTAAACATTCATTTTAATTAATTCCCTATTAATTTTTTCGATTTTCGTATGGGATGATCATCTTAACTATTACGTGTAATTATATTCATGCAGATATTCTACATGATTTATACTTGCATAATAAGATTACAGTAAACATAAACCTCTTTATATATATATATATATATATATATATATATATATATATATATATATATATATATGCGTATATTTGTTTAAAAAAATTTTTTTTTTTTTTTTTTTTTTTTTTTACACGGTGGTTACCACTTATCAAGACCCGGAAGCCACTCAGGGATAAGTGTTATTGCAAGTACAGTACGTTAGTGTGGAGATTTGATGAAGTGTTTACTTAAGGGGGCGGTTCATTAGGAATTTGTTAACGTTGGACTTGAAGACATCCAAGTTGTAGTCAGGTGGGAAGCAGTCAGTTTTTGGTTTACAGACATCATCAGGACGGGCTCTTTGCTCGGACCAATGTGACTCTTCCTCTCCAGAGTTTCCTGTCTTCCATCAGCTACCTCAGATCTTCAGGTTCAGTTGGCATGAAACTTAATATATAGAGTATTCAAACTCATGCGAAACTTTATATTTGGGTTTTAGCCAGGGGAAAATAGAATTTGACAGATGAAGGTCGAATGATAGCATTATGAATATGCATGCATAACGTAATAGCTATTGGTTCATGCTTTAATTTTTAGCTTTGCAGCAAGCAGGTCTTCATAGCTCAGACATTAACGTCAAAAATAAATGTAAATTGTAAGCTAAACGTTTTGGTTTTGATTCTCAATGGTGGCGCAAGTCTTTTATTTTTAATTTATTTTTTTAAAACTTTTTAAATCATTACTATATATTGGATTGGATCCAATATGATAATGAATACAAAATATGCATTAATCAAAATATATTTAAGCATAGTTTATGACCGGGCAATGCCAGGCTGCCTGCTAGTTGGATAATATTTTAAGGAAAAGTTCTTAAATTGTTTAATAAAAAGTGTTTTTTTCCTTTTAGTAAATTGTTTTATTTTTATCTTTTTTAGGATGGTCTTGCTGCTTTGGTTGCAGATTTAGACCACCCGGCCATCCGTCGGAATAAAAATGTGGAAAATTTCCTTTGTCGGTGTAAGTATACATTTAACATTCATAATAAAATGTTTGCAGATATTCCATCCCAAAAATATTCTAGACACCAGGCTCAAGGATTGAAAAAAAAAACCAAAAAAAAAAAAAAAAAAAAAACCTAATTTGACATTTTTTAAACTAAAATGAATCGAATCTAAAATATTTGATCAATCGTTTGGAATATCTCATCACACTGTTGATACCCACACTTTTTGGCCTTCCAACTTTTTTTTTTTTTTTTTTTTTTTTTTGTAATGTTTATGGCTTCGTGGATTTAGTTTATAATTGACAAGGGATAGTTACATTTAATGCTACTAAGACAAAGCTTCTTTCCTTTATAAGAACGTTTTCCAGCTACTTATTGTCATGGCTGATTGCACCTTGTCAGAGAGTTCAACAATCAAACTCTTTGCCCTACCATTCACAGGAAACTTTAATTAGAATAAATACATTCAAAATGCTGTCAAATCTGCTGCAAAGAATGGGTGGGTAGTTTCCCTCTACCGAGCTAGTAAACTCCTCACACCTGCCAGTATCCTATATTCAAAGCCACCATTCACCAATGTGTGTAATTTTATTGCCATATCTGGCCTGGTACATCAATTAGTAGTCTCTCTCTCTCTCTTCGACAGAATACAAAAAACAAACTCTAGTCTCTATCCCATCGTCACAATGTTGCATCCCTGTGCTTGTTTTAAATGTACTTCCATAGAATGTGCTCCAATGAACTTCATGCACTTGTAACCCTTCCAAGCATAAAAATACTAGTGTTGAGATGATTAATCAGAATTGGAAAAATCAGAACTTTTTAGGGTATTGGAATCGAAAAAATTGGTGTCGATTTTTCAATGCCAAAAACGACCCCCCCCCTATTTTTTTTCTTTTTTTAATTAAAATTTTTTATTTTATTTTGGTTTTTGAAATATCTTCCATGCTGGTAGTAATAAAATAATAAATATTTGATTTAATATTAAGAGTAAAATTAAAATCTATAGATCACCACCTTACAAGGCTAGTGGTCCAAAATCAGAATTTTAAATCCAACACCGTAAACTACAAAAAAAAATTTGAAATTTCAATTCTGATCGTTTCTGTGTTGTCTGCACTGAGGCTATAAACATCGGATATTTATTGAAGTAAAAAAAATGAAAGAATTGCCTATTTTCAGTCCTTCATTTTTACTAATAACAGAATTATGTTTAATTATATTTTTCATGATTGAAACATAGATTCCAAAATAATTGAGGCCCTGAGTTTCTGTTGTTAATCATTTTTACATTAAATTTTCATAAAGTTAGCCCTGTGTCCATGTAACACATGTGACGCTTAATCAACATTTTTTTCTTCAAATTCTTCAATAACCCCCCCCCCCCCCCAGAAAAAAATCCTTTTTGGTTATGAGCTAGTATATTACTGCAAACAAAATAATAGCAGCAAAAAAAAGTCTATTTTTTTTCTTCTTGAAAGAACACTTTGAATTTGTGTAACATATGTGACGTCATGTGCTTTACATGCCAAAATATCACTTCAATATCTTCAATAATCAATGGATTTAAACATAACATCAAAACGATCCTCTCGTGACGATGACCGGTTCTACACATGCGCCAGATGACGTCATGACCTGATTTACTTTAAATAGTTGAAAAACTGACTAAATTTCATGTACGTCGCGTTAGCTCAGTTGGTTAGCGCGGTGGTTCATTATCTAAAGGTTTTGGGTTTGAATCGTGGTGCGAGATGTCTTTTTTTTTTTTTTTTTTTTGCGATTTTTTAAATTTAAATATTGAACCAGTGTTATTTAAGCCATTTTTCACGTAACTATCGTTTTTCTGGGTTTTTTTTTTTTTTTTTTACTTCGCTTATCCACCCCTGACCACACATCCAAAAACACCCGGGTACCCACCGATTTTTTTTTTTTTTTTTTTTTTTTTTTTTTAATTTTAATATCGAAACAGGCTTATTTAAGCCATTTTTCACGTGTTCGTTTTTCTGTTTTCATCGTTCGTTTGCCTTACGTTATTTATTTTTTGTGTTTTTTTCCCCCAATGTTTTGATTACCCCCCCCCCCCGCTTAAGTTTTACCGTTTTCTTTTTTTACTTTGCTTATAACAAACAAAACTGGTCATTGACGTCATCGTCGTCGTTGTAACGCTCGATGACTTCCGTGCGCACACCTGTCAATTTGGTATTTACTTAAATAAATTCAAACATCTTTCAGTAACTCATTCTGGCTGGCCGATTTTATTTTCAAACTTTGCCTCAGGGCTTCGGTTTCGATCCACACACACACCTCCAAACATCCGGGCAACGCTGGGTACCCCCGCTAGTACTTAAGTAAATTCGAACATCTTCCCGTTACTATTTGTTGGTGGGCGAACGGTCAACGTCTTACATTTTGTTTTTTTCACACTTTATTTTCTTTGTTCGCCGCAAGGCTTCGGGTTCGATCCTTCCTACTGACCCCCCCCCCCCCCCTCGTCCCCGACACAAACACCCGGGCAACGATTTTTTTATTATTCTTTTGTTTTGATTTACCCAAAACCACACACACTGTTAAACACCCGGGCAACGCTTGGTACTCCCGCTAGTCTATTATATAAATCTCACCTGTCTGTTAGTGTATGTTTGTATGCCTGCCTAAAACTTTCGATAGAGGCGACAGATTTTCATATCATTTTGAAGCTCTGCCCTTCGGCCGACAAATATCGGAAAATTGGCTAAAAACATAATTCCTTCACCCTGAACTTTTCTACAGGGAGAGGTTGCTTTTTTTACTGATATTTTCAAAAGTCATCACCTCTTTTTGATTCTCTAGCCTTAATTTAAACCTATGTCACTTCTGGTTTGGCGTTAGGTGCAACAACTAACGTGTCACGGTTTTTTTTTTAATTTTCACTTTCTTTTCCTCCCCTGATTGCCTACTACTACTTTTTTTTTTTTTTTTTTTTGCTCAGCCAACACCCTTGCACACACATGCACTTTCTTTTCCACCTTCACGTCACGAGTTCGAGCCCATCTGCTTACTACCACTTTTTTTTTTTTTTTTTTTTTTTTTTTTTTTTGCTAAACCCACACCTCCAAACACCCGGGCTAGTTAAAAATAAAAATTTTAAAAATGTATTATTCACTGCTATAAACCACTTTGTAAACAAACATTCTGTTATGAATTTATGACGTAGAGCATGTTGCAGTTGTAAGCGACACTAAAAAAAAAAAAAAAAGAAGCTCACTATCTTGATACATGTATGAAAATACTTAAGCAATTCATTTCAAATTTTATAACAAACGAAATTATTTGCCAATAATTTCAAACAGAGCAGCATTTGGCAACCAGTAGTTTTCAGCTTGATATGAAATGTTTTTAGTTCAAATAGGTTCTTGTCTAAATGTTAAAAATATCGAAGAAAAAAAATAAATTAAAATATTTTTTCTTTTTATCACAAGTTAAAATATTCAAAGGTTGATAAAATGAATTGCTTTATCAACCCTATAAAAACCTAAGCTGGCCTTGTCGATTTTTTAATTTTTTTTTTTTTTACACTAAGTCACCAACGTGGGTTATTATTGTTTGCTGCTGCTTGAAAAATGAAGGCTGTCCGAAAAATTTCTACTCCAAAATTCTTATGCATGCGTTCAAACATTTTTCAAAAAATCTACTTGATATATATTTATGCTGCATACGTGAAAAAATAAAGGTTTTTACACTAACCTGTGCATGTTTGAAATCTTTCCAATGAAAATTGCTTATGCGATAAAGCCTGAACTTTAAGGGAGGTACAGTCCAAACCAAATGACGTATTCGCTTTAGGACTGGTTGCCAAATTTGAGTATTTTCCCACTTCACAGAGTTTTGGAAATCGAAGAGATTTCATATGGGTAACGCACGTGACAACAAATGCCTTAATTCTCAAGGGTTCAATGAATAAAAATTTCCTAAAAGACTATTGTAATAATTAGAAGATTCCATAAAAATATAGAAAAACACATTTTTATAAAAAAAAAAAAAAAAAAGCACAATTCAGAGTTTATACATTGTTTAACAATGTTTAAAATATCCTTCCCGTCTGAATGTAATGCACGTAACGCTAGAAACAAGACTGTTATAACAAAATGGTCATAGGTATAAGTTTGTATGTACTGCATGAAAGAGTAACGCCTTAAGACTAAACAAGCCAAAAAGAGTAAAGTATTATAAGGGCAATTTTAAATGTTATCGCTGAAAACCCTTCTGAACTGTAACACATGTAACGTGGATTTGGCCCACAAGTGTGCTTTACATTTGAGAAAATATATGTACAGTTAATGTGCTTTTATGGTAATCTGGAGAAAATAACCATTTTATAGTTAAACATTTAGAGATTTATAAAGAATCGGCAATTGAATCAGAATCAGGAATTTAGTACAGAATCAGTAATTGTATCGGAATCTGGAAAAAATATTGGAATCATCCGATTACTAGTCAATACTCCTGACAAGCAGCAAAATTCCACCCTATTCATAGAAATTCCCAGATGCCAGAAATTTTTTAGTCTAATAACCCCCCCACCCCCCTGGACCACTTGTGTTTCAAATTCCTTTCCTGATCCATTTCACAACTGTATCAAAATAAAGCAATAGTAGCCTCTGATATGTCTGTGACAATATTCCATGTTGCAGGTAAATTAAAGTTAACAAAAAGAAAATGTTTAAATTTTTCTTTTTTTGTTTTTTTTAATGGCTGAATTTAAATAGTCAAAAACTATTTTTGTTTCCGCCCTCATTTTCTCAACATAAACTGCTTTTTAGTGAGCATTTTGTAAGATTAAAACATAGAAAGCAGAAACCTTGAAATATAAACAAAAATATTTTATTAAAAAGACAAAAAAACTCATTTAATGCAGAAATTTGAAATATGTATTTTAATTTTTGTAAAATCGTGTTTTAATATTTGTGGTCTTGGCACTAAATAACAGTAACGTCAGTTTTGACTTCCTGTGTATGATTGTAAGAACTTGAAAGTTTATAGAAATCCAACGTTGCTCAATCGTTATTTTCACGGCAAGTGCTCGACTGAACTCCAATCTATGGTTCTCCCTTGCCAAACTTTCACAAGAAAACTTGACTAGCTACAACCACTATCTAAGATTCCCCCCACTCTCTAACTGTGCCTGAATCCAAACACAGATTCTATTAACAAAGCTTCTTTCTCCAGAACTGCTTACCTGTGGAAAACTGTTCCATTGGCCTGCTTCCCGGTTAAATACAACATGGTAGCCTTCAAATCCAAGGCAAACAAGTTCTTGTTGAGCCGTCCCCATAAATCATCAAATTCTACCCTATTTATACCATTAACGATTATTACACTACCACCATACATTTATTAACCCCTCCCCATCCGCAAATGGTCTTTGGGCCTTAAGTGGTTACTCCCCTGTAAGAAAAAAAAAAAAACCAAAAAAAAAAAAAACCCCAGTAACATGGAGAGTGAAGAATACTTCTAAGAAAGCTTTGTTCATGGAATCTACGTTTTGATTTAGGCACAGATAAAGAGTAAGGAAAATTTTTGATAGTGGTTTCAGCTAGACGGGTGTTTATCGTGAAAGATTGGCGAGGAGGGACCAGGGATTGGAGTTCAGACGAGCACTTGTCATGGAAGTAACGATAAAACAGACAGGCTTGCAACGTCTCGTCTGTGGGAGAGAGGTTGCCGGGAAGAGAAAAGGGCATCCCCCACTAAGCCACGAAGTCTATTTTGTACTCTGCAAGGCAGGATAGGCTGTTTTTAGCAGCTCCTGCCCAGATGTGGCAGCAGTACTCTATCCTTGGACATACTTGGCTTTTATATAGATAGAGAACTGCATCAGTAGTGAGATATCTTCTGGAGCAGTAGAAGGATCCTATCATTTTTCCAGTGACCTTGGCAACAGACTTGATGTACATGTTCCATTTCAGATCAGGAGTAAAGGTCAATCCCAGAAACTTATCAAAACATGGAGCCTCCCCTAGATGAGAGCCATCCATTTCAGTTGATGTCAGATGGGGATCAGAGCGTTGATGATGTAAAGATAGGAGCTTAGTTTTAATATGGGGAGAATCCAGCTCCCCCAAAAAAAGGCACTCTGGATAGGAACTGCAAAAGCAAATAAAGATGGAAAACTGGAGTAGGGTTGAAGAGCATTTATTTAACATGTGCGTATCGCTCGCACTATATATTTCCAAAGTTCTTTTTACACTGTTTCCGGTATGGAAGTTTACTCTCTGTTGTGGAGAGTATTCAAGGGACACAACTAGATGAAGTTAATACTTTCCTCTTTTTCTTGTCTTTTAGATGACCACTGAAAAAGAAAAAAAAATTATTTTTAAATATCAGTTTCTTTGGGTTCAGGTACAAACTCCAGTATCTTAAATGAAGGGACTCCCTCTTGGTTAACCTGTCTATTGGTAGATATCCAAGAGAACTCTATTTCTTTTCTTTCCAGCATTTCTCTCAAAATAGTCATCTCAATACGAAGCCTTTTTATCTAGTATTTGGGTGGATGAATGCATGGACAGACACAGGAATTGTCTGTTTTGCAGATTATTTTTATATTTTCGGGTTCATCCTTTAATTGCAGTATTTCTAATAGTAGTTTCCTATAAAATAGACAGGCCTCCGACATGTCAACCATGGCTAGGGTTTCAACAGCCAGTGTGCTTTTGACCACTCTTCTAATGCGCTTGGACTGCCAGGTTATTGGTGTATATTTGTGGTTATTGCCAACTAAAAAGATTATGTAACCACCTTGAGATCCTCCATCTGTCAGGTTGGTGAATGAGGCATCACTGTAGGCAACAATCTTGAGATGAATATCTACCTGGGATTTTTCTTTCTTGACTTTCTTTACTACTCTATTGGCATGTTTTATACATTCCACATTACTTTATCTGAGGATAGAACTTAATGCACTGACATCGTAGCTGAGATCAGCTCTGGTCTGGGTAGCCAGCCAATTAAGTTGGCTGATAACTTGCCTGATTTCAGAAATTTCCACTGTGGATATTTTGTCGTTAATATTCCTGCCAGTTTCCACTGGGATATATTTCAATTTCTTTATTCATTCTGTCCGAGTTTAATATTTTCCCCATTCTGTTTGTTTAATCCTATTTACTGAAACTCTGCAATTTCTTCAGATTTAACTGTAAATACTTGAAGGATTTTGCCAAAAATCATCCACATGTGTAGCAATTATACCTTGCAATTTGTTTTCGAAATGCCATGTAAATATAGCCTGATCATATTTTGAAGCTATAGCTCCTGACTTCATCAATTCCTCCCTGAGTGTGAGATACCAGGACCTAGAGGCATCAGTCAAGCCATATACACATTTGGAGAGTTTCCAAGTATAGCCTTGGGGTACATTAGCTTATTTCGGAGGATTCAGATAAACCAGTCATCCAACTTCTTGCTTTGCAGAAATGCTGTTTTGATATCCATGGATTTACATTCCCAATGCTTGGATGCCATTATAGCTAATGCTATGCGTAAACCTTCTTTGGAGCATGTAGGAGAATCATTTCTTAGATTCTCAGCATCTTTATCTTGAAAACCTCGGGCAACGAGTCTGGCCTTGAATGTTTGTTGGTTATTGGAATTTTTGCTTGAGTAAATCCATATGGTGGAGATTTTTGGTTGGCCTTGATCGGGTACTTGAACATAGAGTTTATTTTTAACCCAGCTCTGAAGTTCCTTTTGTTTAGTTTCATTGGCAGAGGTGATCATTACTTCTTCCTCAGTGCAGGAATCATGGTGTTCTTCATTTTCTTCAATCTCGTCGGTTTGCCAATCGGAAACTCCATGTTCAAAGTCCAACCAAAAAGGTTCACCCTGTTCCATAACTACATTCATCAAATGTTTATTTTTACCAATGGCTTTGTCTGCTCTACTTATGATATTTAACTTCTTCCAGTCTGATTCTGTGTCATTGGCAAGCTTACATTTGATGATTTGATTGAGTTGTTCAGTGTTGTCTGCTATTTCTAAATATTCTCTTCGAAGTTTGACAATCTTGGGGATCCTTCAGACTCTTGTGGGGTGCTCAATTCCTCGTTGTTACCCTCATTGATTCTGGTATGTTTTGGGGTAGAAAGCTAAATGAGACGGATGCACCTGTTTGTTCTCCCACCCTATGACTGTCCCAGGCCCGAGCCACCTATCACACAAGTTCCTTTTGTAGAGAACAGCATCTCCATCTTTATAGGATTGGGTGATACCTGTTCTAACTTGGTGGCGGAGTGCTCATCTAAGCTTTTCTGAAGATTCACTCGTTATGAAGTGTTTCCTGGCAGCATGCATAGCGTTAAGGTTATTTGCAACAATTTCACTGGTAGAGACACCTTCTAGTGCAAGGAGTTTGTCATTAAGAAAACCAGGTAGGTCGAGATTTCTGCCAAAAACGAGTTGGTTGGGACTATATCCATGGACACTTTGAAGTGTATTTTCGGCACTTACTGTCCATGCGAGAGCCACCTCGAAACTGCAATTTGTTTCTTCTAGGGTTTTCTTCACCATTTCCCTTAAAATCCCATTGTGTCTTTCATTTAGCCCATTACTCCATGGACTTTCAGCAGCAGTGGTACGAACGACAACATTCATATTTTGTGCCATGTCCCTAAACGCCTGGTTGTTGAATTTTTTGCCATTGTCAGTGAGAATAAATCCAGGGTTACCAAAATAAGTAATCCAATTTTTGAAAATAGTACTAATGATATCGGAGCTCTCTTTACCCGGAATTTTAGCTGCAACACTGTACCTGGCACCATGATCAATAAGGTGTTACCATTAATTTCTTTTATGTCCATGGCAATGTTCTCATTAAAATATGTTCCCAGTGAAAACCCCACTACAGGTCTGGGTTCATGTATCTCATGCAAATTTCACAAGAATTGGGAAATTCCTGAAGTATTTTAATGAATTGCTTGTCTTCCATTCCGGTGCTCCTGACTAAGTCACATAGTTTTTTTACCGCTAGGATGACTAAATTGTCTATGAAGTTTGGTAGCGATTTTTTTTTTTTTTTTTTTTTTTTGTATTTTTGTTTTTTTTTTGTTGGAAATTTCTTTGGCAAACAAAATATGTTTGAACTTACCTCAATCTGGTGAAGTTCTTGTTATGGGAATGTGGTAGTGCCCTGAAGAAGTACATTGCGGTGGGATTTTTTTAAAAAAAACATGGTAGCACTGTCGTTCTCAAAATTGAGGCTTGTGCTGGCTCTTTTCATTGATTTTTTTTTGCTCAGTAAAAGCGGTATTTTGGCGTCCACCACGTCAGTGATAATACTGACTCAATGCCAGCAATGACACATGGTAAAGTTGCTGTGTGAGTGGATTTAATCGTGTTCCCATCACCAAATTTGTAGCTTTTCCCTCCACCTCAAACTTTTATTGTTTTTCTAGAAAACACTCAAACCATTTTCTTCCACAAACTGTCCCAGACGCACCACTATCCAAGACAGCGGAGCCGAGTGTTTCTCCCAAAAATGTGCTGGTGCCGCCATATTCTTCACGCTCATTCATGAGGACGATGTTGGTAACGAGCAAGTGGCCTCCTTTTTCGGTGTTGTCAATTTCGTCATACAGACAATCGTGAACCCAGTGGTATTTACACCCACACTTGAAACAAACACCGCTGCTGCTGTCGCTTTCAACCTTGTGGTTTGAATTTCTTTTGATGTTGTTGTTATAGTGTGTTGAATTTTGGTTGCGACCCCATCTGCCAGCACCACAACTGGTGAGACTGGAATTTTTATCACCATGGCGTCGGCGGCGGTGGCGTCAACCACGACTACTGGTGTAGTAGGTTTCTTCAGTTTCGTCAGTGGTGAAAATGTCAAATTCGGTTTTCACAGCAACTGGAGAAGTTTTTGGCGAGGAATGAGCTTCGAAGTCATGAAGAATTTTTTCAATTGTTTGGACATTTCTCCGAGTGTCAGTTCCCGAATGGTGGCTTTTATTAAGCGTCCGTTTTCGGAGGTGGGGTTTATGCTTTTGAGAGCTCTGAATGCTAGGACCGGCTTGGGCAGAATTATGTTAAATTCTTTCAACTTGGCAATGTGACATTCAAATTCGATTAGAAAAGTATCTATTCCCATGCCGCTCTTTCTTTGGTGACTATCGAACGCCTCGTGCTCCTAAATGCTGCCTGGTTTGCGTCTTCTAAAAAGATCGTGTCCAGCTTTTGATATATCTCCATTCTGTTTTCGGCATTGAGTGAAGTAATATCCAATTCCAGCAGGGCTTCTCTCGCTTTTCCCTCCAGGGACAAAAGCATGACGGGGGGGCCATTTTCTTTCATCTAAAGTAGTGACTAGTTCCCATATACGCATTTCTTTCTTCCAAGAATTGTATTTTTCCGTGGTTAACGTTAGTAGGGGAATGTATTCAGAGGCCATGTTTTTTTTTTGTTTTTTTTGTATGCTCTGCTACCAATGTAAAAGCAAACAAACACGGACAACTGGAGTAGGGTTGAAGAGCATTTATTTTAACATGTGCGTACCGCTCGCACTATATTTCAAAAGTTCTTTTTACACCGTTTCCGGTATAGAAGTTAACTCCCTGTTGTTGAGTGTTCAAGGGACACAACTGGGTAAAATTAACAGGAACAATAATAATTGTCTCAGTCATGAAGGATTTCTCCTATACTGACCGAAAACAGAAGGTGAAGTGTAGCACTGGAACAGATACTACACTGTGATCTTGGCTCACAGTCTGAATCTGTTGTCAGTTGATTATTTTTCTAATGTTAAAGTATTACCCACCCCACACACACAAAAAAAAAAGAATCCAAAAAGAACTAAGGAATGAGAACACAATGAAGGTTCAGTTTATTTTTCATGAACTTTGTCATCATCGTTACTAAGAAGTTGACTATTAGAAATGAAATAAATGATTTATTTTATTCCAGCAAATTAACATATTTGGTAATTTAATAATTGACATACGATTTCTTAACAACAAAAAAAATGTATTAAGTTTTTGAGATGTCAGATGATTAATTTGTATTATTTAAATTACTGTTATTATATTGGATGATATTCTCACAATGTTTTGATAGATTTACCCTTCGACCTTTTTCAGGTGTGTCTTGTTGAACTTCTAGTGCAATGTATAAAAGGTCTAAGTGATAGACTTCTGAAGATGAAAGGTTCAAGCTTCAGTCAATACTAGTTAATCTAATTATGAATTATTCAAGACTTTTATCTGATCATAGCTGACGGAATGAGAACAAGTTACTTTCCTCTTCCAATAAAATAATGGGTTTGTCCAAATTCTGTACAAATTCCAGTTTAACAGAAAGATTCCTCCCGGGTACAAGACGTAACTGATAAATAGTATCCAAGCCAAGAACACTGGTCCAAATAATATAAAAATGCTCAAACTTGAGGTATGATGGTGGGAGTGAGGGGAAGCCAAAATTAATATTGAAACTAAAAATTGTTGCCAAACTTTAATGGTTGGTAGAACTTGAGTTATGGTTGAGTGAATGTGGCTTTCAATCTATAGATGATGACCTCATTCCAAGGTCAGTATGAATTATGAATACATTTTGGAAGGACAAATTTTTATTACCTTCCTGCTTCATGATGAACCGTGTAGATAAAGGGATGGAATTGTCATCATCCAGCAATGAAGTTCCTCCTGATGAGGCAAGAGTATGAATATATCCTTCACATATCAAAACCCTCTACTCTTGTGGAATGAACTAAAAAATGGAGGGTGATATGTCTCCGATCAGGCATACGTTGGCGTTGGCAGATAATAGCAGTTTAGAGGTCATTGGGATAATTTCATGCCAAAACAAAATTCTTCTGTTTGAGATTGTCCTGTACTTCTACAAGGTCACCATTTTCTCATGCATGGAGTATTGTTGCCATATTTGTGTTGATTTTTTCTTTTTTTTTTTTTTTTTATTGCATTTTCACCCCAAACAAGGTATATTGCCACTTTGTTGTAGGGGGCTACTATCAGGGGCATAAGCATCAGGGGTACTGTGTAGGAAGTTGGGCAGCAAGATGTCAGTTCACGTTACACTTGAACTTCTGCATGTCAGTACAGTCGGGGAAGCAGGGACCCGGAAGGGAATTCCAAAGTCTGTCTGTTCTGGGGAAAAAACTACTAGAGTAGAAGGCTCTCTTACATCTAGGGATCTCTACTGTGAAGGGGTGGGATTTAGCTGCTTGTCGGGTTTGTCGGGGGGGGCACAAGTGCTTGCAGTTCGTCAGAGCATTCACCATTAAAGTACATGTAGAACAGGCAGAGGGATGCAACATTTTGGCGATGTGACAGAGGCTGAAGTTTAGCTGACAGTTCAGGACCTATCAGGTTGGCGACTCTCTTTTGAACCCTGTCCTGGGGCGAGAGACTAGCAGCAGATGCACCAGCCCAAATATGACAGCAATACTCCCTACATGGGCGAATGGTGGCCTTATAGAGGTACAGGATACTTTCAGGCATTAATAGCTTTCTAGCACGGTAGAGAGAACCCACCTTCTCCGCAGCGGTCCTGGCAATGTTCTCAATGTAATCGTTTCAACTCATGTTTCCTGAGAACGTTAGGCCGAGGAGTTTAAAAGATGTACTTTCAGATAGTCATTGGCCATTGCTATTGGCGGTAGGGAAGGTTTCTTGTAATTATTGAAGGAAACAAGTTCAGTCTTGGCAGCATTGAATGTGACTATCCATTTTTGTCCCCATTCCACTACGGATTGGAGGTCATCCTCTAGTGTTTCTGTCATTTCTTTAGATATGTGTTCATTTGTTTTCCTGTTGTGTCTGTTATAGAGTGTGGTGTCATCAGCATATATACCCATCTCAGAAGTAATTTTGTCGGGGAGATCATTTATGAATAACAGGAACAGTAGAGGTCCAAGTATAGACCCCTGAGGCACTCCCGCATTTATATCATATTGTTTCGATGTACGACCGTCGATGACAACCTGGATTTTTCTCTTATCTAAGAAGGATTTAATTATGTTAAATATTCTACCAGTGATACCGTATGATCTAATTTTCTTGAGGAGACCCTTGTGCCATACCCTGTCAAAAGCCTTAGATATATCTAGAGCTACCGCTGGTATATATGTTCTGAGATTACAGTGAGGATGTCTGCTGTGGAACAGGCTTGCCTAAATCCATATTGTTGGTCAGTCAGAAGTTTAACATCTGTAAGGTGATGGACTAGAGCTTGGTTAATTATGGTCTCAAATATTTTGGCGAAAAGTGGGAGGAGGGTAATGGGGGCGGTAATTTACTGGGTCAGTTTTTTCGCCAGAATTCTTGAAAACTGGCACTACAGAAGCAGTTTTCCAGCAGGCAGGAAAGCAAGTTTCATTAAGGCATTTGTTGTAAAGTTTGAAGAGAACTGGAGCTACTTCGGCAGAGCACTTTTTTAATAGCACAGCCGGGATGAGATCAGGTCCACATGCTTTTGCAGTGTCAAGCTTTCTTATGATAGCATGCACCTGAGCAGGGGTGATTTTCAGATTGTCTAGTGTGGTGTCTATCCACAAAGCAAAGTCATACGGGGTGATTAGCAGAGTCCAGTGTGGAGTTGGAGGCAAACTGTCTGGCAAGCATGTTAGCCTTCTCAGTTGCAGAGCAAACAACCTCATGATTGTTGGATAGTGGGGGAATTGTTGATTGCTCATTATTTACTACACTGTTGTAGATTTTCTAGAAGTCTCTGGTTCCTAATTTCTGTGCTTCGATGTGTTTTTTGGTGGTTTCAGTAAATTCTCGCTTAGCTGTCGCTATTTCTTTCTTAGTTATTTCTGTCTTCTATGTACTTCTGTCTGTTTGAACTGGACTTATGTCTGTTAAATTTGTAGTACGCATGCTGCCTTTGCGCTATGGCAGCTGCACAAGTTAAAGTGAACCATTGGGGAGAGTGAGGTTTGTTATAGAATTTGCGTGTGGGAGCATGTGCTTCAATTGCCGCTTTGAACCATTCAGTGGTCTCATTTGCGCAATGTTCAGCAGGAAGTGAAAAGATATTTTGCCATGGAGCGTCCCTAATGGCTTCCCAGTCAGCCTTTTTATAATATCTCGTTGTTTTGAGCAGTGGCTTTTCAGTTTTGGCTCTAGAGTTTAATGCGATTTCAACCATTACCACTGCATAATCAGCGTTCCCAAGAGGGCTGTGGGCATTCGTTATACAGTCATTGAGGACTGTGGTCAGAAACAGATCTAGAAGTGATGCATGTTATTCATTTTTGATAAAACACTGAGGACTGCTGAAAATATTAAAATAAACTATAATAAAATTTTAGATGATTTATGTTTTTCGTATGGTCATTTTTGTATTTGTCAAATCTAAAGGAATTCATTATTATCTAGATAAGAAACACATTTTAAAAAAGACAACGGTTTTCTTTACAATTCCATGGAGAGACTTAATATGGAGTGACTTGTAGAGACAAAGGATGAATATTGCATTAAGTTGAAAATGTCCAGTGTTTTGTTAGTGGAGGACGTTTGAAATATTTAAATTGTAATAATGCCTATAATTTTTACCTGCTTTTGTTTTTCTTAAAATTAAAAAAAAAAAATCTATCAAATGTGAAGAAATTAATTATATTTAATTTAGAAACACGGTGTAAATTTTTCTTTTTTTGTTTCTTTTTGAAAGACAACTTCAAGCAGACTATATTAATTAGTGGCAATTCCAGATGAAACTGGTTCTGAAAGACACTTCACGTTATATTGACGAGTGGGCTTTTTTCTTTAAAATAGAACTGTTTTTACATGCATCGAGATGCACAATATGTGTGCATCAAGTTATATAAAGTACCTGTCACCGAAGTAACTTGTAAAAAAAAAAAAAAATTGATACACTTGTACATTTATAAAGAGAAAAGTTTAGTCTTATTTTAATCAAAAGAACCCTTGAAATAAAAAAGTTAAAATTGGAGGGAATTTCATTGATTTGTATTTTTTATTTAATTTATTTCTTTTAAACACCTAATAGAAATGATTTGTTCTTTAACTTTCTTAGAATGATAAAATATTTTGCCTACATTCTGTGGAACTGGTTGTAGTCGACTGATCTTCTGAAAGTGCCTCAAAATTTATATGCAGAATTTAACTGAAAGGTGAAAAAAATCAATCGGTTGGTGTCAGGGAGTGGATGAACTCGCATTACACTTTCTTTTTTTCTTTTTTTTTGTTAAAGATAAACGCGTGAAAGCTTGTTATGACTAATATCGGTTGATTCCAACTGGTATGTTTTTAGTATCTTATTTCATTTCGCTCCTATTATATACACTCAAATTATTTATGTTTTTCTAAAGTTAAGCTGATCTCTCCGTTAATGTTTCCTCTGAAAACAAATCAATACATTGATTTTAGTTTTCATAAGAATTCTCGTATCACATGACGACATACTTGTTCAGAAGAACTGTTCAGACTAAAAGAGAAAATACGCATAAAACAAGCAACAAGACAAAAACATACAATATACCAAAACGAGAATCAGCTTTTCTGATTTTATAGTTAACATTGTTGTCTCATTTGTGTTGCTGAAGCTTGAAGGTTCAATCTTCAGTGTAGGTGATATTAGTAATACATTTACAAATTACTTGAGACTTCTACCGGTCATGGCTGACGCAATGAGAGCATGCTACCTGCGTGGATTAAATAAAGAATTCTGTTCAAAATTCTGTGCGGATTCAAGAGTTTGACAGAAAGATTGCTAGATTTGATAAAAATATCTATTAAGGTCGGAGGTTATATCGGCCAAAACGTTATAAGAATAATACTTAAGATGAGAATAATGGTCTGAATGATCCAAAAATACAAATGGTTTCAATTGATTAACTTTCAGCAACAAATTTCTCATATTTCCAGTGGTACACGAGAAAGAGCTGGTGTTTGTGCAATTGTAATTGGCAGTTTAAAGACGTTAAAATTACTTGCAAATGTTTATTATTCTGAAGATTACGCATACAATAGACTTTTTAGCTTGTCAAAAACGAGACAAAAGTTAAAGCCATTGACTTGCTTTGATTAAGAGTTGCACTTTTTTGTTTACATAGCCATTCGGGGAAGTGACGTCAGACAAATTTTAAGGTATGGATGACCAGCATTGTATATAATGTAGTTTTTTTTTTTTTTTTTTTTTTTTTTTTTTTTAAGAAAATATAAAAATAGAAGTTTTGGTAAATTTCTACTTGGCTTCCACCTTAACATTTTCTTTAAAAATGACGACTTGAATAGGTTTTGGGGTATTCTGAAAACGAATATAGCATTTAATTTTTCCACATGTAAGTAGTTTTCCGGATATTAAGCAATGTAATTCCTTGTGTTAAAAATGGTGGCCATTGTTATATGTGCAAGCATGCATATTTTTGGCATAATTTATATACTCACTATTCCATAGCTAGCTATAACATATACTGACCCAGTAGGTCACGGGTAGTCTAGGAGGGGATGGATTACATTCAAGGAACCTTTGTCATTACTAACTAACAGAGCATTGCCACTGTTAACTAACAGTCTATCAGGCATGTGTATGCAGTTTGATGATGTATAGAAGTGAAAAGATTAAAGATATGTGTTGCATGGATAAAAATTATGAGACTGATATGGATGTGTTAGGGTGAGTTTTTAAGACACTTTAAGTATTGTTATGTTAATAGAATGAAAATTCTTAGCTTAGTAAATGGAGAGCAGTTGAGGTAGCAGGTTCAGTTCACAAGGCATATTCAAAGAAACCGTGTGAGAAAGTGATAAAAATCGACTTGAGAAAAAGAGGGATAAATAAAGACCTGGCTAGAGATAGATTAGTTTAAAAGTCAATTGCTAAAAGCCATCCAAACATAAGCTAACATTCTTTTTTTCTTACTTGCGTTCACCCCTAACAAGGCATATCGCCACTTGAATGTAAAGCGGCTACTATTTGGGACCATGCTTAGGAAAGATTAACAAGATGTTAGTTTACGTTGAATTTAAACTAATGCATATCAGTACAGCCAGGGAAGCAGGTAGCAGGAAGGGAATTCCAAAGTCTAGCTGTTCAACGGAAGAAACAGTAGAAAGCTTTCTGGCATTTAGGGACCGCAATAGTGAAGGGGTGAGATTTTGTTGCTAAGTGGGTTTGTCAGGGATATGTGCATCTAGGGGGCACAAGTGTAACGAGTTCATCAGAGCACATTTCATTAAAGTATTTGTAAAACACGCACCGAGAGGCAACATTGTAGCAATGGTGAAATATCTTTTCTCTTTCCACTGAACAGTGCGCAAATGAGACCACCAAATGGTTCAAAACGGCAATTGAAGCACAGGTTCCCGGGGGGGGGGGCTATAGCAAACTTCACTCTCCCCAATAGTTTACTTCTACTTGTGCAGCTGCCATTGCACAAAGGCAGCATGCATACCGCAAATTTACCCAACATAAGTCCAGTACAAACAGACAAAAGTATACAGAAGCTAGAAGTAATTGTAAGAAAGAAATAGCGACAGCTTAGAAAGAATTTACCAAAACTACCAGAAAATGCATCAAAGCACAGAAATTATGAAACTCATGATTTCTGGAAAATCTACAACAGTGTAGTAAATAATAGGCAATCAACAATTCTCTCATTATCCAACAATCATGAGGTTGCTTGCATCGCAACCAAGAAGGCTAACATGCTTACCAGTCGGTTTGCCTCAAACTCCACATTGGACCCAGCAAACCTCCCTGACTTTGCTGACAGAAACCACATTGGATGATCTGAAAATCACCCAATCACTCAGGTGCATGACATCATAAAAAACCTAGACATCCTGGTTGCTTCAGTCATCTCCAAACTTTGCAACAAATGTCTTAACGGATCTTGCTTTCCTGACTGCTGGAAAACTGCTTCTGTGTGCTTCTTCATCTCCTTCTAGCAAAGGAACCGACCCATTAAATTATCGTCCCATTAGCCTCCTCCCGCTTTTTGCCAAAATATTTGAATCCATAATTAACCAAGCTCTAGTCCATCACCTTACTGCTGCTAAACTTCTGACCGACCAACAATATGGATTTAGGCAAGCCCGTTCTACAGCAGATATCCTAACTGTAATCTCTGAATGTATGTACCACACACTGGATAAAGCAGGGAAGGGCAAAGCGGTAGCCATAGATATATCTAAGGCTTTTGACAGGGCATGGCATGATGGCCTTCTCAGGAAAATCAGATCATATAGTATCACTAGGCGAATATTTAACATAATTAAATCCATCTTAAATAAGAGAAAAATCCAGTCGTACATCTAAACAATGATATAAATGCGGGAGTACCTTAGGAGTCTATCCTTGAACCTTTATTATTCCTAATATTTATAAATAATAAACCTCCCTGATAAAATTGCTTCTGAGATGAGTATATTTGCTGATGACACCATGCTCTATAACAGGCACGAGGGGGAAACAAATGAACACATATCTAAGCAAATGGCAAAAACACTAGAAGAAGACCTCCAATCTGTAGTGGAATGAGGACAAAAATGGATGGTCACATTCAATGCTGCTAAGACTTAGCTTGTTTCCTTCAACAATTATGATAATAATTACAAGAAACCTTCTCAACCACCAATAGCTATGGCTAAAGATATATTACCTGAAAGTACTTCTTTCAAACTCATCGACTTAATGTTCACAGGGAACGTGAGTTGAAACATACATTGAGAGCATTGCCAGGGCCGAGGAAGGTGGGCTCTCTCTACCGTGCTAGAAAGCTACTTGCGCTTGAAAGTATCTTGTACCTCTACAAGGCTACTATTCGCCTATGTATGGAGTATTGTCACATTTGGGCTGTTCCATCTGCTATTAGTATCTCTCCTAGACAAGATTCAAAAGAGTCATCAACCTGATAGGTCCTGAACTGTTATCTAGGCTTCAGCCTCTGTCCCATCGACAAAATGTTGCATCCCACTGCCTGTTCTACAAGTATTTTAATGGTGGACTACAAGCCTTTGTACCCCCTCGATGTAAATACCCCCGACAAACCCAACAATCAGCAAAATCTCACCCCTACACGATAGAGATCCCTAGATGTAAGAAGGCCTTTTACTTTAATAGTTTCTTCCCCAGAACTGCTAGATCCTGGAACTCCCTTGCTGCTATGTGGCACTGTTTTGGGTGAAAATGAAAAAAAAAAAAGTATTGTGGAATTGGAGCTTTCCTTAAGATGTTTCTGAGGATTGATAATTCATATTTGGATTCTCCGGACTACTGTTCTCATCTTGAGTGTTATTTTCAAAAGGTTTGGCACGATGTGTAGTTTGATATGCATTAATTTGCATATCGATGAGGCTTCACCCCAAAATGATGTAATAAGAAACCTGAAGTCGAGATGACAGTCTAGTTCTGAGAACCGAACTAAACAGGTCAGAATTCTTAAGCGAAACCGGCATTGGACCGACAATTATCCTAGATGATTTTCTAATAAAAGGATGCTCTAACTTAACATCCAAATCTGACTCCCAAGATCACCATGGGCATAGAATATGTGCCTCTTTTTTTTTTTTACACAGTGATCACCACTTATCAAGGCCCAGAAGCCACTTAGGGATAAGGATTATTGCGAGTACATTACGTTAGTGTGGAGATTTGATGAAGTGTTTACTTAAGGGGGCGGTTCATTAGGAATTTGTTAACGTTGGACTTGAACACATCCAAGTTGTAGTCCGGTGGGAAGCAGGCAGACGGAACAGAGTTCCACAGGCGTGCAGTTCTAAGAAAGAAGCTTTGTTCATGGAATCCGCGTTTTGATTTAGGCACAGATATAGAGTGGGGGAAATTTTTCACAGTGGATTCAGCTAGACGGGTGTTTTTCGTGAAAGATTGGCGAGGGGCGGACCAGAGATTGGGGTTCAGATGAGCACCTGCCATGGAAATAACGATAAAACAAGGATAGGCTCGCAACTTTTGTGGGAGAGAGGTTGCAGGGTAGAGAAAAGGGCATCCCCCACTAAGCCACGAAGTCTGTTTTGTACTCTGTCAAGGCAGGATAGGCTGTTTTCAGCAGCTCCTGCCCAGATATGGCAACAGTATTCCATCCTTGGATATACTTGGCTTTTATATAGATAGAGAATTGCATCAGTAGTGAGATATCTTCTGGAGCGGTAGAAGGATCCCACCATCTTTCCAGCGACCTTGGCAACAGACTTGATGTACGTGTTCCATTTCAGATCAGGAGCAAAGGTCAAATCCAGAAGCTTGTCAAAACATGGAGCCTCACCCAGACGAGAGCCATCCATCACAATTGATGCCAGATGAGGATAAGAGCATTGATGATGTAAGGATAGTATACATTAAAGATGGCTTTCCATGTGGTAGACATCTCCAGAGAGGACCCTAATTTATCTTATATGTGCTTCCGGGTTGCACTTGCTTACATCACTGCATTTATTTTTGCCCTCTATCGCCCCCCCCCCCCCGCAACGGTGGGGTTACTATCTTTAAGAGCATATCTGAGAAAATTGACCACATCCTGTCTGCTCATTCTTCAGTCAACATTCGCATCTGTGGTGACTTCAATGTTCACAATGTGGAATGGTTAACTCATTCAAACAAGACAGATGACTCAGATTGTTCAAGAACCCACTCGTGTGCCCAATACTGACAATATGCAAGTCTCCTTGATCTTTTCCTCACTGAGCTATGTTCATCTTCCGTTTTATCATCACTTGGATCTTCCGACTACTTGGTTGTCTCAGTTAAGATGTAATAAGTCCTCAGACATATCCATCGTACTGTATATCAATACTCTATGGTGGACTTGGATAGCTTCAGTTCATTTATATCAGATCTACCCTTGTGTTCCATGTTTAAAAATAATGTGTCCTCTATAGTATCAGACCTGACGGAATAGTTAATTGTAGGTGTAGACCCCTTTATACCCTCCAAAATTCCAGCCAAAACCTAACAGCCAGCTGTGGTTCTCTCCAGAATGTGCTGCTGCCATTGCTCACAGAAATCACTTTTTCCATTGCTTCCAACATAATAGATATACTGAGACTAAAGCCAGGACTGCCAGCAACCATTGTAAAAGAGTAGTAAAGTATGCGAGAGAGTTGTATACTCAATCTGTTAAATCCAAAGTAGCTGAGCAGCAGCTTGGTTCCCACCAGTTTTGGTAAATAGCAAATGGGGTCCTGAGCAGAAGCGTGTGCTCTATCCCAACTATCATCAATGGACCTAAGGCAATCTTGTCGGACAAAGCCAGACTCTTTGTCAAGAACTTTGCAGCTAATTCTACCCTATGTGACCAAGGCCATCAACCCCCATTATTTCCTCCTGTATCAGAAAACACGCTATGCGACATACAAATATCTGTGAAGGATGTTGCCAAGCTAATCCTGAACCTTGATTCCAGTAAAGCAACTGGCCCTGACGGCATTCCAATTATAGTGCTCAAAAAGCTTCAATCAGAACTAGTTCCCATATTTACAAACCTGTTTAAGCATTGTCTTAGGGAGAATTGCTTCCCAACACCCTGGAAAACCTCATCAGTAAATCTTAAGTTAAGAATTCTGGTGATCAATCAATCGTCTTCATATCAGTACAGACCAATAAGTCTCCTGTGCGTCATGAGTAAGTTGCTGGATTCTGTGTTAAATAGAGAAATAGTCAAACACCTCAACAAAAATCTTCTTAGACATGCAATATGGTTTCTATTTTGCTAGATTACAGCAGATATGCTAATGGTTATATCTCATAGGATTAGTGAATCTCTTGACAGAGGCTTCCTTCTAAGGCAATTGCTCTTGACATATCGAAGGCCTTTGATAGGGTATGGCATAAACGTCTACTTCATAAGATATCCAGCTACAGTATAGCTGGAAATGTCTTCTCAATTATTAAATCATTTCTGTTGGATAAGCTTATAAGAGTAGTGGTAGATGGGCAGAAATCAGAAGCTCACAGTATTAATGCTGGAGTTCCTCAGGGGTCCATCCTTGGCCTAACTCTTTTTCTGATCTGCATCAATGATCTTCCAAATAACATCCTAAGATCATTCGTTGACATTTATGCTGACGAGACTACCATCTATGGATAAGGTACTTGGTAAAATTCAGTTGTAAGTTACACTTTTCGTAATGTTGAAGGTTCAATCCTCAGCGTGGGCAACACTCAAAATACAATTGCAAATTAATTCTGATCTACATTGTCAAACTTTGGGAATTTGCACAGAAATCCAAACGGAACCTTTTATTTAACAGAGGTAGCATGTTCTCGTTCAATCAGCCATGACAGGATAGAAGCTCTAAATAATTTGTCAATTGGAGATAAATTAAACCAAAACGTGTAAATAACACAAAATGAGAACAGTAGTCTGAATAATCTTTAAAATATCTTTTGAGACTCTTGAGAATATTACGTTAGAGTTGAATATTTTAATCTGATGCCAATTATTAAATATTGGAAGACTTAACATAAGTAGCCTGAAATTCTGGGAGCCAAAGTTAGTTTTTCCAATCCTTGGATTCTGATCTTGTATTGTCCAACTCCTCCATCTCTGGTAAAATGTGTTTCTACTGATGCAACATGAAAAAAAAAAAATGTAAACCTGTATTTAGTCATGAGGCACAGATTAAAACTAAAGAATTTTATTTTAGGAAAAAAAAAATCAATGAAATTCTTTATTGGTTTGGTTTCTTTTAAGCTCTCTCTCTCTCTCTCTCTCTCTCTCTCTCTCTCTCTCTCTCTCTCTCTCCTGATTCTCTTGTATTCTTGCAGATGTTGGTTCTCTAATATAAAGTGTAAACTTGGTATCATTTTAAGCAACAACAGACTTCACAGCAAAAAAAACTTTCTTTTTTTTTTTTGCATTAACTGTTTCTGGTTTTGACAGCTGAGCTTGTCTAAACAATGGATTCTTTCATCGATTCAACTTCCTGTCCCAAGTCTCTAAGACTTGTATTCAGCTGACTTCTGGCCGAAATGTCTACATCCAAAGGTTGAAAGCTTTGAATGAATATTGATGTCGTTCACGGGTTCTAATTTAGAAGCATTAGTCTCAAGTAGCTTGCTGAAATCTAGTGTCGTAGGCAATAATATAATTACTGCGTGTGCATATACGCATAGAATATTGGTGTTCTTATCGAAACTCTTGGACAGGTTGAAAAAAAAAAGAAAGAAAAAACAATTTCTAACTTAAAATGGGTTTCGTGTATATTGACTTTTCGTAGCCACAAAACTGTTTCTGTTTATTGGTTCAATCTTATTTGTAGTCACTATCACTGTAGTTGGATGGAAACAGGAGTTTGAATGAAGTACTTTCAAGTAATGTATCATTAGCCATGGCTATTGGTGGTTGAGAAGGTTTCTTTTAATTATTAAAGGAAAGAAACTTAGTTTTGGCAGCATTGAATGCTATCATCCACTTATGTTTCCATTCGACTACAAACTGGAGTCTTCCTCTGGGGTTGTTGCCATTGCCTTGGATATGTGTTTATTGCCCCCCCCCCCATGTCTGTTATAAAGTGTAATGTCGTCAGAAAATATATTTATCTCTGAGACAATTTTATCAGGGAGGTCATTTATGAATATCAAGAATAATAAAGGTCCAAGGATCGACCCCTAAGGTACTAGCATTTATATCATGTTTTGGTGTACGACCATCTAGGAAAACCTAGATTCTTCTCTTAAGAAGGATTTAATTATGTTAAGTATTTGTCCATATGATTTAATTTTCATAAGATCATTGTCATACTCTATCAAAGGCCTTAGATATTCTAGGGCTATTTGCCTTAGCTTCCCATCCCCTGTGGATAGTCCAGTGCATGGTATATATATTCAGAGATTACAGTTAGGATATCTCCAGTAGAAAGGACTTGCCTAGATCCATACTGTTGGTTGGACAGAAGTTTAGCAGCTTTGAGGTGATGGACTAGAACTTGGTTAATTAAGAACTCAAAGATTTTGTTGAAAAGACGGAGGATAGTGCGATAATTTAATGGGTCAGTTATTTTGCCAGAATTCTTGTAAACTCGTATCACAAAAGCTGAAAACAAGATTCATTAAGGCATTTGTTGAAAAGTTTGGAGAGAATTGGAGCAACCTCAGTAGAGCATTTTTTAAATAGTATAGCCAGGATGAGATCGGGTCCACATGCTTTTGAGATGTCTAGGTTTTTTATGATTCATGTACTTGAGGAGGAGAAATTTTCAGATCATCTAGTGTGGTTTCTGTCTGCAAGGAAAATCAGTTAACTGAGCCATAGTTACGCGTAGTCAGGTACAACAAGTGTATATATTCACACAAAATGTGAAAATGTGAATTTTCATATCGATTTCTCGTTTTTACTTTCGTGTTCAATATGCGAGTAAAGTAAGGTAGTTGTAAATATATTCAAAGCAATTGCCATAAGCCTCCACATTTCATCTCAGTAGCGAATTCCCTATTGGGGGGCTGAAACGCTGAAGCTTAATTGCTATTAATATATTATCTACAATATATATATGGTTCATACACTCATATACATACCATTATCTTTCCAGCTACCAATACAAAATAATTTCTACCTTTGAAATTTCCGGCTTTTGTCACTGGCTGAGAACTGATAGATCCATTATTCAGGAATAAACAACTTATTTAAAAAACCGACACTTCAGACCTTCACAAACATAGCATCTCTCTATTATATTAAATACTAGCACTAACCAAAACCTTTATTTTAGATTAAAAAATTAAGATCTTGAACTTATTAAAACATTAGCCTGAGTGCCCGGCATTGCCCGCAGGTGCATGTTGAGCAAAAAAAAAAAAAAAAAGTGGTAGTAGGCAGGCAGGCAGGCTCGAACCCGTATTGCAAGGGAGGAAAAGAACGTAAAAAAACAAAAACATGATGTCTTTGCCGTTGCATCCATCGCCAAACCGGAAGTAGCAAAGGTTTAAATTAAGGTTAGACAATTGACAAGAGGGGATGACTTTCAAAAATATCACCTAAAAAAGCGACCCCTCCTTGTAGAAAAGTGCCCATTTGAGGGTGAAGTAATTAATGTTTCTAGCCAATTTTTCGATATTTGTCGTCTGAAGGGTTGAGCTTCAAAACGATACTAATCTTGTGAAAATCCGTCACCTCTGTCGAAGGTTTTAGGCAGGCATACATATATATATATATATATATATATATATATATATATATATATATATATTAGTGATGGGATGATTCTGATACAATTATCAATTCCGTGCTAAATTGCCGATTCCAATGTAATTACTGATTCTGATTTTTTCTAAATCTCTAATTATTTAACTATAAGATTTGTTATTGCCCCAATTTTTGTAAAAACATGTGTTAAATATGCAGATATTTTCCTAAACATCAAAATACACTTACGGAGGATCATCTATCGACTTCAGCTTTACTTATATTTTAAAGTCAATGAATATTTACTAATTTATCAATATTACCAGTAATGGAATGTTTTACTTTAAACAAAATCAAAAAAAAAAAAAAAAAAAAAAAAAAGAAAGACAATTAAAAGAATCGATTTGGCATTGGAAAATATGCACCAATATTTCCGATACCTCCGAATGTTCCGATTTTTACGATTTCCGTTTCGGATTAAGCATCTCAACACTAATATATATATAATATATATATATATATATATATATATATATATATATATATTATAAAGTTCTTAATATCAAGTTTTCTCAGTTGGTCATTGATTGATTTTCAAAAGGTATTTATTACAATATTGTTTCGTATTACAAGTAGCAAATCTGAAAAATTATATCTTTGCTGCATATTTAGTCATATAATCATCAGATGTTTACCTTGAAAAAACTTATTTGGAGGAAAGATTTTTAAGCCATTACGATTTGTACACACTGAGTACGTTTCAAGTAAATGATTAGCCTACACACACACACACACACACACACACACACACACACACACACACACACACACACACACACGTGTTGTGTGTGATGAGAGAAGAGGAAAACCTGCCTGGGCTGGGAATGGCATCATGTAATATGAAAAAGCCACACATGTCTAACACCAGGGTGAAGACATATGGTGGTCTAGAGAATAAATATTTATGCTTAAAACGTTCAGCTTCTTTTTTAGTTGAACGCTTATTTTCATTATGATTGCTTAAATAATTAAAAAGTAAAAAAAATCCTTCAGCAATAAGAATTAATCTGACATGACAGCTTGTTGTTTATGCCTACACATATTGGCTTGCTATTTACCACTTCGTAACTCGCCTCTAGTAAATCGTCCGTGATGACCACCTACCCTGTGTGGGTGTATGGGAGGTGGGGGTGTGAGTTTGAAAGGAAAACAATAACGGAAGTTGGAGAGAGAAGAACACATGTATTTTATTTGTTACTTTTTAAATTTCATTCAATACATTTTTTTAAACATTTTTTTTTCACCTTAAGAAAGGCTTCTATTTGGGATCCTGTCTAAAAAGGAATTGTGGGGAGTTGAGCAGTTAGGTGTCTGTTCACATTACATTCAAATTTCTGTAGGTTTGTACAGTCAGGGAAGCAGGAAAAGAAGGAAGGAATTGTAAAGTCTAGCAATCTGAGGGGAGAAACTATTAAAGTAGCCCTTTAGGCATGTACAGTGAAGGGGTGGGATTTTGCTGTTTCTGCAGAGTATGCGCGTCGAGGAGCACAAGTGCTAAGAGTTCGTCAGAACACATTCCATTAAAGTACTTGTAAAAGAGGCACACAGGATGCAACACTGTGGCGATGAAACAGAGGTTAAAGTTGGGCTGATAGTGTTTGAATTGATGACTTTCTGTTTAGATTTCGTCTAAAATATATTTTTTAAAAATTTTGATTCGTTTTCGTTTTATTTAACCCTTTATGACCTGAATTTATGATGTAGATGATTTTAAAAAATATTAATTTTACTTTGTTTAAAGAAGGTAATGATACTATGATTGTCTTCAAACTGAAAAAATGACGAAGTTCAATAATTAAGCAACCACTGAGAATTTTTGCATTTTATAAAATTACCTTCATTATTATCCATAATGCTGAAAAACGTGTTTATGACAACAAACGAAATCCCGCACTGTCTTCGACAGATTGCGGCATATTGAATGTAAGCAATGGATAGTTGAAATCTGGAGGTATCTGGCATCTACCCAGATATTGAACTAATATGTACAAGGCGTGTTTGAATGAATTCCCACTTTATGCCATTATATTCATTTATTTGGAACTGAATGAATTAGTTCAACCAGGTCATAAAAGGTTCATTTGAATTTTGTGTTATTTAAACTTTATTATATGGTATTTTTCCTATTTGTACAGCATACATTTTTACTGTTTATGTGGCAAGTCGATAGTATAAGTGTTGATCCTAATGCACGAGTCAATATTTATCACTTGTTAAAGACAATCTATCCATACCATACAAAATGCAATATTTGCAAAATATATTTAAATTATTTTCTTTTTAAATTAACAAAGACTTGTTGGATAGTTTAAGAAATTAGCATAATACAAACATTTGAGGGATTTTGGGAGCATTAGGATGATTCGCTGAATTACCGCACGTACATGGGGGGGGAACTATAAATTTGGCAGGGCCATATCTTCTAAAGTAGGCTAGAAACCCTCAAAAATGTTTTTGATAACTTAAGCAGTCATAGTAGATGCTATAAAAATATATTATGAAAATTGAAGAGGACATATTTTCTCTAGACTGACTGTAAGCTATGTAGGTAAAAAATTGATGACTGGGGGGGGGCATGCTTCTAGGTGAGCAAAATTTTATTTTCTACCAAATATGGCGTTAAAATAATTAAATATTCGGATTCTACAGTCCCTAAATGCCCTTCCTACCAGATTTCAGAAATATTGAATATGTGGAAGTATTTTTTTTTTTTTTTTTTTTTTTTTTTTATAAAACACTGAAATTCCGTGACATTTTGCGGCATGAATTTAGAAGCAAAATATGCAAATTTTACATCGTCCCTAAAATCCGAACGGTAAGGTTTAGGACCAAAATAATCTGGCAAATTTTCCTAACTCATGAAGGGCAATATTTGTGCCAAATTTCAGGTAATTCGGTGTTGGTAGGTGTAATGACCGGATAAATTGGTAGTTTGTTTGGGGAGATGAATTCTGCATAGATCTTGCAAATACTGTGCCTCACAATTGTCTGATCTTCATTGGTCGTAGTTATTCATTAAACCTACAAGATTACACATTTTTAACCCCCTTCCCTTCTTCCCCGCCGGCGAGAATAAAAAGACTCAGCAATTGAAGTCTGGGAAAATTTGGCTCAGAACACGAAAGAATAACACAGAAACAATGTTGTATCTCACTTCATTGATCTGCAGTTTCATGCTTAACACTTCTTTGTTTCACGCACGCACGCACACACACACACACACACACACACACACACACACACACTCACACACACAGTTCTGAATAAGAAACCAATTTTTTCTTTTCTTTTGTTTTAGCCGGGGATGGGGCATCCTGCCGGATGCCAGACATTCACACACTATCTCAGATATTCCAATCAAAAGATTTTTATTTTATTTTTTTAATTTTTTTAAGATACTGTCTTTTTAAGTGCAATTATTTGTATCTCTTGCACTTGGTAGACCGGGTATATTTGCTAGTTTTTTGAAATTCTTTTCCACAAGTCTGATTGCTTTTATAATTACCGAAATGATCCTTCAACTAGTGCATAATTTGAATTATGTATCTTAATTAACTTGGACACCCGTGTGCAAGGTCTTTGTCACCATTTCACCCCACCCCACTAAAATCTATCTTTCCCCACTATTTTCTAACTTTTTTTTTCCTGCTTAGTATCTCAACCCTATAAACTATTCACCTGCCACAATCCCAAACCATTCTGGATATGACACAAAACAGCATCCAATAGTGAGATGCCTTAATTAGGGAATTTTTGGGAATGTTGAGTCAATCGTTGGTGACCACTACTTCTAAATCAGTTCTGTTCCCGGAGTGTTTGTATATGTCAGGCCCCCAGCTGTGGGTTAAATAGAAAATTTATTAACAAAATTTACACTGTCAAAACAAATTCATTTAGAAACCAATTGTAAGCAATATGGTTCTTAAAATTAAACGAAAATTCCATGAACAAAGTTTTTTTCCTGTTTGGAACAATACCATTGGACTGCTTCCTAGCTGATTAACATGTTCATTTTCAATAATGTAAACAAGTTCTTGTTGAGCTGTACTAAAATTTTTTAAAGAAACTACCCAAGTTCCACCGTTACTAATCATCAGTGTTGTTTCAATGTCTGACACTCATTCACCCTCTATCCTCAAGTGGTCTTTTGGTCTTGATAAGTGACGACCCTCCCTCTTCTTATAAAAAAAAAAAAAGTATCCAGCATAAAATAATGCAACGATGGTTCTTCCAAGAAAAAAAGTATATAAATTTGTAGTTTTTCACCTAAAATGGCGGACGACTGTAACGTCAGTTCATTGTTTTCTATTCTAAAGGGTTATATTTCGTTTTGTTTTGAATCCATTTATAAAAGCAAAAGTTGCTATTAGAAATTTTTTATACCCAATTTTATTGTAAAAATATTTTTTTTTTCTTTTTAAAGAAATGGATTTGAAATATAACAAATGTAACTTTAAAATAGCGGAGTATTTTAGATGAAATACTACAATTATACAAAAAAAAAAAAAAAAAAAGTTACATAACACCAACTTGTTAGATATAGTCCTGTAAACCCGACTGGCTAAACCGTTTTAATTCGTTGGAAATATAAGATTTATCATCGTTTCCATTTTTTATGATGTATGAAACTATCTGTGAAAGCTTGGCTTAGTGACGTAAATGCCAAGAATATGTTTGGCAACTCGTTTCTATGATGTCTGTAAATTGTTTATGTCAAGAATTGGACGTGCATTTGCCGTCTTGAAGTCTGTGTTTACTCGAAGGATTCAAAATTATTGCTGAAAAATTTAAGGACCAAATCTGGTGAAGAGATTTAGATGAAAAAATTTCTTTGCAGGTGTTGGTCTAATTGTTATCTTGGGAGATTTTTTTGGTACTTTTTGAATGCCCCCCCCCCCTCCATCTAATTTAAAAATCAGTTATTTTAGAATTAATTCTTATGGTTATTTTTAGATATGGTAGTAATTTTGTATTTACATCACATGAAATGTATACAGTTCCCTTTCCCTTCCTTATCCCCCCAACTCGCTCCCTCCCCGTATCTCCCCCCAACTCGCTCCCTCCCCATATCTCCCCCCATCTCGCTCCCTCCCCGTATCTCCCTCCCCCCATCTCGCTCCCTCCCCGTATTTCCCTCCCCCCATCTCGCTCCCTCCCCGTATTTCCCTCCCCCATCTCGCTCCCTCCCTGTATTTCCCTCCCCCCATCTCGCTCCCTCCCCGTATCTCCCTCCCCCCATCTCGCTCCCTCCCCGTATCTCCCTCCCCCCATCTCGCTCCCTCCCCGTATCTCCCTCCCCCCATCTCGCTCCCTCCCCGTATCTCCCCCCCCAATCTCGCTCCCTCCCCGTATCTCCCTCCCTCCCCGTATCTCCCCCCCATCTCGCTCCCTCCCCATCCTCCTCTCTTTCTCTCCCAACCCCTTCTCTCCCTCTCCTTTCTCTTTCTCTCCCCTTCAAGTCTTATATTTTTAAATTAAATTTGTTTTTTTTTTTCCAATAGACAAAACGGTTCAATTCTGCTTTTGAACTCTAAATTGGACTAAATTTCTTTCTAAATAAAAGAATATGCACATGCGTAGGGAGAGGTCAAAATGGTCAGAGGAAATTTGATAGCAATAAAATTTCATCCAGCATTAATCAGAACGCCCTGCTCTGTCTTTCCCTTCTGCTTAATACCCTGTTCTTCTTGTTCTTGTGTTGATATGAATAAGATAAGTGGGAATAACTTTTATCTTTCCACTATCCTACCGGCCAACACCTTTTGTGTTGAGATGGAGGAAGCAGAACATGAAACATTTTGCCCATGTGCAAGTGATTTTTTTTTTTTTTTTTTTTTTTTTTTGTGTGGGTGTGTAAAAAAAAAAAAATTTTTTTGATCAAACGTTTGTCATTAATCTAACCATTCCATTAAAGTGTTAGTGTCAATCCCCTTCAGATTCCAGAAAGGCTAAAGTGAATATAAATTTTTCAAGTTTTATCATTTGCTCGTCATTGTATTCTCTACGAAATACATGAGAATCTCTTTACAGATCCATTCTGTTTGGATATGTTTGGTATGGAATTGCATAAGGATTGAACCTGAAACCAAACTTCAATTACATATTACTCGTATCTAAAAGAATTATTACAAAAGTTTTTTTAAATCAATTATATATTAGAAATCTGTATATGTAATACGGACAAAAAACCAAAAGCCATTTGAGTACCTAATTTGCATACCATTTTTTTTAAACAGTTCATAAGAAATTAACGATATTCATTGTTTTATTTTATTGTGCTATCTACATTATCTAGAAAAGTAAGCGTGTGTGTGTGTGTGTGCATGTGAGGACAACTCTCAACCTATATACTCAACGAATTTTTGATCTACAGACTTGAAATTTGGTATATAGGGTATTCAGACGTGTGGAAAACTTTTTAATCGGTTTTATCCGAAAAATAAAGGGCTGTTAGAGTTCAAAAATAAAAAAATATGATATGGGGGGGGGGTCATCAGATTTTTATCTGTTTGTTAATTGTTTCATGACTGTACATGTGCCAATTGTTTACATGACAGCTTGTTATGTTAAGAATAAGTAGGTTTGAAAACATTTTTAAAAGATCGTGGCAGTCTAATGGTTATTGTACTTGACTACTTGACTCACCGTCTTTAGGTTTTGGTTTCGATCTCAGCTCGAATATTTTTTCTTACTTGCAAGAAGTGAACTGTTTAAAAAAACAATACTTGGAGTTTTACTTTTTTATTTTTTTTTTATTTAAAGGAATTTAACATTACATTTAATACAAGCAATGCCGGGTACATCTGCTAATATACAATAGTTCTATCGATATAAATAGTAATAAAGGTGATTTCATAATTAAAAAGGATAAATTACTGAAACCGTTCTTAAAATATTTGATATTCAAAGGATTTAAATGTGTTTTTTTTAAATGACATTGCCTGCTGTGATTTCATTGGCTCAGCATGTCTTTGCGTTTAGTTGTTTTATATAAACTGTCCACAAAATTCAGATGATAGCACTGTCCTTATTCTGCCCCCCAAAAAACACACACACACACAGAAATATTCATTTTCTTCTCTTTATTCATAGTTATTCATCTCGTCATTTTTTTAAAATTTATCAAATTAAAGCTTTCCACACTGGAAACTGAGAAGAGTAGACTGGAAAGATAAGAATGTTCCAGAATAACCAAAGATTTGACAAGCAATTTTGCCAAAATTATTTCATCCACATAGCAACAAAATGTATATTAAAAGTCAAACAAGGTTTCACAAAAATTGTCAGGAAGTAAACAGACTTTAGCAAACTGCTTCATACCAACCATACATCATTTAAGAGAACTCCTTGAAGAGCGAACAGATGCCAAGAAATGTTACAAAAACATTCTGAATTTCATCAAGCCAAAACAATATGTGGAATGATAAAAATCTAGCAGAATCAAAAAGCCTATGAAATATCAAAGAGTAAATCAGAACAACATAATTAGTGAAGTAGAAAAAGCAAGCCAAGGAGCTGAAACACTTTCCATAAACACTAAAAACAAATTACTAAACATCAAACAAATTTCAATGGACCTCTATTGTTCCTAATATTCATTAATGACCTCCCCGACAAAATTGCCTCTGAGATGGGTATATATGCTGATGACACCACACTCTATAACAGGCATGACAGGAAAACAAATGAACACATATCTAAAGAAATGGCAAAAACACTAGAGGATGACCTCCAGTCTGTAGTGGAATGGGTACAAAAATGGATGGTCACATTCAATGCTGCCAAGACTAAACTGGTTTCCTTCAATATTACAAGAAACCTTCTCTGTCACCAATAGCAATGACCAATGACTCTTTATCTGAGAGTACATCTTTCAAACTCCTTGGCCTAACGTTCACAGGAAACATGAATTGGAACAATTACATTGAAAGCATTGCCAGGGCCGATGCGAAGAACGTAGGCTCTCTCTACCATGCTAGAAAACTACTAACACTTGAAAGTATCCTGTACCTCTATAAGGCCACCATTTGGGCTGGTGCATCTGCTACTAGTCTCTCATTCCTAGACAAGTTTCAAAAGAGTCGCCAATCTGATAGGCCCTGAACTTGCATCTAAGCTTCAGCCTCTATCCCATCAACGAAATGTTGCATCCCTCTGCTTGTTCTACAAGTATTTTAATGGTGAATGCTCTGGCAAACTGCAGACACTTGTGTCCCCACGACGTAGACACCCTCGACAAACCCGACAGACAGCTAAATCCCACCCCCACACAGTAGAGATCCCCTAGATATAAAAGATCCTTCTACTCCAGTAGTTTCTTCCCCAGAACCGCTAGACTCTGGAATGGAATTCCAGGTCCCTGCTTCCCCAACTAAACTGACATGCAGAAGTTCAAGTGTAACATGAACCGACATCTTGCTGCCCAAATCCCAACATAGTACCTCAGTAGTTGTTGTCCCTGATAGTAGCCCCCTACACCAAAGTGGCAATTTGCCTTGTTTGGGGTGAAAATGTAATAAAAATAAAATAAATAAATTCTAACACAATTCTGAATGCGACAATAAATCTTTTAATTTTTTAACTTGATGGAACTAATTTCCATTGGAAACTTCTGTAATATAGTTGTGGACCCTGATGAGCTACATTATGAAAATCAAGTAATTCTCACTTAGATTATTACCTCTTAGAGATCTTCAATAGCACTTGCAGAAATGGAGAATTTCCAAAAATATGGAAATAATCAACACAAGCCCCATATTGGTAATAATCTATACGAAATTATGAAACAGATTGACCTTGAGGGAAAGAGAAATTAATAAAATATCAATACTAAAGGTGGTGATGGGCTTATTGCCCTTTGAGGAGCTTTATTATCTGTTACTCGTTTGTGGAGGAATGTCCACTGGACTGGCTAGGTTATTCTTTTTCAGTAGATTTCCACTTGTATTCAACTTCCCCACAAGGAGAAACAGTTAACAAAATCCCCATGAGAAGTTTTTATTCGAACGTTATCATAATGAATTACCACTTCTGCAGGTTAGTGTTAGAACAATTAATTACAATCTAAATTTTTTAAACTAATTTCAGACGTCAAGAATGGTTCATTAACATTTTTTTTTTTTTTTTTTTTTTTATTAAAACCTAACTTTCCATTACTGGTACTGTACCACCATGCGTTACCTCGCTCGACAACCTTTGTCATGTCGTTGTTCCCTCACATTGGCGCCTTCCAAGGGGAAGGGATATGCACGAATTCAACAAAAATCTATACTCTTTAAATTTTTTATTAAAATTTTTTTTTTTTGTGTATTGATATTTATATTAAAACCCCCTTTTTCTATTTCTTTAAAAATAAAAATACAGCTTTCTTATATATGGGTTGTGGAATTACATTCATTTGCAAAAGATCTAGCTAATTTGCATATTATTTTATGCATTCATTTTAATTAATTCCCTATTAGTTTTTTCGGTTTTCTTATGAGATGATCATCTTTAGTTAACTATTACGTGTAATTATATTCATGCAGATATTCTACATGATTTATACTTGCGTAATATTTGTGTAAAAAAGTTATAGTAAACACAAACCTCTTTCTATATATATTTATGTATGCATATGTATATATTTGTTTAAAAATTTTTTGCCTTCGAAACTCTGTCAGTATTTGTCTACAGACATGGAACTTAATATATAGGATATTCGAACCTATGTGAAACTTTATATTTGGGTTTTAGACGGGGAAAATTTGTGCAAAATTATGAAAATTAAAAAAAAAAAAAAAAAAATGAAATTTGCCAGGTGAAGGTCGAACGACAGCATTGCGAATATGCATGCATAATGTAATAGCTATTGGTTCATGTGTTAATTTTTAGTCTTGCAGCAAACAGGTCTTCATAGCTCAGGCATTAACATCAAAGGAAAAAGTAAATCATAAGCTAAACGTTTTGGTTTCTATTCTCGGTAGTGGCCTACAGGTATAAAAATAAAATAACTCTAGAGAACAAAATAAAACACAAACTCCCAACACATTCTGTATATATTGGCCAGGTTCTGGGTGACTGTGACACCATCGTGAGAAATGACCAAAGCGAATATAAAAAAAAAAAGGGGGGGTGCATTAACGTCCATATTGCAGTTTTTCTGTCAAGGCTGAGTTCGTCAGTTGACGTCAGCTCGTCTCCATCTGCTCTGAGCCACAACTTGCGTTTAACTATGTTCAACTGGAAAATCCCTCAACTGTCCGTAAACTGTGCCAAAATTCATCGCCACCCTAAAACTACTTGTCAAATAATTCTAAAGACACAGACTTATTTGATATTTTCGTCCCCATTCACTGTCGCACCTTGATTAATAATTCTATTCTAGTTCCCTTTGTGTGCATAGGTGAACAACTTTCTTTACTTCTATTCTTATTTCCTCTTTTGTTAATTCTTGGCACTTTTTTTGAGGTGGGGTGGTGGTGTTGATAGCATCACGGTACTAATGATAAATATTGATTTTTAAACAACTGTTCAAACTAAAATAACACATTTAGGTAAATATGGCACTGGAAAAATAGCCTTGTAAAAATCACAAGTAAAAATATGAAAATCTCACATTAAGTTTATGAAATGGAGAACATTAAGGTTTTCAAATTAATAAGAAAATTATGTCTGCATTAATAGATTCATCGCCACTTTGCAATTCTATGAATTTCTACCTTTTCGACAATGTTGGAATCGGTAATTGTATCAGAATTGAGGAAAAATATTAGAATCACTACAATCTATTCTCATGAATTAAATGAACGATTAATTTATTGATTACCAAGTTGCAAAAGATGCACTTTAATGATCGGATGTTTCACCAGTTGAAATGTGGAAATAACAATCAAGATGAAAATAATTGGCCAAGACAAATAGTTTATTTAAACTAAAGTTAAATAAGACTTCATGCCAAAGCTTTAATTTAAGCTAATCTTTTAGGATCTATATTAAAGTCAAAGTGGATCAGCCTGTAGAACATCAGGCTGAAGATTGCAAAGTTTTAATTTGGGATCACGTGACATCCGTTTTATTTGTTGGGAATTTTTTTTGTTTCTAAAAATAGTTAATATCTTTGCTATTTCGAAAGTAAACACATTCCAATATGACTTTAATGGATTAAATCTTTTCTATAAGATAGTTTTTGTGATTCATATATTAATGTCATTTTCTTTTTTATTTGTTTCTTATTCAAAATGTTTCCAATGCTTACAGCATTGGAATGCCTTCAACTCTATCAGTTAGCTATGCATTGGGAAACTCAAACTAGACAATTGAGTGGTCTCTCTAACAACAAGTGCAGGTTCTGACGTACCGAAATAGTGTGCATCACGTGACATCCAGTTGTAAAGTTCTGCTAGAGGGACGGTTTTTATAAAATGCGACGCAATAGTGTACAAATATTTCCACTTAAAAATCTGTAAAAAGCTGAATATCCAGTGCAGCAGCAGCAGCAGCAGCAAGTCATGGGAGCATATACTGGAAAGAACAGTTGGAAATATGTCGTACACCATCCATTATGACTACGGATACGTACCTAGGAAACAAAGCTGTTCAACCTGATATAGTGATATGGGACAAGAGCAAGAAAGTAGCAACCCTACTTAAAGTTTCCCTAATGATGCAGGCCTTAACAGAGCTGAGAGAGAGATAACAAAATACCAACGTCTTATGTAGGATATGAAAAGAAACTGAAATCTTAATTACTCCATTATTCTAGTAATTATATGAGCAACCAGACTTTTGAAAATTTTCAAAAACTGTTGAACATATCCGGTGAACCAAGTGCAAGAGGAATACAAACAATTGCTCAAAGGAACTGTTAGAATCTTAAAATGGTTTCTTGGTTGGAGTAATTGAAATTGTCAGGAATTCTGTGACATCTGATAGGATTTTTTTTTTTTTTTTTTTTTTTACAAAGGAGTCCCCACTTAATAAAGCCTGGAGGCCACTCAAGGATATGGGTTAATGAGTATACAGTAGTCAATTGGATAATATCATAGTAATCGTTAGTAGTGGAAATTTGGCAAATTGGATTACTTAATGGGGACGGTTCAAGAATTTCTTTACGTTGGACTTAAAGACAACCAAATTATAGTCAGCCGGAAAGCAGGCAAACGGAACAGAGTTCCACAGGCGTGCAGTTCTAAGAAAGAAGCTTTGTTTATGGAATTTATGTTTAGGTGTAGGCATAGATAAAGAGTGGAGGAAATTATTGATAGTGGTTTCAGCTAAACGAGTGTTTTTCGTGAAAGTCAGGCCAGGGGGACTATAGATTGGAGCTCAGATGAACACTTGCCATGAAAATAACGATAATGCAGGGACAGGCTTGCAACGTCTCTTCTATAGGGAAAGAAGTTGCAGGGAAGAGAATAGAACGTCCCCCACTAAGCTATGAAGTCTATTTTGAACTCTGTCAAGGTAGGATAAGATCTTTCTAGCAGCTCCTGCCCAGATGTGTCAATAGTACTCCATTCTTGGACGTACCTGGCTTTTATATAGGTAGAGAATTGCATCAGCAGTGAGATATCTGCTGGAGCGGTAGAAGGATCCCACCATTTTTTCAGCAACCTTGGCAACGGATTTGATGTAAGTGTTCCATTTCAGAGTAGGAGTAAAGGTCAAGCCCAGAAACTTGTCAAAACATGGAGCCTCCCCAAGATGTGCTATTCATTTCAGTTGATGCCAGATGGAGATCAGAGCGTTGATGATGTAAAGATAGAAGCTTAGTTTTAGATGCATTAAAAATAACCAGCCACCTCTTTCTCCATTGTATCACATATTCAAGATCAGACAATAGAGAATCGGAGAGAACTTGGTCATTTACTGCCTTTGATTTGTTGCCATAGATGGTAGCGTCATCAGCATAAATGTCTACAAATGATCTTAGGATAGGATTTGGAAGGTAATTGATGTAGATCAGGAAGATAGTTGGGCCCAGGATGAACCGCCTAAGGAATATATACATGCATATATATACATATGATGATTGCAGCATCTTCACAGATGATTGCTGTCTCAAGATTCATGTTCTGTATTAAGTATCCTGTGTCCTCGGGTGATTTTGAAGGCCTGCAGCTGACTTACAGGGACAATGACATCCATGACACACCAAGGTCAATGTCATAACGGGGTTGATTGGATCCGGATGAGGAATATTGTCTTTGTGCATAACCATGTGCCTTCTCAGTCCAGATGTAGAGCTGCATACCTTACTGCATATTACACACACTGTGCTATGAGGTCGCTGTGGAACATTGAATGATGATGGTCTGCTATTGTTAGACTTTAGGTGGCTCGCATACCCTGCCTTCAAAAGGAGAACATAACCACATTTCACAAATCCAATTTGCATGTTTGCTTGGCAAAAATTTCAGATCTCCCCTCCTAAGTGCCCTTTTCAGCTTTGCACGCTCCATCCTCTTAACCTGAAAAGAACCACAGTCATTTTTTACCAATTTCCGCTAAGCGCTATGACCAACCAGTTTCTTCCCAGGTGTCGGTATCAGTATTTGTATCCCTCAGATTGCTTTTGAGGCCATTCTTGTAGCGCTTTCTGGGCTTATGTTGTGGATGCTTACCTATTGCAAGTTCTCCATAGAAGAGTCGTTTTGGGAGATGATCATGACCCATATGTACAATGTTACCTGCCCAGCACAACTGTGCAGTGGTAACCATGATTTCAAGGCTTGGGTACCATGCTTTTTCCAGTACCTCTGGTTCCAGTATGTACATCCATAGACAAGTTTCGATGTATCACAGCTCTATAGCAACTGTTTCAATCCAGGATCAAAATTTGACCATTTAGATGAGCCAGTGTTTCTAGCCACGTGAGCATGCCATTACCTGGCTGTTGCTGAGAGTAAACAAAATGACAATGATAAACATTGTCACATGTCGTAAGCTCCATTTGTTTGCTTGAAGAACCTTGTGTTATACGATGGTGACAGTGTAGAATAATCAAAAGAACTGTGTTAGTCAATAACACACAACAACAACAATAATAATAATAGCAGCAACACTTACCAAGGGTCCAGCTCATGTACAAGACAGACATCAGATTGAGCTGGACTGAGGGCTTGTATTTATGTACAAGCATATCCAATCAGGTGATTCAGCCAATCACAATCCAAGGAATAGACTGGCCCATGTGTGCACAATGGAATCTCCCATTGTGCCATAAATAGTTCTCCTCTTTCATGAGAGGTAACTTTAGTCTTTGTCAAGTTATCCACAACTTGAACGCTGACCGAAAGTCCACTACACAATCCAACATGGCGCTACGAACAGGATTCGAGACAGAAGATATGGAAGACTATTTCCTCAAAGCAGGCATTGCTGCCGATTCCGCCAAGAGCTACGCTGCAACTTTTGTGAAGGAAAAACTGAGGAAAGAAAACCTTCAAGTAATGGATCGAGCCATGCTAAGAGAATTGGGAATCACAACAATGGGAGAAGCTCTGTCTATCCTTCGACAAGCCAAGGAGCCCGCTATCCAGACCACCTATGCTAAGGCACCAGCTGCCAGGCCTCCCCAACTTCATGTCGAAATGACCCCTCAACAATTCAGAAAATTTCGGATTGACTGGGAAGTATTCACCAGAATAACGGACATGCCAACTTCTCAGGCCAATACCCAGTTATACAGTTGCGCTGATGAATCCGTTCAAAACGCAATCATAAATACGTATCCTAAGTTCTTCACCACCAACCCAGACAAGCTGCTAGAGATGACAGAAGCATTGGTAACTCAATAATCAAATCCCATGGTCCATCGGATGACATTTGCAGCTATATCACAGCATGAAGATGAACCCATCCAACAATACCTTGTTTGTCTTAGATCCACGGCCATAGACTGTAATTTTTCATGCCCCAACTGCGATCACGACCTGTCCGACATTTACATCAAGGACCAATTTATCAAAGGGATATCGAATGATACGCTTCAGACCGATCTACTGGCAAAAGCCGGGTTGCTAAAAACTCTCAACCAAAATATTTGTCATGCTGAGGCATTTGAGTCTGCACTACGGGACCAAACCGCAATGACTGATACCTCAGACATAGCTACAGTCCGAATGTCAATGTATCGCAAAAAAAAAAAAACACAGTGCTGTACGGACTAGCAGAGGCAATATTCGCACTAGCTCTACTGCTACTCACAACAATAACATTGCTGATAAAGAACCCCGTCAAACCTGCATAGGTTGCGGTAGTCACCAACACAGTACTCCAAGGACAAGTGCCCGCCATTTAACATGTCCGGCATGGAATCAAATGTGCAACACTTGTGGGAAACTTAACCATTTCTCAGCAGTGTGCCGGACAAAGAAATATCGCCCGGCAGTGAGAAAGAGTTTTGAAGACCAAGAAGCTCCCATGAATACACTCATGGCCCATATCACATTCGATCAAATGAGGGGCACCATTATGACTACAGAAGGTGATCTGTTAATTGAAATAAATGCATCAGTAATCCCATTCTCACCAAAACCAGATCCCAGACGAGCTGTCAATATCTCTAGGAGTTGTAGTACAACGCTAAAGGTTTTTCCCGACAGTGGTGCCGCCATTTGTCTTGGGGGACCAAAGCATTTAATCAAAATGGGCCTCACAGAGATTAGTCTTATCCAATCAAGAAAGATCATACGAACAATTGGAGGTTTCACACTCATGTGTCAGGGTTGGCTACCAGTTGAGTTTGTGGTCAGAGGGAAAACAACTAAACAAGCCCTCTACATATGCAAGGGCATACAACGGCTTTATCTCAGCAGAGCAGCCTGCATCGATGTGGGAATATTGCACAAACATTTTCCAAACCCTTTAGCAGACGTACATGAAGAGGTAGACACCGAGTCTAAAAAGTGTGTAGATCAATTGCCAAATCGCCCCAAAAACCTCCCTTTTCCCGCAACAGAAGATAACATAGGCAAACTTAAGAGCTGGCTCCTAGAAAAGTTTGCCAAAACGACATTCAACAAAGATGGGATATTTCCAGCCATGTCTGGCCCAGCTGCCCACATTCACCTCAAAGAGGGAGCAATCCCTAAAGCCAGGCATAACCCAATTCTTGTACCCTTCCACTTCAAGGAACAATTAAGACGAGCCCTTTGGAAGGATGTAGAAAAAAGGTATCATAGCTCCAGTACCCGTTGGTATGCCTACTGATTGGTGCAGTACTATGGTAATAACTGCCAAAAAGAATGGTAATCCAAGGAGAACAATAGATTACCAACACCTTAACTCTCAATGCAAGCGAGAAACCCACCATACTGGGTCGCCATTCCAGTTGGCACTGCAAGTGCCACCTAGAACAAAGAAAACAGTCTTAGACGCTGTTGATGGATACCACTCGATTCTCTTAGACAAAGAATCTCAACCATTAACCACCTTCATAACTGAGTGGGGAAGATACATGTATCTTAGGATGCCTCAAGGATATGTCGCATCTGGGGATGCTTACACTCGCAGATACGATGAGATAATAAAAGATATCCCACGCAAGATGAAGATAGTAGATGATACCCTGCTATATGACTCTAGCATTGAGGGAGCCTTTTATCATACCTTCGATTTTCTGCTCCAATATGCTAAGAATGGAATTGTGCTCAACACCGACAAATTCCAATTCTGTCAGGATGTCGTACAATTTGGAGGCCTCCAGATAACTTCATCAGGAGTGACCCCTTCTGAGTCCATGATAAAAGCGATACAGGATTTTCCAGTCCCAAGGACAATTACTGATGCCAGATCATGGTTTGGGCTTGTCAACCAAGTAGCCTGGGCATATTCACTGGGTCCAGTTATGGTACCTTTTCGGGACCTCGTCAAACAAAACTCCAAATTTGCTTGGAATCAAAACCTTGAAGACGCATTCAAAGATTCCAAGCGAGTTATAATTCACCTAGTCCAGAAGGGGGTAGCAACATTTGACAAAGACAGAGCAACTTGCCTTGCTCCAGATTGGAGCAAAGAAGGAATGGGCTTCCTACTCCTACAAAAACATTGCCAATGTACCATGGAAAAAGCCCCAATCTGCTGTTCCGAAGGTTGGCATCTGATATATGCCGGCAGCAGATTTTGCACGGATGCTGAGCGCAGATACGCACCAATAGAGGGTGAGGCAGCAGCAATAGCATGGGCATTGGAGAAATGCCGTATGTTCGTCATGGGTTCTCCAAACATCATAGTGGTCACAGACCATGAACCTCTGAAGGGGATATTTGGCGATCGTGATCTGAGCAAGATCCAAAACCCCCGGCTCTTTAGACTAAAGGAAAAGACCCTGAGATACAGATTTACCATACAGCATTGCCCCGGGAAGTGGAACAGAGGCCCTGATGCAGTTTCCCGCCACCCAGTGGCGATGGTGCAAGCCCTCCTCGATGTATTTCCAATAAAACCCTCTCAAATAGATATACTGGAGTCGAACAACATAAGCAACATAAGAGTCAACAGCCTTAATAGCAACATTTGCAGACAGCAGTAATATAGCCATGCTATCACCAGACCTAATTCGTTCAGCAGGTCGTGGTGATCAACAATATAACAAATTAATAGACACAATACAGCAAGGCTTCCCAAAAACACGTAATCTCACTGCGCCCGAAATCCGTGAGTATTGGGAGGTGAGGCACCGCCTTAGCACTGACAATGGTCTAGTATTGTTGGATCGAAGGATCGTCATCCTCAAGACACAACGAAAAAAAGTCCTACACTGCCTGCATTCTGCACACCAAGGAGTAGTCGGCATGAAAGCACGTGCCAACGAATCGGTGTACTGGCCAGGGATGGATGCATCAATCCGCAGTATTAGGGCGAATTGCATGGTATGCTCAACCATCGCACCTAGTCAACCAAGGGAGCCTATCATTCTAACACGATCCCCAGAGTGGCCATTCCAACAAATCGTCATGGATATTTTTTATATTGGAGATCACACATACCTTGCCTGCGCAGATAGGCTAACTGGTTGGCTAATTTTATACCGCCTAGAATCAGGTCACACTACTACAACCAAATTGATGTCCATATGCCGACAACTGTTCCAAACATATGGTGCCCCAGAAGAACTCAGCACCAATGGTGGCCCACCTTTCACTTCCAGCACGTTCCAAGAATTTCTGAAAACATGGTGTGTTAGGCACAGATTATCTTCTGTTGCGTATCCCCAATCCAATGGCAGGGCAGAGCTCGCAGTAAAAACTGCAAAGAGGATTGTGAAAGGAAACACAGGCCCCCACGGTTCCTTGGACAATGACAGTGTTGCCCGGGCCATCTTGCAGTATCGGAATACCCCAATCCAAAGCATTGGTCTATCACCGGCCCAATTATTACTTCACCGTCGACTACGTGACTCCATCCCATCACAGCCAATCCTCTACAAGCCTCATCCTGAATGGGTGTCAGAGGCACAACATCGCGAGGAAATGCTCCACCACCGCAATGCAAAAATAGTAGAAAGATACAATATACCCACAACCTTCCACCATTACAAGCTGGTGACACTAGCCATCTAAAATCCAGTCAATCGCAGATGGAACACAACGGGCAAAATCATCAGTTCTCTACCAGATCGACAATACCGAATCAGGGTTAACGGATCCGGAAGGATCACACTTAGGAACCGCCGTTTCCTCAGAAAATGCGAACTTAAGCCTGTACCAACCCCAATACCAAGTGCAGCACTAGGACCAACAATTCCCTCAAGCGATACTACATTCTTGCATCTCCCACTATCTCCCTGTAATAGCACATACACAGCAACCAAACCCCAACAACAAACCACACATATATCCCCACGCTTTCGATCAAGGATTCCCCGAGCTCTTTCTAGGTTACTACCACACAACAAACTAGGCCTAAAAAAGAGATACACCTCTCACACAACCCAGCCTACTCGTGGGGGGGGGGAGAGGGGAGATGTAGAATAATCAAAAGAACTGTGTTATTCAATAACACACAACAACAACAATAATAATAATAATAGCAGCAACACTTACCAAGGGTCCAGCTCATGCACAAGACAGACATCAGATTGAGCTGGACTGAGGGCTTGTATTTATGTACAAGCATATCCAATCAGGTGATTCAGCCAATCACAATCCAAGGAATAGACTGGCCCATGTGTGCACAATGGAATCTCCCATTGTGCCATAAATAGTTCTCCTCTTTCATGAGAGGTAACTTTAGTCTTTGTCAAGTTATCCACAACTTGAACGCTGACCGAAAGTCCACTACACAATCCAACAATGTTACCAGAAAACTCTACCAAATAAAATGTGTGTACAAGACCAGATTGGAATAATGAAAATAGCAATTTCTCTTGTCAAAATATTTTCACAATTTTTTTCTTTTCACTTTGGAATGCTATTTAATAAGGAATATATCTGAAAATTTTAATGCTATTTAATAAGGGTATATCCCAAAATTTTAATGCTATTTAACAAGGAGTATATCGCAAAAACATTTGGAATGCTATTTAATGAGTATACACAAAAACGACAAAATTATGCCTTGCTAGTGTTCACACTAATATTCACATAAAATAATGTCTCAATCGGTAATGTTAAAAAATAGTTTTAAATTGGAAAATTTTAAAGGAACAATTGAAAAAAATCGATTGGTATAGAGAAAAAAAGAAAAAAAATTATGGAAATCGTGATATTTATTTATTTTTTGAATTCATTTCAAACAACAATAGATAGAGATGTGTGACTTGCTAGTTGCTTTCTCTCTTCCCCATAACACTTGAAATAATTTTTGTCTGGTAGTATTTTACTTACACAAATCGTCATACAAAAGTTTGTGTGTGTGTATATATATATATATATACACACACACACACACACACAAAGCATAATCAAGTTGATACACTGGTTCTCATTAGATTACAGAAGTTAAGCTATGATGCATCTAGCCGGTACCAGACAAGTTATTATTTGAGAATACTAGGCATTTATGTATTGAACCGGGAAATAGAAATTTCCAAGTTATTACCTGGGAGTGCATTTAAAACCACCGGAATTGATGCACTCTCCGTCTTCATTAAAACCTGCATCTAGGAGAAGGGAAAATTCTTATGTAAAACTTAATGTAAAACTATCTGCTCTGTCTTGTGGCAATTATCTGCACCAACTGACATTAGCAGCGGTTTTAAAAAGTGTGGATGGTCCTACACAAAGTCTTCACCACTATAAACAAATCATCAGTTTAGTTGCTTGAACCTCATACATCAGAATTTGACTGGAGAAAGTCTATTTATACACACACACACACACTCTGGTGTCAGGACCTAAAGAATGATTTAAAAACAACATGATCCCTTAAAGAAATCAATATTATACCAGTTGTGATAGGGACGACTGGTCTAATGAAAAAATATTTTAAAAAAATACTTGGAAAGCAAGCTGGCATAAAGTACAGATAGTAGTCATAAAGGGAACAGCGTTTATTCTTAAAAGAGCCCTCGGATATAAATTCCAATCATAATGAAATCAAGAGTTAACTCCCTTGATCTCTAAAAATAACCAAAGTAAAATAATAAAAGTATTTATCAAAGTGGAAGACATTAACTGTTGAAAGTTTCAATGTCTGATTCAAATATCTTTTTAACCTATGCAAGACATTATGACGAATAAATATGCAGCAGTCATGACATGATATTTATTCATTTTTTTTATTCAATTTTCACCCCAAACAAGGCACAGTGCCACTTTGAAGCAGGGGGCTACTATCAGGGACTTAATTAGCGGGGTCATTATGAAGGGAGATGAGTAGAAAGATGTTTGTTAACATTACACTTGAACTTCTGCATATCATTGCAGTTGGGAAAGCAGAATCCCGGAAGGCAGTTCCAAAGACCCGCAGTTCTGGGGAAGAAACTATTGGAGTAAAAGGCTTTCTTGCGCCTAGGGATCTCTACTGTAAAGGAATGAGACTTAGTAGCTTGGCGGGTTTGTCGGGGGTAGTTACGTCGGGGAGGTACAAGTGTTTGCAGTTCGTCAGAGCATTCACCATTAAAGTATTTGTAGAACAGGCAGAGGGATGCAACATCTCGTCGATGGGACGGAGGCTGAAGCCTAGATGACAGTTCAGGACCTATCAGGTTAGCAACTCTCTTTTGAACCCTGTCCAGGAGCGAGAGACAAACAGTAGATGCCCCAGCCCAGATGTGACAACAGTACTCCATACATGGGCGAATGGTTGCCTTATAGAGGTATAGGATACTGTCAGGCGTAAGTAGTTTTCTAGCACGGTAGAGGGAGCCTTCCTTGCAGCAGCCTTGGCAATGCTCTCAATGTATCTATTCCAGTTCATATTCCTTGTAAACATTAGGCCGAGGAGTTTAAAAGAAGTACTTTCAGGCAATGTGTTCTTGGCCATTGCTATTGGTGGTAGGTTTCTTGTAGTTATTGAAGGAAACAAGCTTAGTCTTAGCAGCATTGAATGTGACCAACCATTTTTGTCCCCATTCCACTACGGATTGGAGGTCGTCCTCTAGTGTTTCTGCGATTTCCTTGGATATGTGTTCATTTGTTTTCCCCTCATATCTGTTATAGAGAGTGATGTCATCGGCAAATATACCCATCTCCGAAACAATTTTATCAGGGAGGTCGTTTATGAATATCAGGAATAATAGAGGTCCAAGGATAGACCCCTGAGGTACTCCCGCATTTATGTCATATTGTTTGGATGTACGACCGTCGAGGACAATTTTGATTTTTCTCTTACTTAAGAAAGATTTAATTACATTATGAATTCTTCCAGTGATTCCATATGATCTAATTTTCCTTAGAAGACCATCATGCCATACCCTGTCAAAAGCCTTAGATATATCAAGGGCCACCGCTCTATCCTCCCCTGTTTTGTCCAATGAACGGTATATACGTTCAGAAACTACAGTTAAGATATCTGCTGTTGAACGGGCTTGCCTGAATCCATATTGTTTGTCAGTCAGGAGTTTAGCAGCTGTTAGGTGCTGGACTAGGGCTTGATTAACTAAGGACTCAAATATTTTGGCGAAAAGCGGGAGGAGGCTAATGGGGCGATAATTTAGTGGGTCAGTTCTTTCACCAGAATTCTTGAAGACTGGTACCACAGAGGCGGTTTTCCAGCAGTCGGGAAAACAAGATTCGTTAAGGCATTTATTGTAAAGTTTGGACAGAACTGGAGCAACCTCGGCAGAGCATTTTTTTAATAGCACAGCCGGGATGAGATCTGGTCCACATGCTTTTGACGTGTCTAGGTTTTTTATAATAGCATGTACCTGAGAAGGAGTGATTTTCAAATCGTCAAGTGTGGCGTCTGTTCACAGAGGAAAATCAGGGAGTGAGTGGTGTACCGAGTTCAGTGTGGAGTTTGAGGCAAACCGACTGGCAAGCAGATTAGCCTTGTCAGTTGCCGTGCAAGCAACCTCATGATTGTTTGATAGTGGGGGAATAGTTGACTGTCCATTATTTACTACGCTGTTGTAGATTTTCCAAAAATCCCGGGTTCCTAATTTCTGTGCTTCGATGCGTTTTCTGGTGGTTTCAGAGTAATCTGTCTTAGCTGTCTCTATCACTCTCTTACAATTATTTCTAGCTTCTATAAACTTCTATTTATTTGAGCTGGACGTATGTCGATTGAATCTGCGGAACGCAGAAGTAAACCATTGGGGAGAGTGGGGCTTGCTATAGAATTTCCGTGCGGGAACATGTGCTCCAATAGCAGTTTTGAACCATTCAGTGGTCTCATTTGCACACTGTTCCGCTGGAAGAGTAAAGATATTTTGTCATGGGGCATCTCTGATGAGCTCCCTGATAGCTTCCCAATCAGCCTTTTTGTAATACCTCGTTGTTTTGAGTAGTGGGTCTTCAGTTTTAGGGCGAGAATTTAGGCTGATTTCTACCATTATCACAGCGTGATCAGCATTCCCGAGTGGGCTGTGGGCATTTGTTGTACAGTCATTGGGAACCGTTGTCAGAAAGAGATCTAGAAGTGAGGCATGTTGATCTTGCTGGTCTGGGAAACGTGTCGGAAATGTAACCAACTGAGATAGGGAATGGGATATAGAGAAGCTATGTGTTGCGCTACCGGCTACGTCTGTGTGATTAGAGAATCCTAGCCAGTTACTGTGGTGGACATTGAAGTCATCAAATATATGTATTTGTGCGCTAGTATCGAGGGAGAGTGCTATATCTATGCTGTCTGAGACTTTGTTTATTAGGGTACAGTCTTGGTTTGAGGGAGAGCGGTAGAGAAAATACAAGTAGCTAATATTGTGTTGCATATTTAGTCTGAAGCACATAAAGGCCTGGTCCTCTGATTCTAGTTTTATTTCTCTAGTCAGGGGAGGGTGTTACGAATATAGATTCCAAGCCCATGCATATGTCTGTCCGAGTCCTTACGGTAGAGTGGGAGATAACCAGGCATGTTAAAGTGGTTAGAGGGTATGGAGGAGTGAAGGTTAGTTTCACTTAATGCTAAGATATCCGGGGTGTTATTGCTTTTTCACCCCAAACAACGGACAGTGCCACTTTGATGTAGGGGCTGCCTTTTTAGATATAATCTGCAGGGATTCTATGTAGGGAGTTGAGCAGCAAGATATCTGTTTACATTACACTTGAACTTCTGCATGTCAGTACAGTAAAGGAAGCAGGAACCTGGGAAGGAATTCCAAAGTTTAGTAGTTTGAGGGAAGAAACTATTAGAGAAGATATTCTGGCATCTATTTAACATTGAATCAACTTTACATAATAGGCGCATCATTTTATGTGACGTCAGTCACAAGATTATCTAATTTGCATGTTAGACATTTTATTAACTTTATTTTTTTTTTAATTCAATAATTTTTGATTTTTATATAAAAAATAATTCTGGCTCAGAATTTTTTTCTTTTTTTCTGGACAAATATTTAACATTTGTGTTCAAATGTTCCTTTCTTTAGAGGGATTGACTTTGTTTTCAACAAGTTGTGATTATTTCCAAGTGGTTAGTGAAAAGGCAAATCGATTTCTTTTCTTTGGTCACACTTGAAAGATAAATTTGTATTGATTTTACCAACATGTTATATGAATGATTATATTTTGTGTTCACAAATTATGAATGAAATGTTTATTTTAAATTAATCTTTCAAGTATTTCGAGTAGCTTTGCAAAGTGATAACAAGTTGATGAAGCCAACTAGTATAAACATAAACTGTACTTGTGTGTGTGTATATATATATATATATATATATATATATATATATATATATATATATATATATTGCTTTCACTTCCAAAATAGACTCTTGTTTATCAACTTTTATACTTTTTTATAGATTTTAAGAATAAAATGGCTACACATCTGTTGCTTCTATTTGCGTGTCTGGAGATTACACCAACAAAAAAACAACAAAAAAATTTGACATAAGCTTAATTTATTTTCATGCCTAACAACTAGAAATCTTAACACATCATTCAGTAATTTCAGGCCTGACATATAGATGGCGCCACATAAAAATGTGGTTATAGTTAAGATTGTCTGCTCTTTGATTTCCAGTTTCTGCTCCACAGATGGGACGAGAGTGACAAGCAAAATATGGTCTCTTCTGATTAATAATTATCTTCCTTTCAGATAACGTGAAAACCTCCATTTCCTCATATTAAGAATGGCTTTCTTATCCGCTTGACCATGTCTAATTATCCAGCAAAATGGACAAGAGTAACTGGAAGTCAAAAAGACCAGACAATCTTAACTATCACCAAAAATGGACATTTTTTTTTTTTAAAAAGTGCTAACCTTCAAATGGTACATATCAAAATCGGAACCTAATTAGATTATTTGTTTATGAATTGGTTATTTACCCTTTTCAGTGCACGAATGGATACCTATTTAAAATACTTGAAAATCATAAATTTGATGCAATACAACTGAGTCATACTGTCTTATTTGTCATGATTCAAATGCATTACGAAAAAACACCAGTCTTTTTTTTTTTTTTTTTTTTTACATGGAAATCACCACTTATCAAGACCCGAAAGCTACTCGAGGATAAGGATTAATGAGTGTACATTGGACTTGAAGATGACCATATTGTATTCATCTGGAAAGCATGCTAGTGGAACAGTTCTACAGGCGGGAAGTTCTAGGAAAGAAGCTTTGTTCATGGAATCTGTGTTTAGATTCACGCAAAGATAGAGAGGGAAACTGTTGGCTGGCAGATGACATTAACAAGAATGAATAAAGTTTTCAATAAAAATTATATTTTAAGTCATGCTGAAGGCGTTAAGTGAGGCTAATTTCGTCAATTTTTTTTTTTTTTTGAAAAATCTGAATTTCCTGCATTCATAAAGTCTTGATTTCTGAGTGAGGAAAAAAGACAGTCTAATTGGTCCTGTACTATCCAACAAATGTTGCATCTCTGTACTTGTTTTACAATAACTAGAATGTACTCCTCTAGGAGTTCTTATAGATTTTTTTCCACTTAAACTACTAGCCATTGGAATTCTTTCCCCAACTGTAACAATATGCAGTACAAGCCAAGATCAGTGTAGTATCTGTTCTAATGCTGCACTTTGCCGTTCCTGTTCTCAGTCGGTGGAGGAGAGATCCTTCATGATTGAGACAATTTTAAATTTTTTTTATTTCTATCCAGAGTACCCCTTTTGAGGAGCTGGATTTTCTCCACATTAAAAACCGACCTCGTGGGGAAGCAAATAAATAGGAACATCCCAAAGCTTCAATAAACAAGCATTTCGCTGTACAACTGCATTAATGGCGCCGTCCCTTATTTAAGGTGAAGGAAAAAATTGTATTCTTAGTATCATATGTACTGAGGAATGAACCTTTTAAAAATCTGTCACTAAGAACTGCTTTTAACTTAGCACATATATACATTGTGCCATAAGTCTGTAATAATGATCTTAAGACATTCAGTGGTAAGACCTTATTTGGGGCTGTGAGAAATGTGGAGTTGCCCCATAGTTCTTATTGCCCCCAGGTTTACTTTGGTCTAGAGTGGAAATACCTGTTGAGGCATCTGGTGCTACCAGATCAGGCTGTCTGAAGAAACGGACTTCCTGACTAAAAATGCATCAAGCATGTATTTTTATTATTTTTTCCTTTGAAAAACTTAATCATTCTGATCAAATTAGACATGCTCAATAAATATTTGAAGATATGATCAAATTAGACATGCTCAATAAATATTTGAAGATATGATCAAATTAGACATGCTCAATAAATATTTGAAGATATGATCAAATTAGACATGCTCAATAAATATTTGAAGATATGATCAAATTAGACATGCTCAATAAATATTTGAAGATATGATCAAATTAGACATGCTCAATAAATATTTGAAGATATGATCAAATTAGACATGCTCAATAAATATTTGAAGATATGATCAAATTAGACATGCTCAATAAATATTTGAAGATATGATCAAATTAGACATGCTCAATAAATATTTGAAGATATGATCAAATTAGACTTGCTCAATAAATATTTGAAGGTATGATCAAATTAGACATGCTCAATAAATATTTGAAGGTATGATCAAATTAGACATGCTCAATAAATATTTGAAGGTATGATCAAATTAGACATGCTCAATAAATATTTGAAGGTATGATCAAATTAGACATGCTCAATAAATATTTGAAGGTATGATCAAATTAGACATGCTCAATAAATATTTGAAGATATGAAAGAACTTGAAGAATAAAAACTGTTTAAAAAATGTGATTCAGCATTGAATAACACAAAAATGGTTGATATGCCATTAAATAAAACAAAGAAACAAAATGACACATTGGTGAAAATTAAGCAATTTAATTGGATTAACCGAGCGGCGGCGGGGGGGGGGGTTTGTCGATAACGCAAAGGTGGAATTGATGGCTTAAAATTTTATCAGCTGAGAAATAACAAAACTAATGTTATGTTTTTAATCACAACATCATTGAAGTGTCTTTAACAAGTCTCGTTTGTAAATGTGTGTATGTGTGTGTATGTATGTATATATATATATATATATATATATATATATATATATATATATATATATATAGTGACTACTTCATTTAATCAAATTATTATACGAAAGTATTATTTTATGCATAAACTTTAAGTATTTACTTTAACAGTGCTCAATACATAGGTAAAGCTAGATAGTTATAAAAATATATATGGCAATTAGGCTACACAATTGCCATATATATTTTTATAACTTGGATTATTTAATCACACTCATTCACTTATTCCTGTCCGTGTGCTGATCTTTGCTTTTTACTATTATATTAACACCTGTCAAGGCCAACAGCCACTCGTGGATAAGAGTTAGTAAGATGGAAATGATTGCCAGTCGCAAGATGAGGAACATTATGAGAATAATAATAATGATCTATACTATGAACTGCGTTTGGTTGCTTATAGGATTATCCATGAGAACCTTTCATGGGATTCACTCCAAACAAGGCATGAAGCCACTTGATGGAAGGAGCCAAAACATACAATTTGCCAGAGACATTGAGTGCACTAACATCAGTGAAAAATTGAACAATTTTTTTAGACAAATTGAGCAGATCTTTGTCGATAACACTAAGACTCTCAGGTGTGAGTAATTATCTAGCACAATAGAGGAAGCCGACCTTCCTTGCAGAAGCCTTCCCAAATTCCTCAATTTATTTGATCCAGTTCATATTTCCCGTGAATGTTAAGCCGAGGAGTTTGAAGGAAGAATTCTCACGTAGGGAGTTATTTGTCATGCATATGGGTGGTTGCTTATGGGATTATCTATTGTTAGAATTCTTAGCCGTTAAATAATCATACTTTTGAATTTTACACACACTTAGCATGTAATCACGTTCGCATGCTACATCTTGCTACACAACTCCCCACTTGGGATGTCCCTAATTCACAGTCGCTCCTCACATCTCAATGGCGTTGGGCCTTGTTTGAACTGAGCCAAAAGAAATTTATATTACTTGTATTGAGGATTGAACCTTCAACCTCCGGAAGTCCGTTACCTAGAAGTAATTATAACTTAGCACTTATTGTGTCATGTAATTCCGATAAAATCCAAATTATAGAAATTATTAATCCTCATCCCCAAATAATCAAAACGTCATAACATCTCAAGAGTTTAATAATATTTAAATGATTATAAAATGTTAGCAATTCAAGAACGGTTTAATCATGACCATTGTTTCGAATTAAACAGGATGTTTGCCAAATCTATCAACTATTATGACCTCAGGATGTTAAAAAAGAAATTCTGTTTATATCGTCGAGAACTGTATACGTGTATGAGTGTAAGTCTTTAGTGTGTGGGTGGACGAATTATGTAATGCACATATAAAAGTTTGTTTATTCGTTCTTGTCTTCAGTGCAAATTAGACATTTATCTTCAGGAAGTATTATTTTGGCATTTTGCTTCCTGGCTACTTTTTGATGAAAACAGAACCAAGATTTGTTACATTTTATTTTGTACATATTTGCCTTAATATAATGGAGATTTAGTGTCTGTATGGAATCCAAACTATTATATTTTCAGATGTAAACAAAAATTTAATTTTGAATTATTAAAATTGATAATATTATAAGTCGCATACATTCAGATATAGATTTCATTAAAAATATTGTCATTACTATCTATATAATATGCTGAGGCAGTTCATGTACGCACGTTATCACCTTGCACACATATTTTAAAAAGATATCTGGGTAGCAGTGATGATCAGTGTTCATAAGATGAAAAAAAAATCACTTTTTCATTTTAAAATGAATTGTTCTAAAATCAAAACTTATCGCATCAAATGAAACGGTAAAATGTTAAATTTCGAGCTATTCGTTTTATATTTTGATTATTTTTATGGCATGAAACATATTGTCTTATTGTACAACTATTTAGATTACAATTATTTTTACAGAAAAAGAAAGTTATTTAAAAAAAAAAATCATTTTTTTTTAAATTGTCATTTTATCCTAAACAGGGCACAGGACCACTTAGTCGTGGGGGGAGGGACTGCTATTTGGGACCAGATTTTCAGGGATACTATTTCTGGAGTTGGGCAGCAAGATGTCTATTCACATTACACTTGAATTTCTGCATGTCAGTTAAGTCAGGGAAGCAGGAGGCCGGGAGGGAATTCCAAAGTGCAGCAGTCTGAAGAAAAAAGTTATTTGAGTAGAAGGCTTTACGGCATTTAGGGATCTCTACAGTGTAGAGGTGGGATTCTGCTGCTTGTTAGGTTTGTCAAGAGTATTGTCGTCGAGGAGGTACTTATTAATGCTCGGAGTTTGTCAGAGCACTTGGCAATATAAATACTTGTAAAACAGGCACAAGGACATGGGACAGAGGTTAGGTTAGTTGATAGTTCAGGACCTATTTATGTTGGCGATTCTTTTCTTGAACCCTGTCTAGGAGCGAGAGACTAGTGGCAAATTCACGAGTCTAAATGTGACAACAATACTCCATGCATGGCCAAACTGGGTGCTTTCAGGTGTGAGTTACCTTTTATCACAGTAGAGAGAGCCCTTCCTTGCAGCAGCCATGGCAATCGCCTCAATGTATTTGTTCCAATTCATGTTGTTTGTGAATGTTAAGGCTTAGAGCCTGAAGGAAGTACTTTCAGGCAGCGTATCATCAGCCATGGCAATCAGTGATTGAGAAGGTTTCTTGTAATTATTACAGGAAATGAGATTAGTCTTGGCAGCATTGAACATTGCCAACCAATTACGGCGCCATTCCACTACAGATTGAAGGTCTTCCTCTAGAGTTTTAGCAATTTCCTTAGATATATGGTGTAGTTGTACCTTTGTGTCTGTTATCGAACATGGTGTCATCAGCCAATATCCCCATCAATGAAAAAATTTATCAAGATCATTTATGAATATCAGGAATAATAAAGGTCCAAGGATTGACCCCCTGTTGCACACCCGCATTTATATCATGTTGTATTGACAGAATTTACGGTAACAAACTTTCTGTTTTTTATTATTTTTATTTCAAAATGAATATTGAAAAAAAAAGTAAATTACACACATTGATGTAGAAGGTGATGTGAGCTTTCCACAGGTTATTACTTACATTTTTATTAACCTACTATATGTTACAGTTCAATTTGTGTCGGATATACATTTCAATATTTTTTATATTTTTATTAACCTACTATATGTTACAGTTCAATTTGTGTCGGATATACATTTCAATATTTTTTACATTTTTATTAACCTACTATATGTTACAGTTCAATTTGTGTTGGATATACATTTAAATATTTTTTATATTTTTATTAACCTACTATGTTACAGTTCAATTTGTGTCGGATATACATTTCAATATGTTTTATATTTTTATTAACCTACTATATGTTACAGTTCAATTTGTGTCGGATATACATTTCAATATTTTTTATATTTTTATTAACCTACTATATGTTACAGTTCAATTTGTGTCGGATATACATTTCAATATTTTTTATATTTTTATTAATCTACTATATGTTACAGTTCAATTTGTGTCGGATATACATTTCAATATTTTTTATATTTTTATTAACCTACTATATGTTACAGTTCAATTTGTGTCGGATATACATTTCAATATTTTTTATATTTTTATTAACCTACTATATGTTACAGTTCAATTTGTGTTGGATATACATTTCAATATTTTTTATATTTTTATTAACCTACTATATGTTACAGTTCAGTTTGTGTCGGATATACATTTCAATATTTTTTACATTTTTATTAACCTACTATATGTTACAGTTCAGTTTGTGTCGGATATACATTTCAATATTTTTTATATTTTTATTAACCTACTATGTTACAGTTCAATTTGTGTCGGATATACATTTCAATATGTTTTATATTTTTATTAACCTACTATATGTTACAGTTCAATTTGTGTCGGATATACATTTCAATATTTTTTATATTTTTATTAACCTACTATATGTTACAGTTCAATTTGTGTTGGATATACATTTCAATATTTTTTATATTTTTATTAACCTACTATATGTTACAGTTCAGTTTGTGTCGGATATACATTTCAATATTTTTTACATTTTTATTAACCTACTATATGTTACAGTTCAATTTGTGTCGGATATACATTTCAATATGTTTTATATTTTTATTAACCTACTATGTTACAGTTCAGTTTGTGTCGGATATACATTTCAATATTTTTTATATTTTTATTAACCTACTATGTTACAGTTCAATTTGTGTCGGATATACATTTCAATATTTTTTATATTTTTATTAACCTACTATGTTACAGTTCAGTTTGTGTCGGATATTCATTTCCATATTTTTTATATTTTTATTAACCTACTATGTTACAGTTCAGTTTGTGTCGGATATACATTTCAATATTTTTTATATTTTTAGGCCAAACTATTTGCAAAGAACTTTGCAGCTAATTCTACCCTATGCGACGAAGGCAATCAACTCCCCATATTTCCTCCTATAACACAGAACAAGCTAGGTAACATACAAATATCCGTGCATGAGGTCGCCAAGCTAATCAAGAACCTAGATTTCAGTAAAGCAACTGGCCCTGATGGCATCCCAATTATAGTGTTAAAAAAGCTTCAACCAGAACTTGCTGGCATACTTACGAAACTATTTAAGCGCTGCCTTAAGGAGAAGTGCTTTCCGACTCCCTGGAAGACCTCATCAGTTTGCCCTGTATTTAAGAATACAGGTGATAAGTCATCTCCCTCTCTGTACAGGCCAATAAGTATCCTGTGTGTTATGAGTAAGTTGCTGGAATCCATATTAAATAGAGAAATAGTCAACCACCTCAGCAGGAACAACCTTCTTAGTGACACACAATATGGTTTCCGCTCTGCAAGATCTACCGCAGATGTGCTGACGGTTATATCCCATAGGATTAGTGAATCCTTTGACAAAGGCTTCCTTTCTAGGGCAATTGCTCTTGACATATCAAAGGCCTTCGACAAGGTATGGCATAAGGGTCTACTTAACAAGATTTCCAGCTACGGTATAACTGGAAATGTTTTCTCAATCATTAAATCATTTTTCTCCGATAGGCTCATAAGAGTAGTGGTAGATGGACAAAAATCGGAGGCCTGCAATATAAATGCTGGAGTCCCTCAGGGGTCAATCCTAGGCCCAATTCTCTTCCTGATCTACATCAATGACCTCCCTAAACACATACTTAAATCATTCGTTGACATCTATGCTGATGACACGACCATCTACGGCAACACATCAAAGGCTGTAAATGACAAAGTTCTCTCTGATTCTCTCTTCTCTCATCTTGAGCACGTCGTTCAGTGGGGGAAGACGTGGCTGGTTACCTTTAATGCATCCAAAACCAAACTCCTATCCTTACATCATCAACGCTCTGATCACCATCTGGCATCAATTGTGATGGATGGCTCTCGTCTGGGTGAGGCCCCATGTTTTGACAAGCTTCTGGGTTTGACCTTTACTCCTGATCTGAAATGGAACACGTACATCAAGTCTGTTGCCAAGGTCGCTGGAAAGATGGTGGGATCCTTCTACCACTCCAGAAGATATCTCACTACTGATGCAATTCTCTATCTATATAAAAGCCAAGTACATCCAAGGATGGAATACTGTTGCCATATCTGGGCAGGAGCTGCTAAAAACAGCCTATCCTGCCTTGACAGAGTACAAAATAGACTTCGTGGCTTAATGGGGGATACCCTTTTCTCTACCCTGCAACCTCTCTCCCACAGAAGAGACATTGCGAGCCTATCCTTGTTTTATCGTTATTTCCATGGCAAGTGCTCGTCTGAACTCCAATCTCTAGTCCTCCCTCGCCAATCTTTCACGAAAAACACCCGTCTAGCTGAATCCACTGTGAAAAATTTCCCCCACTCTATATCTGTGCCTAAATCAAAACGTGGATTCCATGAACAAAGCTTCTTTCTTAGAACTGCACACCTGTGGAACTCTGTTCCGTCTGCCTGCTTCCCACCGGACTACAGCTTGGATGTCTTCAAGTCCAACGTAAACAAATTCCTAATGAACCGCCCCCTTAAGTAAACACTTCATCAAATCTCCACACTAATGTAATGTACTTGCAATAACCCTTATCCCTGAGTGGCTTCCGGGCCTTATTAATATTAATATCGAAAAAAAAAAACACAAAAAAAAACTAACGTATGGCAAACGAACGATGTTAAATGTAAAAATCGAAAAATGAAAACAGAAAAACAAACGTTAAAAAAAAAAGTATGTGAAAAATGGCTTAAATTAAGCCTGTTTCGATATTAAAATTAAAAAAAATCGGTGGGTAGCCGGGTGTTTTTGGGTGTGTGGTTGTTAATGAAAACCTAAGAATAAGCGAAGTAAAAAAAAAAAAAAAAAAAAAAAAAAAAAACAGAAAAACGAACTTTACGTGAAAAATGGCTTAAATAACACTGGTTCAATATTTAAATTTTAAAAAAATCGAAAAAAAAAAAGAAAAAAAGACACCTCACACCACGATTCGAACCCAAAACGTTTAGATAATGACCCAACGCGCTAACCAACTGAGCTAACGCAACGTACATGAAATTTAGTCAGTTCTTCAACTATTTAAACTAAATCAGGTCATGACGTCATCTGACGCATGCATAGAACCGGTCGTCATCACGAGAGGATGGTTTTTGTTGACCCCCCCCCCTGTAGAAAAGTGTTGATTTCGAGGTGAAAAAATTAACGTTTTTGGCCAATTTTTCGAGCGAAGGATGGAGCTTCAATATCATACAGAGTTTGTGAATTTTTGTTCTGTCTGTCGAAAGTTTTTAGCGGACACACATACATACATACATACTCACATTTTCGCTTTTATATATATAGATAAATAAATATTTAAAAATTTAAAAATCATCAGAATTAGCAATTGTATCAAAATCAGGAATTTAGGACACAATCGCTAATTTAGAATGGGAAAATATTGGTGTTAATTGGAGAAACAAAAATAATCATATTTCGATTCTTCGGACTACTCTCCTACTCTTGATATTTTCATAATGTTTCGGTCGATGTAACCTCTGACAGTAATCAGGTGTATCTTGTCGAATTCAGGAATGGAACCCTTTATTTATTTCACAAGGGTAGCATGCTCTCGTTCTGTCAGCCATGACTGGTCAGAGGTCCTAAATAATTTGCGATTTCTGAGTCAGCCACACAGAGTATTGCACCTTCAACCTTTAGGAAAATATCACTTTTACTATTGATTTTTCCAAGTACTCAAACCACTGCGCCACATGTCAAATGTAAAAGTGATATTCCGTTGAAAATTCAATTGTCAGTGTGGGCAACTGAAAAATACAGTTGTGAATTACTTTGGACTTCTATCCAGTCATGGCTGACAGAATAAGAGCATACTACCCCGTGAAGTAAATAAAGGGTTCCATTCGAAATTTTGTCCATATTCTAGAGTTTGACAAGATACATCTGAAGAAGGTCGAAGGTTACATGGCCCGAAATGTTGTGAAAATGACGCTCAAGATGAGAACAATAGTCCGAAGAATCCAAATAATGAATAACCAATCCTCATCTCAAAAATTCAGAAATGAAAATAAACCTTGAAATCAGCCCATGGTGCAAATGCTTAAGTGCTATCATTAGGGAATCTCTTATTTTATTAATAGGGAATCTCTTATTTTATTAATAGGGAATCTCTTATTTTATTAATAGGGAATCTTATTTTATTAATAGGGAATCTTTTATTTTATTAATAGGGAATCTTTTATTTTATTAATAGGGAATCTTTTATTTTATTAATAGGGAATCTTTTATTTTATTAATAGGGAATCTTATTTTATTGCGCACACTATATATTATTTTTTTTTGCGCATGTTATCTATTATTTTTTTTTGCGCACGCTATATATTTTTTTTTTGCGCACGCTATATTTTATTTTTTTGCGCACATTATATATTATTTTTTTTTTAGCACGCTATATATTTTTTTGCGCACGCTATATATTATTTTATTGCGCACGCTATATATTTTTTTTGCGCACGCTATATATTTTTTTTGCGCACGCTATATATTATTTTTATTGCGCACGTTATCTATTATTTTTTTCTGCACGTTATATATTATTTTTTTTTGCGCACGTTATATATTATTTTTTTTTGCGCATGCTATATATTATTTTTTTTTGCACACGCTATATATTTTTTTTGCGCACGCTATATTTTATTTTTTTTGCGCACGTTATATATTATTTTTTTTGCGTACGTTATATATTATTTTTTTTGCGTACGTTATATATTTTTTTTGCGTACGTTATATATTATTTTTTTTGCGTACGTTATATATTATTTTTTTGCACACGCTATATTTTTTTTGCGCACGCTATATATTAGTATTTTTGCGCACGTTATCTATTATTTTTTTTTGCGCACCTTATATATTATTTTTTTTGCGCACCTTATATATTATTTTTTTTTGCGCACGCTATATATTATTTTTTTGCGCACCCTATATATTTTTTTTTGTGCACGCTATATATTTTTTTTGTGCACGCTATATATTTTTTTTTGCGCACGCTATATATTATTTTTTTGCACACGCTATATATTATTTTTTTGCACACGCTATATATTTTTTTTTTTGCGCACGCTATATATTATTTTTTTTGCGCACGCTATATATTATTTTTTTTGCACACGCTATATATTTTTTTTTTTGCGCATGCTATATATTTTTTTTGCGCACGCTATATAATAATTTTTTTTTGAGCACGCTATATATTATTTTTTTTTTTAAAAATCGGTGGGTAGCCGGGTGTTTTTGGGTGTGTGGTTGGGTGTGTGGTTGTTAATGAAAACCTAAGAATAAGCGAAGTAAAAAAAAAAAAAAAAAAAAAAAAAAACAGAAAAACGAACTTTACGTGAAAAATGGCTTAAATAACACTGGTTCAATATTTAAATTTTAAAAAAATCGAAAAAAAAAAAAAAGAAAAAAAAAGACACCTCACACCACGATTCGAACCCAAAACGTTTAGATAATGACCCAACACGCTAACCAACTGAGCTAACGCAACGTACATGAAATTTAGTCAGTTCTTCAACTATTTAAACTAAATCAGGTCATGACGTCATCTGACGCATGCATAGAACCGGTCGTCATCACGAGAGGATGGTTTTTGTTGACCCCCCCCCATCTCCTGTAGAAAAGTGTTGATTTTGAGGTGAAAAAACGTTTTTGGCCAATTTTTCGAGCGAAGGATGGAGCTTCAATATCATACAGAGTTTGTGAATTTTTGTTCTGTCTGTCGAAAGTTTTTAGCGGACACACATACATACATACATACTCACATTTTCGCTTTTATATATATAGATAAATAAATATTTAAAAATTTAAAAATCATCAGAATTAGCAATTGTATCAAAATCAGGAATTTAGGACACAATCGCTAATTTAGAATGGGAAAATATTGGTGTTAATATTTCGATTCTTCGGACTACTCTCCTACTCTTGATATTTTCATAATGTTTCGGTCGATGTAACCTCTGACAGTAATCAGGTGTATCTTGTCGAATTCAGGAATGGAACCCTTTATTTATTTCACAAGGGTAGCATGCTCTCGTTCTGTCAGCCATGACTGGTCAGAGGTCCTAAATAATTTGCGATTTCTGAGTCAGCCACACAGAGTATTGCACCTTCAACCTTTAGGAAAATATCACTTTTACTATTGATTTTTCCATGTACTCAAACCACTGCGCCACATGTCAAATGTAAAAGTGATATTCCGTTGAAAATTCAATTGTCAGTGTGGGCAACTGAAAAATACAGTTGTGAATTACTTTGGACTTCTATCCAGTCATGGCTGACAGAATAAGAGCATACTACCCCGTGAAGTAAATAAATTTTATTTTTTTGCGCACATTATATATTATTTTTTTTTGAGCACGCCATATATTTTTTTTGCGCACGCTATATATTATTTTATTGCGCACGCTATATATTTTTTTTGCGCACGCTATATATTATTTTTATTGCGCACGTTATCTATTATTTTTTCTGCACGTTATATATTATTTTTTTTGCGTACGTTATATATTATTTTTTTTGCGTACGTTATATATTATTTTTTTGCACACGCTATATTTTTTTTGCGCACGCTATATATTAGTATTTTTGCGCACGTTATCTATTATTTTTTTTTGCGCACCTTATATATTATTTTTTTGCGCACCTTATATATTATTTTTTTGCGCACCTTATATATTATTTTTTTTTGCGCACGCTATATATTATTTTTTTGCGCACCCTATATATTTTTTTTTGTGCACGCTATATATTTTTTTTGTGCACGCTATATATTTTTTTTTGCGCACGCTATATATTATTTTTTTGCACACGCTATATATTATTTTTTTGCACACGCTATATATTTTTTTTTTGCGCACACTATATATTATTTTTTTTTTGCGCACGCTATATATTATTTTTTTTGCACACGCTATATATTTTTTTTTTTTGCGCATGCTATATATTTTTTTTTGCGCATGCTATATAATAATTTTTTTTGAGCACGCTATATATTATTTTTTTTTGCGCACGCTATATTTTATTTTTTTCCCGCACGCTATATTTTATTTTTTTTCCGCACGCTATATTTTATTTTTTTTCCGCACGCTATATTTTATTTTTTTCCCGCACGCTATATTTTATTTTTTTCCCGCACGCTATATTTTATTTTTTTCCCGCACGCTATATTTTATTTTTTTCCCGCACGCTATATTTTATTTTTTTCCCGCACGCTATATTTTATTTTTTTTCCGCACGCTATATTTTTTTTTTCCCACACTATATATTATTTTTTTTCCGCATGCTATATATTTTTTTTTTGCGCACGCTATATTTTTTTTTGCGCACGCTATATTTTTTTTTGCGCACGCTATATTTTTTTTTGCGCACGCTATATATTTTTTTTGCGCACTCTATATATTTTTTTGCGCACGCTATATATTTTTTTGCGCACGCTATATATTTTTTTGCGCACGCTATATATTTTTTTTGCGCACGCTATATATTTTTTTTGCGCACGCTATATATTTTTTTTGCGCACGCTATATATTTTTTTTGCGCACGCTATATTTTTTTTGGCCGCACGCTATATATTTTTTTTGCGCGCACGCTATATATTTTTTTTGCGCACGCTATATATTTTTTGGGCGCACACTATATATTATTTTCTTTTGCGCACGCTATATTTTATATTTGTCATCCGAAGGGTTGAGCTTCAAAACAATACAGATCTAGTGAAAATCCGTCGCCTCTGACTAAAACTTTAGGCAGATATACATACAAACATACATACATATATTTAAACAGATAGGTGAGATTTATATTATAGATGACTTGTAAACAAAATTAACATTTGAGAGTTAACTCCTATTTCTTTTTGTAAACTTTTTCACACCTATCTGCTAGATGTCTATATAGGCATTTAACAGATAGGTGTGAAAAGAATTTCTTACTTGATTATTAAAAGATTTAAAATACTCTGGACACGATTTTTTTTAATATCGTTGTCTGTCATATCGTTGTTTTGTGATGAAATAATGTTTTATGGTACTTCTTTGCTTTGGATGAAAGTGAAAAATAGGATGAAAATCTCCAAATGAGTTTAGCAAAATCTTGGATGAAATACACAAAGGGAAAACATCTTTCTAAATTAAAAAGGAAATAAGATTTATATTAAAAATTATAGCGCCCACCCCAATAATGAGATTCGGACATTTGTAAATACTGTAAATTAATAAGAGATGAAAAACAAATTTGTAACAACTAAATGTTACCAAAGACAACTCCTCTACCTACGGTCCTTAAGTTTGTGTTTCAACTTATTTTAAAGTGTTTTTAGTTCAAAACAAACTTCATGTCCACCCTTTTTATTTAGAATAAAAGAAAAAGGCTGCCCCGTAAGCCCTGCACAAGGACCCTTGATAATTACTCAAAATCAAAAATCAAACAAACATTGATAGAAACAGATCAAATAAATGTCACCAATCAAGCGAAAATGTTATGCTCTACCAATATTTTGTTTAATTTTCGGTTTTTGAGCGATTAGACAAGATTAAAGAGTTATGTGCCAGAAATGATTACCATTTTATGCTAAATTTATGTTTGAAACTCCTTTCCTACTAGAAATTCTAAAATGTTTTTGTTTTTTTTTTCCTTTCTGTGATGTAACCATCTAAAACACACAAAAAAAACTCATTTTAGGGAAGTGATTTAGCTATTTGCCATTATTGTTAGGTGTTTTCACATAAGCTATCATCAAAGAATTTGTGTTATTCCCTGGAATCTGAATGACAAGTCTGGATTTCTTTTTACAGTGATGCACATCAATCTAATTAATTGCTGACCAAATCTTTATAATTGCCACAAAAATATTAGCATTTCTACAAAGAGGCAAGGTAGAGAATAGTTAACAGACTCCTCCCAATGTTCAGAAAGGTTTTCCCCAGTAGTAACATCGTTTAGAAGCTTATTTTTGACATGGGACAAGCTTTGTTCCTACACGATTTTCTTATTTCGCAAACAAATTGCTGATGCTTTTTATGAAAATTTCAAATAGCATTAATGAAACCAAATGCAAATTACAAGGAAAACATTTGAGAAAAATATTTAGAAAGATCTACTCTTATAATATACGTCCTCCACTTCTCAAATATCTTTTACGTTTTGCAAAATGTATGTGGACATTACACAAGAGGTTTACAATTATTTGAACATTTTTTTAAAGCACCAAATCTCTAAATGTTGAGAAATAGTTTAAAAATCAGAATCAGCACTTCTAAAAGAATCAAGAATTTAGAACAAAATTGCTAATTGTATCGGAATCAGGGGAAAATTCTGGAATCGACCCATTATTAATATATAGTTTCACGGTGCGTCGCCAGTCGTCACTTTACGATGCACCGCCGGTCGTCTTATAGCTTCACGGTGCGCTGCCGGTCATCTTATAGCTTCACGGTGCACCGCCGGTCATCTTATAGCTTCACGGTGCACCGCCGGTCATCTTATAGCTTCACGGTGCACCGCCGGTCATCTTATAGCTTCACGGTGCACCGCCGGTCGTCTTATAGCTTCACGGTGCACCGCCGGTCGTCTTATAGCTTCACGGTGCGCCGCCGGTCGTCTTATAGCTTCACGGTGCGCCGCCGGTCGTCTTATAGCTTCACGGTGCGCCGCCGGTCATCTTATAGCTTCACGGTGCGCCGCTGGTCGTCTTATAGCTTCACGGTGCGCCGCTGGTCGTCTTGCCGCTTTCTATTAAAAAATAAGTTTTCAAAATTCATGTAAAATATGATTTTTTCACAACCTTTTATTTTGTGTTAAATTCTTAATTCCAGGTAAAGTTTCACATAAATTACCACTTTTATATCCATGCAAAATATTTGCAGGTTTTGTAACTTTCATCTGAAATTGTGTTTTTTAATGTAATTTTAATTCTATCAAAATGAGCATTACTCAATACGAAATAGTTTCTTCTATTAAAACATCTGTTGAAAAGTTGAACTCATTAATTATTTGATGCTTATCAGAGGCTACCAATTTTATTTTTTTATCGCTGATGGTAACATATGTTAACAAGGATTGAGAAAAGGAAGAAAATAATCTTCGTTTTATAGAGATTAAACTATTTGTGTGTATGTGTATGTGTATATATCATCTATAGTTTATTACATATATTCACATGAAATTTTGTTATGTATATTCTATTGATAAGAAAGTTCTTGCGGAAGTTTTAATTTGGATTTTAAATGAAGTATTTTCAAATAGGTTTTCCTTTTGTTTTATATATTATTTTGAAGAGCACTTTTTGTCCTATCTAATCGTTTAAATTATAATCGTTTTAAAACAATTGTCGCCTGACTTGCGATTAAAAGTGGGTTCTTTACAACCACTGGCAATGCTCACTCAGTGGTTAGCCACCAACGAAGCCCCACAACACTTTCCGAATTTGTACCAAAAGAAGGTTATGCTAACTGTTTTGTGATCTGCAACATCTATTTCATCTTTTTTTGAATGCAGGCGGAACCATTATGGCAGAAAAGTACTGTCAACAAATGCATTAAATGCATCAGAAACAACGCTTGGCAAAATTCAACAGAAGACCCAATTCTCCTCCACAACAATGCCAAACCACACGTTGCTAAACCAACCCCACAAAAGTTAAACAAATTGGGCTACGAAAAATGAAATATAATAAATCTACAGACGTACCTCTCCACCGTACTGTATACCGATACTCAATTGCGGACTAGGATAGCTTCCGTACATTCATATCTGATCTCCCTCTCCATTCCATGTTTAAAAAGGATGTGTCCTCTATAGTATCAGATCTGACCAAATGGTTAATTGTAGGCAAAGGCCAATTCATACCATCCAAAAAATTCCAACAAAAACCTAACAGCCAGCCATGGTTCTCCCCCGAATGTGTTGCTGCCATCGCACACAGAAATCACTTTTTCCATAGCTACCAACGTAATAGATGCACTGAAACTAAAGCTGCTTTTAGAACCGCCAGTAACCATTGTAAAAGAGTAATAAAAAATGCAAGAGAACTACATGCGCAATCCGTTAAGTCCAAAGTAGCTGAGCAGCGGCTTGGTTCCGACCAGTTCTGGCAAATAGCAAATAGGATCTTGAACAGAAACGTGCGTTCTATCCCAACCATTATCAATGGACCAGAGGTCATCTCGACAGCATCCGACAAGGCCAAACTATTTGCCAAAAACTTTGCGGCAAATTCTACCCTGTGCGACGAAGGCCATCAACTCCCCATATTCCCTCCTATAACAGACAACACGCTATGCAACATACAAATATCTGTGCGTGAGGTCACCAAGCTAATCAAGAACCTTCACTCCAGTAAAGCAACTGGTCCCGACAGTATTCCAATTATAGTGTTAAAAAAATTACAACCAGAACTTGCCCCCATACTTTCCAAACTGTTTAAGCGTTGCCTTCAGGAGAAGTGCTTTCCAACACCCTGGAAAACCTCATCAGTATGCCCTGTATTTAAGAATTCAGGTGATAAGTCATCCCCCTCTCAGTACAGACCAATAAGTCTCCTGTGTGTCATGAGTAAGTTGCTGGAATCCACAATAAATAGAGAAGTAGTCAACCACCTCAGCAGAAATAACCTTCTTAGCGACACGATATATGGTTTCCGCTTTGCTAGATCTACAGCAGATGTGCTAACGGTTATATCTCATAGGATTAGCGAATCTCTCGACTTAGGCTTCATTTCTAGGGCAATTGCTCTCGACATATAAAAGGCCTTCGGTAAGGTTTGGCATAAAGGCCTACTACACAAGATTTCCAGCTACTGTATAACTGGAAATGGTTTCTCTATCATTAAATCATTTCTATCTGATAGGCTCATAAGAGTAATGGTTGATGGGCAGAAATCAGAGGCCCACAGTATTAATGCTGGTCCCTCAGGCGTCCATACTGGGCCCAACTTTCTTCCTGATCTGCATCAATGATCTCCCAAAACACATGCTAAATCTTTCGTTGACATCTATGCTGATGACACGACCATACATGGCAACACATCAAAGGCCGTAAATGATGATGTTCTCTCTGATTCTCTCTCCTCTGATCTTGAGCGCGTGGTACAGTGGGGAAAGATGTGGCTGGTTACCTGTAATGCATCTAAAACCAAACTCCTATCTCTACATCATAAACGCTCTGATCCCTATCTGGCATCAATTGAAATGGATGGCTCTCATCTAAGGGAGGCCCCAGGATTTGATAAGCTCCTGGGTTTGACCTTTACACCTGATCTTAAATGGAACACATACATCAAGTCTGTGGCCAAGGTCGCTGGGAAAATGGTGGGATCCTTCTACCGCTCCAGAAGATATCTCACTAATGATGCAATTCTCTATCTATATAAGAGCCAAGTACGTCCAAAGATGGAGTACTGCTGCCACATCTGGGCGGGGGCTGCAAAAAACAGCCTATCCTGCCTTGACAGAGTACAAAATAGACTCTGTGGCTTAGTGGGGGATGCCCTTTTCTTTACCCTGCAACCTCTTTCAAACAGAAGAGACGTAGCGAGCCTGTCATTGTTCTATCGTTATTCCCATGGCAAGTGCTCGTCTGAGCACCATTCTCTGGTCCCCCCCTCGCCAATCTTTCTCAAAAAACATCCGACTAGCTGAAACCACCGTCAATAATTTTCCCCACTCCCTATCTGTGCCTAAATCAAAACGTAGATTCCATGAACAAAGCTTCTTTCTTAGAACTGCACGCCTGTGGAACTCTGTTCTGCTTGCCTGTTTCTCTCCCGACTTCAACCTGGATGTCTTCAAGTTCAACACAAACAAATTCCTGATGAACCGCCCCCCCCTAAGTAATGACACCTTACCAATTCTCCAATACTATTGCTACACTATCCCTTTGATTACTGTACACACAATAATCCGTTATCCCTGATTGGTCATTGGGCCTTGATAAGTGGTGAACTCCATGTAAAAAAAAAAAAAAAAAAAAAAAAAAAAAACTGCCTCATCCGCCATATTCTCCAGACCTCTCACCTACAGACTACCACTTTTTTAAGCATCTCGACAACTTTCTGCGTGGGAAATGCATCAAAAACCTAAGCAATATCAAAAACATTTTCAGTGACTTCATCGCTACTACAACGCAAGATTTTTACGTTGCAACATAACAATGAACATATCTCGGCTCAAACAAAAATTTATTGATCAAAATAAGCACGATCAGAATTGATACTTTTTCCAATGCAAAACAAGTGTCGCTGAAGACATTTTTGATATCGCTTGGGTTTTTGAAGCATTACTTTTCCGGAAAAACACAGCAAAATGTAAAATCATGCTAAGAAAGAATTTTACAAATTTTTTTTTTTTAGATGGTGAATAATAATTGCGATTATTTGGATTACTATTCTCATCTTCATTATGACCTGTGTAACCTTTGACATTCTTCAGGTGCATCTTTTTGAACTTAGGAACCTTCTCGTCAAGCTGTGGAAGCTGGATGGGATTTCAAACTGGATCCTTGAGTTAATCCATGAACTAATTCACATGAACCAGTTCTAAGTGACTGTCTCCAGAGGTTAATAGTTCAGTCCTTATTCTAGGTGATAACGAAAACTAACAAATTAACACTTCTACTTAGATCACAGAAGTTAAGCAATATTGAGTGTGGTCATTACCAGATGGGTAACCATTTGGGAATGCCAGACGCTGTATAAAGGACTTTGACACCTTCCTGCAAGAACTGCAAAAACAGAATGTCATCTAACTGGGATGTGCGACTAAAGACCGTTTGTGAATTTGGAATCTTGTAGACACTTCCTCCTTTAGAGGGAGGTGCTGGTTTAACTCACTTGGCTTGTTGGTTCTACTCGGTCATGGCTTACTAAATAAAAATTTGACTGGGAAAGAGGGGAGGGCCTTTTGCTTTGGTGTCTCATTTTCTTTCCTTCTGTCCTTTTTCTCTTACTCTAATCTCACTCTCTCTTTCTCTCTCTCTCTCCTGGTCTTATGATATTCCCTCTTTTTCTCTCATGCTTTCCTATCTTATCTCTTATCTTTCTCCTAACCCCCCCTCTCTTCCTGTCTACCGTTTCCCTTTCATTGAATCCATGACTAGATTTTTCTTCCACAATAAATAGTACAAGGCTTATGTGATAATCCTCATCACAAGAAATAGTGCCTTTTTTATTTTTTTGCTTTATTTTTCTACCACCAACTGTAAATAGTGTAAATAGGTGATAATATTGTGGATTATTGTGTTATGCTAACACACTTATTTACTCACATAAACACTCACTTGTCCTTTCGTTGTTGTTGCGATAAAAAAAACAAAAAAAAAAAATGCTGAATCTGTTGATAATGCTGCCACAAATCTTTTTACTTTTATTGCAGTTTATTTGTAAATTGTTTTAATCTCGCAACATTAATCCGATAATTAGCCAGACAATAATTATCACGCATTTCAATCAAAACCACAGTGCATTTCATTATAAAATAAGTAGCTGTTACATTTCAGCCTTGTGTCAGACATGTAGAAAACCAATTCACCCTAATTGTTACAGATACATTAAAATTTACAAAGCTAATCTATATTTATAAAAGCGAAAATGGGTATGTATGTATGTTTGTTTGTATGTATGTGTGTTTGTATGCCTTGCAAAAACTTTTGACACGGGTTACAGATTTTTGCCAGATCGGTATCATTTTAAAGTTCCAACCTTCGCCCGACAAATATCGAAAAATTGGCCAAAAACATTAATTTCTTCACCCTGAAATCAGCAGTTTTCTACAGGGGTGGGGGGTCAGCAAAAACCGTCCTCTCATGACGAGTCCGGTTCTACACATGCGCAAATGACGCCGGAACCTGATTTAGTTTAAAGATTAAAAGAAAAATGACCTAATTTTGTGGACGTCGTCTTAGCTCAGTTGCTTAGAGCGTGGCCTCATTATGTAAAGGTTATTAATATCATTTTCGACCGGTGTAGAGCGTTTCTTGCACTCTCCCATTCCAAATTTTAAAAGTATTTTGTCGATGTATCTTGATTGAGTCATTGTAACAAATCCTTTGCTTTGAGTAAATTCTATCCCCAGAAACCAGGATATTTTGCCAAGATCGGTCATTTTGAATCTTTTACTTAATTTGTTCTTAACATCAGTTAACATTATGTCACAATTTGATGCGATTAAAATATCATCGACCCACAAAACCAAAATCAGTAGTTTATCGTCTTTGTGTTGGGTATATAAACAGGGGTCTACAGCGCATTGTCTAAATTGTTGTTTAATAATATAATCCTGGAATACTGTGTTCCAACACTGTGCACTCTGCTTTAGACCATATAATGACTTGTTAAGTCGCCACACGCTATTTTTATTTTTCATTATAAATCCCTCTGGAGGGGTAATATAAATTTCACAGTCTATTGGGGCATTCAAATAAGCATTTTTTACGTCCATTTGATGGATGTTTAGGTCATATTGTGATGCGACTTGCAGTAAAATTCTGACTGCCGTTAGGCCTGTGGTCGGTGAAAACGTAGAAAAGTATTCTTTACCGTAAATCTGAGAGCACCCCTTAGCAACAGATCTTGCTTTGTACTGTTCTACGCCTGATGCACTCTTTTTTGTAAAGACCCATCTGGTAGAAATAACATGTTTATCTCTTGGGAGAGGCACTACCGTATAGGTATCATTTTCGGTTAAGGCATCTATTTCTTTTTTCATGGCAATTTTCCATTCATCACAATGTTCTGAATTAATTGCTTCGTTGAAGCTTTTTGGCGCATTTTCCATTGAATAGCAATAGTCAATTTGATAATCTTTTATATTGTCGACCACAAAAAAATCGGGTTGTCTTCTATTTCTTTTTAGGATATCTCTTGACTTTATCGTCGTCATCATCATCATCATCATGGACACTCTCGTCTCCGTCATTTTTATTGTTTTCGTTTGTTCTAATTATTTGAGGTAATATAATTCCATCCTCTTCATATGACGGGGTTTCGTCTTTACAATTAAACGTGTCTGTGAATTTTACACACCGGATTCTTTTTATTTTATTTTTCTCGGGGAAAAAATTATTAAATTGGCTGGACTGTTTTTATCGTATCCAAGAAATATACCTCTGTCGGCTTTAATATTCAATTTACTCTTTTTCTCTATATATGCGAAGCAAGTTGAACCAAATATATGCATTCTGCTTAAATTTGTTTTTTTACCGCAGAAAGATTCATATGGAGTTTTAGATAGTGTTTTGTTAAAACACCTGTTGCGTATATAGGCTGCCGCCATGAGTGCATACGTCCAGAGGTTTTTAGGGAGTTTTGATTCAATGAGTAGGCATCTTGCCATTTCACAAAGTGTCCGCCACGTACGTTCAGCAGTCCCGTTTTGGTGTGGCGATCTAGGAGCTGATGTTTCATGCCTGATATGATGGTTAATTAGTAAAAGTTCAAAGTCTTTATTGTTGAATTCCGTACCGTTGTCAGAGCGAATACACTTGATTTCACTGTAGGGGGCTATGCCGGCTAGATATTTCTTAATTGCTAGCAGGGTATCAGATTTGTTCTTTAAAAAGTAAACCATTATTAAACCTGAATGGTCATCTACGAAATTCAACACATATCTATAATGTTCTCTGGCCATCGGTTCTACGGGACCGTTCAAGTCACAATGCACCATTAATAGAATTTTTTTTTTTTGCCCTTTTTGTCTGGTATCTTGTTTTGATAGTTTGTCATTTTCCCTTGCGTACAGACGTTGCAGTTGAAGGTTTTTGATGTTTGTATTCGCATTCCATCAACTACAGTCGGCAACTTTTTGATATCAGGAATATTGCATTGGGGAAGAATTTTATGCCATGTCTGTAGATCATAGCAGGCGGTTTTTGATGGGACTACGCTATTTAAATAATATAGTCCTCCATTTTCTTTAATGTCAAATACAGTTCCATTCGGGTATGCCAGTTTTGATTTATTGGAGCTAAAGTTTATATTTGCACCTTGTTTTGTGGCAGCTTGTACAGAAAATATATTTTGTTTAAATTTTGGGATTAGAAGAGCGTTTTCTAGAATACAGAAACACCTTTATTGTTCTTTAGCGAGATTTTCGCATTGTCTCTTTTCAAAACGATATCATTGACCCGTCAGCTAGTTCTACAAAATGATTTTGTGGCGTAAAGTTGGGATCAAAATTGATAAAATCAGATTCCTTTGTAATCACATGTGCCGTGGCCCCACAATCGACAAGAAAATTGTTTGTTGAAGCATCAAATGTACACGAAAATAAAAATGTATGTTCGCTAACAGAGCTCTCTACATTTTTAATGTAGTCACCATTTTGAGTCCTGTATCTACATTGGAAACTCTTGTGATTAGGTTGTCCACAATTATAGCAAATAATTTTTGTACTTTTCTTAGGAAAAAACCTGCTTTTGGCAAAGTTGCGTTTTTTATTTCTGGCATGGGTATAATTCGATTTTGGTGTTTTTATGTGTGTATTTTTAAATTTCATGATATTTGTGGATTCGTTTTTTTCTGTGATCATTTTTTCAGTTTCTTCGTAACTTCTGAGTGCTACCTTGAATTGTGTAAAAAAGGAACCTTAGAAAGAAACGGGGGAAAAAAATGTCTGCCAAGATATGCTGGCCTGAAATAATAAATTAAAGATTGTCTCTTACAATATTATTTTATTATTTGTATTGAACTATATAACACAATATTACTTTGTATTTATTAGTACTTATTAATTTATCTCATTTGGGTAAGTTCTATATTTAAAATACAATGGACAATATTTTCATAGAAATGTTAATAAACTCATATTTGCTGCATGCTAATGGTTTTTCTGTACAAAAAAAACATTTGTTGCACTATCCAGAAAAATATCAGCTTTATCAGAACATATTTGATTATCTATATATATAAAAGCCAAACGTCTGTGTGTATGTATGTATGTTTGTTTGTAACGCTAAAACTTTTGAAAGACGGAACCAAACTTGACAAATTTGGTATCATATCGAAGCCCCATCACCCGGATGACAAATATCGAAATTTCACGTCAAACGGACCACTAGAAGTTGGTCAACTGATCAGTTATCTTCGAGGGGGGGCCCCAAAAAACCTGTCATTATCTATATATATATATATAAAAGACAAATGTTTGTAACGCTAAAACTTGAGATGAAAGATTCCTCTCCCCTAAGAATAAAACATATGTTCCATATCTGCTTTTGTTTTTTCATTGTTTATACGGTCCCGAGCAACGCCGGGTAGCCCTGCTAGTCTATATATATAAAAGTGGAAATGTGCGTATGTATGTTCGCTTTTTGTGTATGTCCAAGAAAGGCTTTTTTCAGAGGAGCGGTCGGTCGGCTCACAACTTCTTAAAACTTTTTATATCACATATAATTCATAATATCTCCGTGTTAACAACGGAGGTCGCCTGTCTGTTTAATTTGCTTGACTTCGGGAAGATAAATATTCAACAGTTTTCGCTCACCGCATGTGGATTAGGCTTTTTCGTATAATAAAAGCGACACTAATTCTGGCGGTATTTTTCTGGTGGCGATCGCCGGAAATGTCTAAAAGCAATCAGCTTTGATCAATGTGGAAATATTTTCCTTATATCAGACAATTGCTATTCAAATTGGACAAGGGGAGCTGGTCCCCCCCCCACCCCCACCAACATCTTGAGAAAATAAAAATAAAAGTGTTCCGGTACTAAATGAAATACTATCCCGCAGTCAAAGTTGACCTCATTAAGTCATTAAAACGCGCACCTGCCAAATCTAAGTAATTAAATAAATTCAAACGTGTTTCCGTTAGTATCTCTCAGTGGCCCAATGGTTAACGTCGCACGCTTTTTTTTTCACACTTTAATTTCCAACTTTCGCCTCAAGGGTTCGGGTTCAATCCTCATACTCACCTACTAAAACTTATCCCCCCCTCCCCCCCGCGGAGTTTTGATTTACCCAAAACCACACGCACCTCCAAACACCCAGGCAATGCCGGGTACCCCTGCTAGTTAAATATATTTCTCATTCTGTGGAATTCCCATCGGTCCTACTAGTTTTTTTTTTTTTACATAGGCATCACCACATTATCAAGGCCAAGAGGCCACTAAAGGATAAGGGTTAAAGTTAACAACCAAGATTGAAGTGTCTTTCAAATATTACTCCTACTGTCGGATATTTATTAGTAACACTGATGTCTTATTTTCAGTATACTGTGAAAATTTCAAGTGGAAAGATACAATCAATTTTATCTATTATTCAGTTTTTTTTAATAATTAGTCATTACAACCAACGCAAAGGTTTTATAAGAAATTAACCTCTGATATAGCTTCGTTTTTGAATATCATTTTAATAATGCTATATGATGTGTTGTAATGGTGTGAGAAAGGAATTCATAGTAATTTCGACGTGGAGCAGTTCGTCACTAGAAAAAGAAGTCAGCGAAATTTTACATAAAAAAGGGGAATATTTAAAAGAAACCGAACAAAAAAGAACATGGTCTACCAAGATATGCTGGCCTGAAATAATAAATTAAAGATTGTCTCTTACAATATTATTTTATTATTTGTATTGAACTATATAACACAATATTACTTTGTATTTATTAGTACGTATTAATTTATCTCATTTGGGTCAGTTTTACATTTAAAATACAATTACACGAGTTTAATTCTAAAAAACAAAAATGTTTTAAATTTAAGGTTTAAGGGCATTTAAAAAGAAATTGAAATTTGAGGAATCGTGCTTAATTGGTATTTAATGACGATGGATTGAATTCAATGTAAATCTGAAATATTTGAATTTTCGCATGGGAAGTTGTATGCATTAGAAAAATAACTTTAAAATACAGTTAATGGAGTTATAATAATATTAGCAAATATATGTTCCCTCTGGTCATATTTTTGCAAGTCTGGTGAATGATTATATGCTACACTCGCTGTGCTAAAGAGGAGGTAATATGACGGATGAACACCCCCCCCCCGTCATAAAAAGGAGAACTTAAATATCTGATATAACAGAACAGATACAACACCTAGAAAGATGGTATCATAACAGATGAATATATATTAAACTATTCTCTAATAAAAAAGATAAAGCCTGCTAGAATTCATAAGAAATTGAGGATGTGATCATAAACATATACATTATCCTTCCAAAATAGAGGTGGTTCTCCGATAAAAAAAGTTAATGCCTGCAATATGGTATCATGGCAACAGAAAAGATATTAAATATATTATATTATCTCCTCATCCAAAGTAGGATGTAATACCTGGGTGGATTACCCTGGTTTCTTAAAAAGTGGAGATAAATCTTGGGAAGACGTTCTTATGACAGCAGAACTGATACAACACTGTTATGAATATCCTTCCTCCAGCAAGCTTTTGCGAGGTTTCTTTGCAAGTTTGATAACACTCTTCAACGTCAAGGAGCTGAATTCATCAGAAAAACTATCAATCTCGTTCCATTGTACGACTGATGAGATGTGGTAGAAAACTCAAAATTTACGTCATAATGGTGAATCAGGATGCGGAACTCCTTGTCTGTCCAAGCGTGAAGTCCTGTGCACCCTTCTCTGCAATCACTGACCCCATCACTTGTGTACTATGGTTTTCTGTTCCTCTTCATATTTTTTTCTTGTTCTGGTCATTTGGTAATTGCTGAGGGTGCGAGCACTAGCTTACAAATATATAAAAAATAACACAAATTCACAAAAGAAAACTGACTCTAACACATTGTGTGTAGATATGTTGTATTCTGTATGTGTGTGTGATATCATCGCAGAAAACGACCCAAACGCTAACATTCATATTTTGGTTGTCTCTCGAGACCATCACTGTTGGTTGATCTATTGGTTGGTCAGTTCACTTCACCTGCTGAAGTTCCGATCTCTCTCAGGGTCTTCCAAGTCATCAACTTGCTAACTGTTTCAACTTGGAAATTATCTGTAAACTAACTCTGACTCCTAAATTTATTGACTCCAAGTCTGAAATTGCAATAGATGATAAGCAGATATGACTCTTCTTCTTAACGCTTCCCAGCTGATGATTCAGAAACAAACCACAGACTCTAAAACCTCTCAAAAGTTAAAAAAATCTCAGCGGTCCTCCATCTTTTTACTAATTTCACTTTCTATACTTTTCATATACCTCCTTTGTTGGAGTCTTTGCTCTGGGCAGGTGGAGGTAAAGTGTTTGTCGTATCACAAGTATTTACAGTGGTAACCAATAGGTGTCACTTATCTCAACGCTAATGAACCATTTTGCTTAGTCGGACCTTATTTGAGATTCATTGAATTCATCGGAAGGAGCTAGTTCAATGCAAAAGGGGATCACATTGGATAACGTTCTGGTTAGAATGTCTTCACCGATTAATACGAGTTTATGAACTTTCTTTAAATTGCTTATGTAAATTCCAAGTTAAAAATATTGTATAAATTTCTAACAATTTGTTTTATAATTATTTTCAGATGTCAGATCTGTCGAGTTCATTAATCTTTGTCGACTTAAAGCTCATGACTTTGAAGTTGTTAAAGTCATCGGCAGAGGAGCTTTTGGTGAAGTTCAGTTGGTATGTATTAATTTTTATGATTAACTTGTTTAAAAATATGTGACTTAGGAATGTTTATATAGTTAAAAACTGTGTGTGTAAATGTTTATATATATATATACATATTTATTTATATATATTTATATATATATATATATATATATTTATATATATTTATATATATATAAATATATATTTATATATAGGGTGTCTCAATAAAATGTACACCCTCTTAAAATCATCTCAAATTGCTATATGAATACATTATGCCACGTTCCCAATAATAAAGAATTGCACTTCCAGGAGGATGAAGAACTTCCCCACTATCATCATGATGTAAGAGCATATCTTGATAAACACTTCCGAAGCAGATGCTTAGGAAGAAGAGGAAAAATTGAGCACTGTCCACACTCACCAGATTTTACCTCCCTCCCATGGATTTTTCTCTTTTTTGTGGTGGGTAGGTGAGGGCATATTAAACACAGCGTTCGGACCACAAGACGAGCTACAATGTGTGAGTTGAAAGCAACCATTGAAAGAAGATATGTCAACATAACAACTAAACTGATTAGGAACGTTTTCAATTCAATCAGTGAACGTTGTCAGCTATTCATGGACCACAATGGACAATAATTTGAACACTTTCTATAATTAGCTGGTTTCTATATTTGTTCAAATATGTAGTATTAAACTTCTCTTTCTTATAATAAATGTTGGTTTTATGGTCATTTAAACAGTGTATACATTTTATTGAGACACCACATATATATATATATATATATAATATATATATACAATTTATATATCATATAATATATATACAATTTATATATCATATAATATATATACAATTTATATATCATATAATATATATACAATATATATATAATATATAGATATATATAATATATAGATATATATAATATATAGATATATATAATATATAGATATATATAATATATAGATATATATATGTATATAATATATACATATATATATTATATATATATATATATATATTATATATATTATATATATTATATATATATATATATATATTATATATATTATATATATTATATATATATTATATATTATATATATTATATATATATTATATATTATATATATTATATATATATATATATATATATATATATATATATATTATATATATTATATATTATATATATTATATATATATATATATATATATTATATATATTATATATATTATATATTATATATATTATATATATATATATATATATTATATATATATATATATATATTATATATATATATATATATATATTATATATTATATATATATATATAATATATATTATATATATATAATATATATTATATATATATATATATATATATATATATTATATATATAATATATATATATATAATGTATATTATATATATATATTGTTTATATATATATTATATATATTATATATTTATATATTATTTTTATATATATACTAGACCACCCGTGACCCGTTGGGTCAGTACGTTATATTAGCTATGGAATTCATGTATGAGCGTGACACTTGTGGCATAAAGAAAATAGTTTTTTTTTACATAACAGAAGCATTTCTATGAAAGTATATTAAAATGAAAAAAGAATATAGATAGATTTCTATGAGTCGTTCTGTTTATTATAATTGTTATTTTTTTTTAAATTACTGTTACTGAATTATAAGTGGTTGGTCATACTTATGCACTGAACAGGTATCATAATCCTTATTATAGTTAAATTCAAATTTTGATATATCATCTTTTAAATGAAATTGTTAGTTGAAAGTACAGAATAATAAAAAAAACACTCTCCACATGTTAATAATGGCTTTTTAAATAGAAAATGAAAATAAAATGTAACTTTTTTCATTTAATTTAAGCAAACATTCAGTACCCATTGTGTAAAGGAAAACACTATTTAATGTAATAGAAATGTGTGCATTTACCGATTCAGCTTTCCGTTTGGAAATGTAAGCAGACGACTTTAAAAAACATGGGAAGAAGAAAAAGAAATTTTTTTGTAATAACGCCCTCTAGTAAAATGGTCTGCATTAGTTAAGGGGGATAACTCTATCCAGTTTTACATCGCTCCCTTTTTCTTTCTCTCACACATACACGTAACTATTTCTCGCGTACGTAACGAAAACAGAGGGAGTAGGAGTGTTGAAATCTATTAGAGGAAAAGTGAGAGGTGTTTTCTTTCCATAAATTGTATAGGGTAATATTTCATATTATTAATAGATTCATAGATAAATAGATTTTATAATATATATTATAATTATCTATGAATCTATGTATTATTTGTATATATAAATAACTATTTGATCAAATTAAATGAAATTGTTTGTATTAAAAGCGATATAAAAATTCCGGAATTGGAATAACGGATTGAAGACGTTGCTATTTACGCATGCGCAACCGGATGTTGAAAACCGGAAATCTGATTGCAAACATACAAGATCCATAGACTTTTAGTATTATATAGATATTATTTATATATATATATATATTATTCATATATATATATATTATATATATATATATATATATATATATAGTTTGTGTTACAACTTTTTTGATGTATGTATGAATTTTTTTATACACACCAGTCAACATTGTCATGTTTTCTTGTCAACAACATAAAATAACGTGGGATTTATTATTCCAAATTACAGAAACCTAAGAGATATAATTTTAGATGTGGCTTACTACATCAAAAGTTTGACTAAAGTTGTGGTTGACATTAATTTATATATACTTTTTAATAATTTTAACAAGATGTATAAATATATTTTACCACATACTTTAGTTAACAGTATGCGCCCACCTTTACTGGGGACAAATGACTTTTTTTGTTTTTTGTAACTCTCCTATTTCAATATCTGTTGGCCAAAACATTGAATTCCTTTTCTCCAGAATTCATGTGATACCCTCACTTCTGTTTCCTTGCTTAGGTCAGGATTTTGAACCGTAATCACTCCATCTTTATTTCTACTTAATCTGCAGCTTTCGTTATGTAATATATCAAAATAAGACCAGATTTTATATAACTTAAGTTTATCAGATTAACAAACTGGTGTGAACATAAATTCTGTGTGTGTGTATATATATATATATATATATATATATATATATATATATATATATAAAGCATTTTGATTGATGGTATTCAACCTGGAAACTCGTACTGGATTGTATTTAATGTGGATTCTGAGTGCTTATTTAATGTATGCGAAGACACACCTGTCAAGGGAACGAATATGATTTCTATGCAACACAAAAGATGACATTTTTTGTGTCTCCCGTTCGATCCACCGATAAGTTGTTGTTTTTTTTTTTTTTTTTTTTTTTTTTTTTTTTTTTTTACTTGGGAGTTACCACTTATCAAGGCCCAAAGGCCACTCGAGGATAAGAGTTAATGAATGTTAGGTGGTGGTGTAGTAATCATTTATGGTGTAAATTGGGTACAATTTGATTATTTATGAGAACCACTTAACAGGAACTTGTTTACATTAGTTTTGAAGGCTACCATGTTGTATTCAACCAGGAAGCATGCCAGCAGAATATTGTTCCAAAGACGGGCAGTTCTGGTAAAGAAGCTTTGTTCATAGAATCTGCATTTACATTTAGGCACAGATAGTGTGTGTTGGTACTGCCTGATATTTTTTATGGAAAAATCGCTCCAGACAAGACATGAAGTCACTTTATATAAATTTTATCTGACTTCCTTTTTTTTTCTTTTTTTTTTTAATAATAATTTTATATTTATTATTTAAATATTACACACTCAACATTTTCATTGTTATCTTATAACTAGCGGGGGTTCCCGGCATTGCCTGGGTGTTTGGAGGTGTGTGTTGAACAAAAAAATAAAAATTGGTAGCAGGCAGGCAAGCTCGAACCAATACTGTGAAGGAGGAAAAAAACATGTAAAAAGAGGATAGTGAATTAAATGAGTTGGTAATTTTGCCTGGGTGGAGGATATTGGCACAAAGACGAAATTAAAAAAAAAAAAAAAAAAAAAAAAAGACAGGTGGGATTGAACTCGAAAATGTAGGGTAATTAGTCTTCCTCGCTAACCATTAAGCCAAAAAAGACATTGAATTCAATGAGTTGGTAATTAACTTAAGAATCATAGGAGTTGGCTGAGGGCTAGTTAAGCTTTCCGCTTTGTCGTATTTATTTGCTTCCCCATGAAAGCAAATTAGATACAAGGTCATTTCTTATGTGGGGGGAGGGGGCAGCTCCCCCACACGTTGGCAGTATCCAAATAAATAGTAATTGTCTCAGTATGAAGGGTTTCCCCTACATTGACCAATTGCAGAACAGATACTACCCGGTTGGAAGGCCAGGCAGTTGCGTTTGCTTTGATTAGTTTCGCTTTATTTATACAAAAAAGACAAACAAACACTCAAAACGAGAGAATTTTTTAAACTCTATCAAAAAAAAAGATAGATGATGTCCGTTTGCGAATCTGAGATATTATGATCTGGGAAGTATAAGAAACCGACGCAAGAACCTCGATGCAAAAAGACTTTCGTGGGCATGCACAAACACTCGCTAACCGTTACGCCAAAGAGGACGGTGAATTTATTGAGTTGGAAATTAAGTTACAAATCATAGGAGTCGGCGCAGAAATGAAAGTGGCTTTTAAATGTGGCTAACAGCCAGTTAAGCGTTCCACTTTCTGTCGTGGTATTTATTTGCTTCCCCACAAGGTCGTTTATAAAGTGGAGGGAAAACCAGTCCCCCCCCCCAGCATAGATGTCAATGAATGATTTTAGTATGTGTTTTGGGAGATCATTGAGCATAGATGTCAATGAATGATTTTAGTATGTGTTTTGGGAGATCATTGATGTAGATCAGGAAGAGAGTTGGGCCCAGTATGGACCCCTGAGAGACACCAGCATTAATACTGTGGGCCTCTGATTTCTGCCCATCAACCACTACTCTTATGAGCCCATCAGAGAGAAATTATTTAATGATTGAGAAATCTACCGCAGATGTGCTGACGGTTATATCCCACAGGATTAGTGAATCTCTTGACAAAGGCTTCCTTTCTAGGGCAATTGCTCTTGACATATCAAAGGCCTTCGACAAGGTATGGCATAAGGGTCTACTTCACAAGATTTCCAGCTACGGTATAACTGGAAATGTTTTCTCAATCATTAAATACTTTCTCTCCGATAGGCTCATAAGAGTAGTGGTAGATGGACAAAAATCGGAGGCCTGCAATATAAATGCTGGAGTCCCTCAGGGGTCAATCCTAGGCCCAACTCTCTTCCTGATCTACATCAATGACCTCCCTAAACACATACTTAAATCATTCGTTGACATCTATGCTGATGACACGACCATCTACGGCAACACATCAAAGGCTGTAAATGACAAAGTTCTCTCTGATTCTCTCTCCTCTGATCTCGAGCGCGTGGTTCAGTGGAGGAAGATGTGGCTGGTTACCTTTTAATGCATCTAAAACCAGACTCCTATCCTTACATCATCAACGCTCTGATCCCTATCTGGCATCAATTGTGATGAATGGCTCTCGTCTGGGAGAGGCCCCGAGTTTTGACAAGCTTCTGGGTTTGACCTTTACTCCTGATCTGAAATGGAACACGTACATCAAGTCTGTTGCCAAGGTCGCTGGAAATATGGTGGGATCCTTCTACCGCCCCAGAAGATATCTCACTATTGATGCAATTCTCTATCTATATAAAAGCCAAGTATGTCCAAGGATGGAATACTGTTGCCATATCTGGGCAGGAGCTGCTAAAAACAGCCTATCCTGCTTTGACAGAGTACAAAATAGATTTCGTGGCTTAGTGGGGGATGCCCTTTTCTCTACCCTGCAACCTCTCTCCCACAGAAGAGACGTTGCGAGCCTATCCTTGTTTTATCGTTATTATTTCCATGGCAGGTGCTCGTCTGAACCCCAATCTCTGGTCCCTCCCTCGCCAATCTTTCACGAAAAACACCCGTCTAGCTGAATCCACTGTGAAAAATTTCCCCTACTCTATATCTGTGCCTAAATCAAAACGCGGATTCCATGAACAAAGCTTCTTTCTTAGAACTGTACACCTGTGGAACTCTGTTCCGTCTGCCTGCTTCCCACCAGACTACAACTTGGATTTCTTCAAGTCCAATGTTAACAAAGTCCTAATGAACCGCCCCCTTAAGTAGACACTTCATTAAATCTCCACACTAACGTAATGTACTTGCAATAACCCTTATCCCTGAGTGGCTTCCGGGCCTTGATAAGTGGTGATCACTGTGTAAAAAAAAAAAAAACAAAAAAAAAAAAACATATTCCATGCCCGTGGCTATCTTGGGGGTCAGATTTAGATGTTAAGTTAGAGTATCCTTTAATTATGAACTTATCTACGGAGGTGGTCGGCCCTATTCCAGTTTCGCTTAGAAAGAATGTCAGGTTTCATCTCCTGTAATTGGGTTTCAACCTCTGAAAGGTTAGAACGTAGACCCCTGATGTTGGAGAAGGAGACATGGTAGTAGGGGTCTACGTAGGAGGATGGGGTTCTAGGTTTATTCGTGTTTTCTGTTTTGAGATATTTCATGTTGAGGATTTGTGGAACAGGTCAGCATACTTGGTTAGAGCAGAACAGAGAGGGAAAGTAGGAGAGGAAAGACGGGAAAATTTTTTTTTTTTTTTAAAATAAGTAATGCTTTCTATTTTTTTATTCTGCCTGAATGGGTCAGAGGGGATTGCAAAGTAGATTGTTATGACTGAACTTCTGCATTCATGACCTGAAATTTTTATCACTCTGTTGCAGATATTTACGGTGTGAGACTCTAAGAAAGCAACACCTGTCATGGATGTGCATCAGAAATAGAGATGTGTCATTGAATTCCTGACAAAAGAGCATTGTGAATGGTACTATGTAGAAAAATAAATTCTGGAGCATGGAAGGTCACTCGTTTTAATGGTATCACTCCAGTTTTCTTAGCTCTTCAACTTTTTTAGTTTAAAAAAAAAAATATAAGGCTCCACTTTTGGAATGAGTCACCATCAACATAGCCTTGAGCCCCTAAGGGGCATAGGCCATCTACAACTCTGTAGATGCTTTTGTAGCGACCGAGTTCTTTTTATGGGGTGAGGGTGCTGGCCCCACACCCAACCTTCTCAGAAGGTACATACAGCGCTTAGCCTTCCCAAATTGTCGCCCACTTGCTTAACTTCGGTGATCTGGCGAGAACCAGTGTGTCAACGCTATTGTGCCGTACATGTGTGTGTGTATAAATTCAAATATATTGATAACATGAATTAAAAAAAAAAAAAAAAAAAAATTTTTTTTTTTTTTTTTTAAAGTGCACAATATGTGAGCTTATGTTAGCTAACTTAATCAACTTGCTATACCATTTTTGAAGTTGGTTACTTGAAAACAAAATTTAAAATAATAAACATTCCATAAGTTTCTAATAAACACAACTAAAATTTCATATAAATCAAGGATACTGATACAGATTTTCAGTTAGTCAAAATCTGCTTTTAGGTTGGCTTTTTTCAAAAAAAAAAAAAAAAGCAAAAAATTCTAAGATGGCAGAATGCTTATCCAATCAGAAGGCGAGAGAAACAAGAAAATTGTAAATTGATTAAATCATAAATTGACCCTTATCAAGAATCAAAGAAAAGGAGTGACCACCACTAGCATTCAGACTTTTTTTTATGGGGAATTTTACATATTTTTCTTAGATATTTATCACTGATTTGAACAATCTTGAATTTGCTCCGACTTTATATTCTTGCTTTCATTAGACAGATAATTGTACATGTGCTTTATTGATTTTTTTTTAAAATTATTTTGTGAAAAAAAATCATAGTTTTTAAACATTGTTAATTTTTGTTTGTTTTGTTATTTTAAAAATGTTTCAATATTTTTTGTAGGTTCGGCACGTGACATCAGGGAAAGTATTTGCCATGAAACTTCTCAGTAAATATGAAATGGTAAGCTCATTGATTTATGTTTATAGTCGTGTCATTCATGTGTCTGAATTTTTTAGATGAGGATTGATAATTCATATTACGAAAAGAATATCTTTTTAATTTCCAAGTTTTTTTTAAATCTTTTTTATATGGAAATTATTAAAATTAAAAAAAAAAATGACCTAATTTATTGATGCATGTATATTTATTGACAGATGTATATTTATTTTGACTCAACATGATTTGTTGCATATCTGTCAATCAGGAATGCAAGTTCTCTCTGCTTTTTAGCAGAATTTTTATTTTTCTTACTAAAAAAAAATTCCGCTTTTTAAATAAAGCCAAATTGCTAGAACTTTGCATCCTGATTGCTCAATTTGGTTCAAGTAACTTTCTCTTTTTCCTTTCTTTAACTTAATCTTCCTTTTTTTTTCTGTTCCTCTTCCTCTCTCCATGTTTTTTCTTGCAACTAAAATTCATCATACAAAAGATTAAAAAGAAATGATGAAAGAGCAAAATGAAAACTATCAAAACAAAACGTGCAATATGTGTAGCGTGAAGTACATTTGCAGCTTTTCCAAAATTGTATTCCGTTGATGCCAAAGCAATATCGTTTTCTTACATATGTTACTTTTAGATATGATTTCTGAATTCATTGATATATATATACATGTATATATATATCTCATTTTGAAGCGCGTTTTTCACTCTATTGACTCATGTTATTCATTACCGTTCTCAAGCTCTTCATTCATTTTTTGAAGACTTTTCGACAGCATGGACAAAATTCTAATCTGCAAGATTTTCTTGTTCTAGTTCAAACTAGGCCGAAAAGCTGCTGAGATATCAATGATGCATTTAGCCCATTAACCACTGTGTCACAATGGTGGTTCAAACAATTTCGCAATGGTGACGAGAGCCTAAAAGATGAAGACCGTCGCAGCACGCTGACTGTGGTTGATAACGAACATTTGAAAGCCTTAATTGAAGCCGGTTCTCGCAAAACCACACAAAAAGTTGCTGTTGAACTCAAGGTTGATCACTCAACAGTCGTTTGCAGTTTAAAGCAAATAAGGAAGTCAAAAAGTTGGATCAATGGGTGCCGCATGAATTGAACGATAATCAAAAAAGTTGAGGTGTTTTCTACACTCCTTCTGCACAACAAAAACAACCTTGAGCGGATTGTGACGTATGATGAGAAGTGGATACAAAAAAAAATAATTGTGACCGTTTGGTGATCTGCAGCCGGTCTCATCCATCGCAGCTTCTTGAATCCAGGCGAAACGATTATGGCGGAGAAGTACTGCCAACAAATTGGCGAAATGCACCAGAAGCTCCAACGTATGTGTCCAAGATTGGTCAATATGAAGCGACCAATTCTCCTTCATGACAACGCTTGCCCACATGTTGCTCAACTGCCCTTGTGTCTCGTTGGCAAAAATGTGTCGAATCTAATGGTTCTTATTTTGCTGAATAAAGTTTGTTATGAAAGGAGCTATGATCTTTTGAAGTTTAATGTCAAAAAGCAACATTATTTTTGCACCAATAATAATAATAAACAGTTTTTTTTAAAAAAATATTTAGAATTTTAAAGTTATTTTGTTATGTATGATCTTCATATTTCGTCGGTTAGATTGATTTGACTAAGATATAACGTTTTTAGTAAAAAAAGGCTTTCTCATCGAAATTCATGCACAAATCTATTTTATATCAAAATTATACTATTTTGATATCAAGACAATTTTTTTTTTTTTTTCAAATCTTTCAATAATTACAATATTTTTCCAACTATAGGTGAAGGGGGAGAAAAACCTTTCTATATTAAAAACAAGATATAACATATGTACTCATCACAGAATGAAAATATATTCCACAAATGTAAATTGATGAAGTAGCTTTCTGTTTTAAATAGAATTCATCTTTTTACAATTTTGAGTGATGAAAATGAATTTTACAAAAAAAAAAAAAACAAACAAAAACTGAAATTCGAATCCTCTCCTTGATTATTCAAGATGGCTACTCCACCCTTGCTCTTTCATAAAATTTGACTTTTTTAGTTTAAGAAAAAAAAAACTCAATTGATAAAAACTTTAATTCAAACACGCTGTCTTTTTTTTTTCTTTTTGTATTTTTTTTCTTCTTTTTTTGTGGTGAAAATTCATTAAAAACCTTAAATGTGATTTAAAAAAAAATTTTTTTTTTATCAACTGTGGATTTAATGAATGAAAAAATCATGAAATCTGACTTGGCTCACGAGAAAAACTTTTGTATCAAATGTTTTCTTTTCTGAAGAATCTGTTAAGGAATAGCATAAGGAAGCGATGAATTATGAGAAAGGGGAGAGGTCTTGTGAATATTTTTTTGACTGAAGCCGACTAAAAAGATTAGTAACATGTGTTAATAAATAAGAAAAGATAAAAAAAAAACTGTTGTCAAATTCCCATCTATTGAAAAAAAAAGAAAATAATCTTTGTAGATACCTGTGACAGAATGAAAAACTCATATTCTAGTGATCACATAAATGGGAAATCCTATGATGTAACATTGAACTTTCTTGCTTTGTTTTTTCAAGATGGCTATGCAAGACCTTCCCTATTCACTTACTCATAAAATTTGATATTCTTAGTTAAAAAATAAAATTACTTTATCAATTTACTTGATTTTTGGAATACAAGATTTTCATTGTCACAGGTACATCATACAGATTTTTTTTTTTTAATATAAGGGGTATTCTGGACAAGCATCTAAAATTCCTGAAGGTTTATTTATTTTTAATTATTTATTTATTAGCTTAACTGCAGAATTGTAATAAGCAAATCATTTTCTCTAGAATTTTCAAAATATTTCAAAAGAAAGTAAATTTATCAAGTTTTTCTTGAATTTTTTTGTTTTGTTTTATTCCTTCAGATCAAACGTTCAGATTCAGCTTTCTTCTGGGAAGAAAGAGAAATCATGGCAAATGCTAACAGTGATTGGATTGTGCAAGTAAGTTTAATTTTAATATTCATGCAAGGTTTTATTGTAATATTATCCTCATATATAATATTTTGATTGCAGAAATTCTCCTCTGGACCAAATTACCATAGGTTTGCAACAGCAGATTCCACATACAAATTTATTCCGTCTAGACTATTAGCAACTATGTAACTTTAGAACAGTATTTTAAAAACATTTAGTCATTAGGATAAAATGTAGGATTTTATTATAGGAGCAACACCATTACTATTGCAACCATCTTTAGAGGAAGTTTTCCCTCTAAATATCAAGTCCTCCTACTGCTCCCAGTCATCACTTAGAGGAATTCTGCACTTTGAATAGATATGAGATTTCACCCTTCGTAACTTGATCATTAACACATAGACATACCATTAGCTTTCCCTTTTCCAACTCATAATGTCTCCCTAGCCATATTCCACTCAATCTGATTAACCGCTCATACAGACACTTAAACACTGTTAATCTTAATTACTGGAACAAGGGTGCCCAACTAAACAAATATATATATGCCTTTTTTCATCTTTGCTTGCACGTCCAGAACAATCACAGAAAATGTAAACATAGCAATGGTTTGGGAATGTAAATCTGCACAATATCCGTACGCTTCAGTTTTAACGTAAATTTCGCTTTCTGTTTTGAATGAATATCAACACTGCACACATTAGCTTTTTTCTGGTTTTGTTTGTTTTTTTCGCCACTGCACACGCTTACTGTTTTTTTTTTTGGGGGGGGAGGGTTACATTAGCTCCACCTTCTGACTATGCGGATTATTTTATTTATTTTTTTTTTTTACATTAGCTCCACCTCCACAATTTTCTTTAAAATGACTTTTATAGGTTTCCAACTATACTGAATAATAAAATGTCAATATTTTGCAGAGACAATTAGTTTTTTGAGATATAAAAACCTGGATTATGCACTGTAATTCACAGACCGCCAGGTTTGTACGCACGCACGATAAATAAATCTACTTCTCTCCTACCGACACTGCCAATCTCCAATTTTTTAAAAATATAGCAATATATACTCCAAAACCCGTTCTTAACATACAAAGGTTGGGGGTGTCTATTCCAAAAGCCGATGTCAACATCAGTGATAAAAATGGGAGCCTCTCTGACGGTGAGATGGCAGAAGCCACAAAGAACACACTTGCTCCCGAAAATGTAAAAATCTTCCAAAGTTTTCTAAACCCTAACCCGCAAACTTCTGTCAGGTCATCATAAAGAACATGCATGACTTGTGTGTGCCCTGCTGAATGAACTACGAAAGGAGAAAAAAGCTTCGAAATGAACACCTGAATGTCGAGCTGCATTTAAAGAATCAAGGATAATCTTACATCGGAACGGTTTCTTACGCACTATAATAGTGACCCAATGCTGAAAATAATAGTGACCTAATGCTGAAAATAATAGTGACCCAATGCTGAAAATAATAGTGACCTAATGCTGAAAATAATAGTGACCCAATGCTGAAAATAATAGTGACCTAATGCTGAAAATAATAGTGACCTAATGCTGAAAATAATAGTGACCCAATGCTGAAAATAATAGTGACCTAATGCTGAAAATAATAGTGACCCAATGCTGAAAATAATAGTGACCTAATGCTGAAAATAATAGTGACCTAATGCTGAAAATAATAGTGACCCAATGCTGAAAATAATAGTGACCTAATGCTGAAAATAATAGTGACCCAATGCTGAAAATAATAGTGACCCAATGCTGAAAATAATAGTGACCCAATGCTGAAAATAATAGTGACCTAATGCTGAAAATAATAGTGACCTAATGCTGAAAATAATAGTGACCCAATGCTGAAAATAATAGTGACCTAATGCTGAAAATAATAGTGACCTAATGCTGAAAATAATAGTGACCCAATGCTGAAAATAATAGTGACCCAATGCTGAAAATAATAGTGACCCAATGCTGAAAATAATAGTGACCTAATGCTGAAAATAATAGTGACCTAATGCTGAAAATAATAGTGACCCAATGCTGAAAATAATAGTGACCTAATGCTGAAAATAATAGTGACCCAATGCTGAAAATAATAGTGACCCAATGCTGAAAATAATAGTGACCCAATGCTGAAAATAATAGTGACCTAATGCTGAAAATAATAGTGACCCAATGCTGAAAATAATAGTGACCCAATGCTGAAAATAATAGTGACCTAATGCTGAAAATAATAGTGACCTAATGCTGAAAATAATAGTGACCCAATGCTGAAAATAATAGTGACCTAATGCTGAAAATAATAGTGACCCAATGCTGAAAATAATAGTGACCTAATGCTGAAAATAATAGTGACCTAATGCTGAAAATAATAGTGACCCAATGCTGAAAATAATAGTGACCTAATGCTGAAAATAATAGTGACCCAATGCTGAAAATAATAGTGACCTAATGCTGAAAATAATAGTGACCCAATGCTGAAAATAATAGTGACCTAATGCTGAAAATAATAGTGACCTAATGCTGAAAATAATAGTGACCCAATGCTGAAAATAATAGTGACCTAATGCTGAAAATAATAGTGACCCAATGCTGAAAATAATAGTGACCTAATGCTGAAAATAATAGTGACCTAATGCTGAAAATAATAGTGACCCAATGCTGAAAATAATAGTGACCTAATGCTGAAAATAATAGTGACCCAATGCTGAAAATAATAGTGACCTAATGCTGAAAATAATAGTGACCCAATGCTGAAAATAATAGTGACCTAATGCTGAAAATAATAGTGACCTAATGCTGAAAATAATAGTGACCCAATGCTGAAAATAATAGTGACCTAATGCTGAAAATAATAGTGACCCAATGCTGAAAATAATAGTGACCTAATGCTGAAAATAATAGTGACCCAATGCTGAAAATAATAGTGACCTAATGCTGAAAATAATAGTGACCCAATGCTGAAAATAATAGTGACCTAATGCTGAAAATAATAGTGACCCAATGCTGAAAATAATAGTGACCTAATGCTGAAAATAATAGTGACCCAATGCTGAAAATAATAGTGACCTAATGCTGAAAATAATAGTGACCCAATGCTGAAAATAATAGTGACCTAATGCTGAAAATAATAGTGACCCAATGCTGAAAATAATAGTGACCCAATGCTGAAAATAATAGTGACCCAATGCTGAAAATAATAGTGACCCAATGCTGAAAATAATAGTGACCTAATGCTGAAAATAATAGTGACCTAATGCTGAAAATAATAGTGACCCAATGCTGAAAATAATAGTGACCTAATGCTGAAAATAATAGTGACCCAATGCTGAAAATAATAGTGACCTAATGCTGAAAATAATAGTGACCTAATGCTGAAAATAATAGTGACCCAATGCTGAAAATAATAGTGACCTAATGCTGAAAATAATAGTGACCCAATGCTGAAAATAATAGTGACCTAATGCTGAAAATAATAGTGACCCAATGCTGAAAATAATAGTGACCTAATGCTGAAAATAATAGTGACCCAATGCTGAAAATAATAGTGACCTAATGCTGAAAATAATAGTGACCCAATGCTGAAAATAATAGTGACCCAATGCTGAAAATAATAGTGACCCAATGCTGAAAATAATAGTGACCCAATGCTGAAAATAATAGTGACCTAATGCTGAAAATAATAGTGACCTAATGCTGAAAATAATAGTGACCCAATGCTGAAAATAATAGTGACCTAATGCTGAAAATAATAGTGACCCAATGCTGAAAATAATAGTGACCTAATGCTGAAAATAATAGTGACCCAATGCTGAAAATAATAGTGACCTAATGCTGAAAATAATAGTGACCCAATGCTGAAAATAATAGTGACCTAATGCTGAAAATAATAGTGACCCAATGCTGAAAATAATAGTGACCTAATGCTGAAAATAATAGTGACCCAATGCTGAAAATAATAGTGACCTAATGCTGAAAATAATAGTGACCCAATGCTGAAAATAATAGTGACCTAATGCTGAAAATAATAGTGACCCAATGCTGAAAATAATAGTGACCTAATGCTGAAAATAATAGTGACCCAATGCTGAAAATAATAGTGACCTAATGCTGAAAATAATAGTGACCCAATGCTGAAAATAATAGTGACCCAATGCTGAAAATAATAGTGACCCAATGCTGAAAATAATAGTGACCCAATGCTGAAAATAATAGTGACCTAATGCTGAAAATAATAGTGACCTAATGCTGAAAATAATAGTGACCCAATGCTGAAAATAATAGTGACCTAATGCTGAAAATAATAGTGACCCAATGCTGAAAATAATAGTGACCTAATGCTGAAAATAATAGTGACCTAATGCTGAAAATAATAGTGACCCAATGCTGAAAATAATAGTGACCTAATGCTGAAAATAATAGTGACCCAATGCTGAAAATAATAGTGACCTAATGCTGAAAATAATAGTGACCCAATGCTGAAAATAATAGTGACCTAATGCTGAAAATAATAGTGACCCAATGCTGAAAATAATAGTGACCTAATGCTGAAAATAATAGTGACCCAATGCTGAAAATAATAGTGACCCAATGCTGAAAATAATAGTGACCCAATGCTGAAAATAATAGTGACCCAATGCTGAAAATAATAGTGACCTAATGCTGAAAATAATAGTGACCTAATGCTGAAAATAATAGTGACCCAATGCTGAAAATAATAGTGACCTAATGCTGAAAATAATAGTGACCCAATGCTGAAAATAATAGTGACCTAATGCTGAAAATAATAGTGACCCAATGCTGAAAATAATAGTGACCCAATGCTGAAAATAATAGTGACCCAATGCTGAAAATAATAGTGACCCAATGCTGAAAATAATAGTGACCTAATGCTGAAAATAATAGTGACCTAATGCTGAAAATAATAGTGACCCAATGCTGAAAATAATAGTGACCTAATGCTGAAAATAATAGTGACCCAATGCTGAAAATAATAGTGACCTAATGCTGAAAATAATAGTGACCCAATGCTGAAAATAATAGTGACCCAATGCTGAAAATAATAGTGACCCAATGCTGAAAATAATAGTGACCTAATGCTGAAAATAATAGTGACCCAATGCTGAAAATAATAGTGACCCAATGCTGAAAATAATAGTGACCTAATGCTGAAAATAATAGTGACCTAATGCTGAAAATAATAGTGACCCAATGCTGAAAATAATAGTGACCTAATGCTGAAAATAATAGTGACCCAATGCTGAAAATAATAGTGACCTAATGCTGAAAATAATAGTGACCCAATGCTGAAAATAATAGTGACCCAATGCTGAAAATAATAGTGACCCAATGCTGAAAATAATAGTGACCCAATGCTGAAAATAATAGTGACCTAATGCTGAAAATAATAGTGACCTAATGCTGAAAATAATAGTGACCCAATGCTGAAAATAATAGTGACCTAATGCTGAAAATAATAGTGACCCAATGCTGAAAATAATAGTGACCCAATGCTGAAAATAATAGTGACCCAATGCTGAAAATAATAGTGACCTAATGCTGAAAATAATAGTGACCCAATGCTGAAAATAATAGTGACCCAATGCTGAAAATAATAGTGACCTAATGCTGAAAATAATAGTGACCTAATGCTCAAAATAATAGTGACCCAATGCTGAAAATAATAGTGACCTAATGCTGAAAATAATAGTGACCTAATGCTCAAAATAATAGTGACCCAATGCTGAAAATAATAGTGACCCAATGCTGAAAATAATAGTGACCCAATGCTGAAAATAATAGTGACCCAATGCTGAAAATAATAGTGACCCAATGCTGAAAATAATAGTGACCCAATGCTGAAAATAATAGTGACCCAATGCTGAAAATAATAGTGACCTAATGCTGAAAATAATAGTGACCCAATGCTGAAAATAATAGTGACCCAATGCTGAAAATAATAGTGACCTAATGCTGAAAATAATAGTGACCCAATGCTGAAAATAATAGTGACCCAATGCTGAAAATAATAGTGACCTAATGCTGAAAATAATAGTGACCCAATGCTGAAAATAATAGTGACCCAATGCTGAAAATAATAGTGACCTAATGCTGAAAATAATAGTGACCCAATGCTGAAAATAATAGTGACCCAATGCTGAAAATAATAGTGACCTAATGCTGAAAATAATAGTGACCCAATGCTGAAAATAATAGTGACCCAATGCTGAAAATAATAGTGACCTAATGCTGAAAATAATAGTGACCCAATGCTGAAAATAATAGTGACCCAATGCTGAAAATAATAGTGACCTAATGCTGAAAATAATAGTGACCTAATGCTGAAAATAATAGTGACCCAATGCTCAAAATAATAGTGACCCAATGCTGAAAATAATAGTGACCTAATGCTGAAAATAATAGTGACCCAATGCTGAAAATAATAGTGACCCAATGCTGAAAATAATAGTGACCCAATGCTGAAAATAATAGTGACCTAATGCTGAAAATAATAGTGACCCAATGCTGAAAATAATAGTGACCCAATGCTGAAAATAATAGTGACCTAATGCTGAAAATAATAGTGACCTAATGCTCAAAATAATAGTGACCCAATGCTGAAAATAATAGTGACCTAATGCTGAAAATAATAGTGACCTAATGCTCAAAATAATAGTGACCCAATGCTGAAAATAATAGTGACCCAATGCTGAAAATAATAGTGACCCAATGCTGAAAATAATAGTGACCCAATGCTGAAAATAATAGTGACCCAATGCTGAAAATAATAGTGACCCAATGCTGAAAATAATAGTGACCCAATGCTGAAAATAATAGTGACCCAATGCTGAAAATAATAGTGACCCAATGCTGAAAATAATAGTGACCCAATGCTGAAAATAATAGTGACCCAATGCTGAAAATAATAGTGACCCAATGCTGAAAATAATAGTGACCCAATGCTGAAAATAATAGTGACCCAATGCTGAAAATAATAGTGACCCAATGCTGAAAATAATAGTGACCCAATGCTGAAAATAATAGTGACCCAATGCTGAAAATAATAGTGACCCAATGCTGAAAATAATAGTGACCCAATGCTGAAAATAATAGTGACCCAATGCTGAAAATAATAGTGACCCAATGCTGAAAATAATAGTGACCCAATGCTGAAAATAATAGTGACCCAATGCTGAAAATAATAGTGACCCAATGCTGAAAATAATAGTGACCCAATGCTGAAAATAATAGTGACCCAATGCTGAAAATAATAGTGACCCAATGCTGAAAATAATAGTGACCCAATGCTGAAAATAATAGTGACCTAATGCTGAAAATAATAGTGACCCAATGCTGAAAATAATAGTGACCCAATGCTGAAAATAATAGTGACCTAATGCTGAAAATAATAGTGACCTAATGCTGAAAATAATAGTGACCCAATGCTGAAAATAATAGTGACCTAATGCTGAAAATAATAGTGACCCAATGCTGAAAATAATAGTGACCTAATGCTGAAAATAATAGTGACCCAATGCTGAAAATAATAGTGACCCAATGCTGAAAATAATAGTGACCCAATGCTGAAAATAATAGTGACCCAATGCTGAAAATAATAGTGACCTAATGCTGAAAATAATAGTGACCTAATGCTGAAAATAATAGTGACCCAATGCTGAAAATAATAGTGACCTAATGCTGAAAATAATAGTGACCCAATGCTGAAAATAATAGTGACCCAATGCTGAAAATAATAGTGACCCAATGCTGAAAATAATAGTGACCCAATGCTGAAAATAATAGTGACCCAATGCTGAAAATAATAGTGACCCAATGCTGAAAATAATAGTGACCCAATGCTGAAAATAATAGTGACCTAATGCTGAAAATAATAGTGACCCAATGCTGAAAATAATAGTGACCCAATGCTGAAAATAATAGTGACCTAATGCTGAAAATAATAGTGACCCAATGCTGAAAATAATAGTGACCCAATGCTGAAAATAATAGTGACCTAATGCTGAAAATAATAGTGACCCAATGCTGAAAATAATAGTGACCCAATGCTGAAAATAATAGTGACCCAATGCTGAAAATAATAGTGACCTAATGCTGAAAATAATAGTGACCCAATGCTGAAAATAATAGTGACCCAATGCTGAAAATAATAGTGACCTAATGCTGAAAATAATAGTGACCCAATGCTGAAAATAATAGTGACCCAATGCTGAAAATAATAGTGACCTAATGCTGAAAATAATAGTGACACAATGCTGAAAATAATAGTGACCCAATGCTGAAAATAATAGTGACCCAATGCTGAAAATAATAGTGACCCAATGCTGAAAATAATAGTGACCCAATGCTGAAAATAATAGTGACCCAATGCTGAAAATAATAGTGACCCAATGCTGAAAATAATAGTGACCCAATGCTGAAAATAATAGTGACCCAATGCTGAAAATAATAGTGACCCAATGCTGAAAATAATAGTGACCCAATGCTGAAAATAATAGTGACCCAATGCTGAAAATAATAGTGACCCAATGCTGAAAATAATAGTGACCCAATGCTGAAAATAATAGTGACCCAATGCTGAAAATAATAGTGACCTAATGCTGAAAATAATAGTGACCCAATGCTGAAAATAATAGTGACCCAATGCTGAAAATAATAGTGACCTAATGCTGAAAATAATAGTGACCCAATGCTGAAAATAATAGTGACCCAATGCTGAAAATAATAGTGACCTAATGCTGAAAATAATAGTGACCCAATGCTGAAAATAATAGTGACCCAATGCTGAAAATAATAGTGACCTAATGCTGAAAATAATAGTGACCCAATGCTGAAAATAATAGTGACCCAATGCTGAAAATAATAGTGACCCAATGCTGAAAATAATAGTGACCCAATGCTGAAAATAATAGTGACCTAATGCTGAAAATAATAGTGACCCAATGCTGAAAATAATAGTGACCCAATGCTGAAAATAATAGTGACCTAATGCTGAAAATAATAGTGACCCAATGCTGAAAATAATAGTGACCCAATGCTGAAAATAATAGTGACCTAATGCTGAAAATAATAGTGACCCAATGCTGAAAATAATAGTGACCCAATGCTGAAAATAATAGTGACCCAATGCTGAAAATAATAGTGACCCAATGCTGAAAATAATAGTGACCCAATGCTGAAAATAATAGTGACCCAATGCTGAAAATAATAGTGACCTAATGCTGAAAATAATAGTGACCCAATGCTGAAAATAATAGTGACCCAATGCTGAAAATAATAGTGACCTAATGCTGAAAATAATAGTGACCCAATGCTGAAAATAATAGTGACCCAATGCTGAAAATAATAGTGACCCAATGCTGAAAATAATAGTGACCCAATGCTGAAAATAATAGTGACCCAATGCTGAAAATAATAGTGACCCAATGCTGAAAATAATAGTGACCCAATGCTGAAAATAATAGTGACCCAATGCTGAAAATAATAGTGACCCAATGCTGAAAATAATAGTGACCCAATGCTGAAAATAATAGTGACCCAATGCTGAAAATAATAGTGACCCAATGCTGAAAATAATAGTGACCCAATGCTGAAAATAATAGTGACCCAATGCTGAAAATAATAGTGACCCAATGCTGAAAATAATAGTGACCCAATGCTGAAAATAATAGTGACCCAATGCTGAAAATAATAGTGACCCAATGCTGAAAATAATAGTGACCCAATGCTGAAAATAATAGTGACGCAATGCTCAAAATAATAGTGACCCAATGCTGAAAATAATAGTGACGCAATGCTCAAAATAATAGTGACCCAATGCTGAAAATAATAGTGACGCAATGCTCAAAATAATAGTGACCCAATGCTGAAAATAATAGTGACCCAATGCTCAAAATAATAGTGACGCAATGCTGAAAATAATAGTGACCCAATGCTGAAAATAATAGTGACGCAATGCTCAAAATAATAGTGACCCAATGCTGAAAATAATAGTGACGCAATGCTCAAAATAATAGTGACCCAATGCTGAAAATAATAGTGACGCAATGCTCAAAATAATAGTGACGCAATGCTGAAAATAATAGTGACCCAATGCTGAAAATAATAGTGACGCAATGCTCAAAATAATAGTGACCCAATGCTGAAAATAATAGTGACGCAATGCTCAAAATAATAGTGACCCAATGCTGAAAATAATAGTGACGCAATGCTCAAAATAATAGTGACGCAATGCTGAAAATAATAGTGACCCAATGCTGAAAATAATAGTGACGCAATGCTCAAAATAATAGTGACCCAATGCTGAAAATAATAGTGACGCAATGCTCAAAATAATAGTGACGCAATGCTCAAAATAATAGTGACCCAATGCTGAAAATAATAGTGACGCAATGCTCAAAATAATAGTGACGCAATGCTGAAAATAATAGTGACGCAATGCTCAAAATAATAGTGACGCAATGCTCAAAATAATAGTGACGCAATGCTGAAAATAATAGTGACGCAATGCTCAAAATAATAGTGACGCAATGCTCAAAATAATAGTGACGCAATGCTGAAAATAATAGTGACGCAATGCTCAAAATAATAGTGACGCAATGCTCAAAATAATAGTGACGCAATGCTGAAAATAATAGTGACGCAATGCTCAAAATAATAGTGACGCAATGCTCAAAATAATAGTGACGCAATGCTGAAAATAATAGTGACGCAAGCTCATATGGTATTGGAGTTTATATACTTCGTACCAAAAGGATTCATCTAAAGTATTTTAGATGAAGTTTAGAATATTATTAAGTTGTAATAATAGAGCGAAAGAGATCGGTACACATCATACTTTGTTGAAAGTATGAACTAATAATGATTCCAAATTTTTTCTCCAATTCCAATACAATTACTGATTCTGTTCTCAATTCCAATACAAATACCGATTTTGATTCTAAATACTTAGCCATAGATGTGTGTGTTTTAATTTTATTTTCTAATTACCGTAAAACCCCCATGTCATATGTGCATAGATTTTTGCAATACACTGGCGAAAGGGATCATCTGTAGATTTTAGTTTAAAGTCAATACATATTTATCACTAGCAGGACCCGTTAACTGGCGTTGTTCTATGGTAGCACCCCACCCACGTAAAAAATTGAAGTACGGTTGTTAAGAATGGCTATTGGAATGGACACCCCTACCTTAAAAGTTAAGAATTTAAAATAAAACTAAGTTCTTGTATTTTTTTTTGAAAAGCAAACTCAATCCTCGAGAAAAAGGAAAGGATAAATAGAACATGGTAATTATGCAGATAACGGACGTCGGTTTTTAGAACCAAAATAAAACATAGGCTTTTGGTTTTTGTTTTCTCAGGAACCATCGTTTCATTTTGTGTGATCGCTTTTATTGCATGGTAACTCATTAATGGATTTTGTTTTCACAATTAAGCAAACAATAAATGTAAGTTACGTCTTAGGAAAAAGATAATCTAGTTTATTTTTGGAGTGTAATAGTTTCACAAACAAAAAATTTAAGACTTTTGTAATGGATTAATTTCTAGAACTATATAAATAAAACGTAAGAATGTTGTGTACGTACAGAAATGGCAGCGTGTTTTATAGTTGCAAACTGTTCGTTTAGTGGTGGAATAACCAAATAGAGGAATTGTAAAATGCATACTTCTCAGTCAACCAACAGGACTGGATTTCTAGACAGGAGAAATCATTTCTGCAGAATGAATGTGGTAAGAATATACGATTGTATAGGCAATTTGTAGTCAGTTAATGATTGGTAATATTCAGAAAAGTAGAAAGAAGTATAAATGCACACGGTGCTGAATGAGGGCATAAGACTTGTGGAAGTGGGGGGTAAAAATCTAGATACTTCCTCTATAGGTTACGACGATGATGAACGTGGCGTTCCTCAGAATAAATGTTATGTTTTAATATTACGAAATAAATATGCATGTAAATGCGTTCTATAGTTAAATAATGTAATGGCTGATGGTGTAAACATAATAAATTTTTATGTGTCATCTGTTGTTGTCAACCTATGCTAGTTTCGTCCAGAAAATTGAACCCCTTTTATTATATACAAGAAGATTACTACCAGCAATGGAAAATTTTGTTTTTAAACAAAAAAAAATCATTTTTGACATCGAAAATTGGTATAGTTTTTTTTTGATACCTCAAAAAGTTGTGATTTTTCATATTCCAATTCTGATTAATTGTACCAACACTAGTGCATAAGCATTTCAGTTTATACATTTATTTTTAACTTCTGCTCGACAAAACTCGATTTTGCAATAGCAATTGTTTGTCTGGCATAGTTTCCTATTATTTGCCATATGTTATGGATATGATCATTTGTTGAGAGGACAGATGGCACTGTGAATATGCCATTTTTATTTTTATTTAAAAAAAAAATTATATGCATTTTATATACACACATATATTCTTTGTTTTCATTGCTTGTAATGAAAGTAGCTTGTTATACATGTTTGGTCGACTTAACAATAACAATCTTTGATACAATAACCTAATTAAAATACAAAACAGAAACAAAAAAAAAACATTAATGTTGTCTTCTATTTTTGTTTTCTTGAAATGTAAAAAATATTCGGAGTATGAAATAACCATTACAATCCGATTCTATATTTACCTTTGCCAAGGCGATTTTTTTAAATTAACTTTGTTATGATTTGGTTGTGTACAACCGAGCGATCATATCGCTTGACCAATCATCAGTAAACTTAACCAAAATATCGGTCAACTTAAAACTGATTTAATGTTGGGTTAAATTAAAGATCAGGGTTATGGAAAAGGTGAAAGTACTTATTAATTTTATTAATCATTTCTTTTTCTTTTGTTTAATGTCAGCCATTTTGTATTTTCTTCTTATTAGCATAAAAGTTTTTTTTTTTTTTTTTTTTTTCAAAAAATGAGTAGTTGTTGGCAAATAATAAAAGTAATCTTAATTTATTTGTTTTTACAAAAATACAATATAGTGAGATGTATTAGGTTAGCCACTATGTTTCCATTTTAAAACTTTAAACAGTTTAATAAAATATTTTTTAAAAATGGGGAGAGGTAGTTTGCTTGAGGCCTTGCTGGTAAACAAATGTGTTTAAGAAGGCTGGTAGTAATGTAGGATACTAGGAGGATGTATGAACAAAAACTAACAAAGGTATTTAAATTATAAATTTTTGTCTATTTCTCATAAATCTTTCACAAGTAAATCGGGGGAAAGCAAAAAAAAAAAGATGTTAAAAATTCTCTTGACATTTTTATGATATGAAAGTTAACAGAAATTAAAAAAAATTTTTTTTTTAATTTCTAAATGATTCCAAAATAGAATTCTTGAAAAAATGATTCCAAAATAGAATTCTTGAAAAAATGATTCCAAAATAGAATTCTTGAAAAAATGATTCCAAAATAGAATTCTTGAAAAAATGATTCCAAAATAGAATTCTTGAAAAAATGATTCCAAAATAGAATTCTTGAAAAAATGATTCCAAAATAGAATTCTTGAAAAAATGATTCCAGAAAGCATTAGGAAATTTATTGCCAATTCATTATTTTTTGTTTGGTTACCTTAAAAAAAAAATTCAATTTCCTCGGACACAACACGCTGGCACAGTGTGAATAGGTATTGTTCATATCAGTCAAGAATACGTCTTTATCAATTCAACAGTGGCTTTGCTTCTGTCAGGCCAAGGTTCTGTTCAGTTTTACAAAGTTTGTCCTGCTAGGCTTTACCTTTTTATTTATTTATTTATTTATTTTTTTTGAGAGAGAAGCAGTTAGCTTATTGAAGTGCTCCTACAGGGGAAGGATGATAGGGCTGCTCAGGCATATTTTTCAACCAGAGTGTGCTTTTGATAGTGTGCTGGTTTTTCCAAACCTCACCTAACCTTGTCTAATTTCTGCGAAATAGGCTATAAAAGCACTTCTTTGGCTTAATAAAAAATTTCATGATCGTCATAAGTTTTTGCTTGAAAATCCTCCATATTATTTTTGTGAATTTCAATGTTGCTTGTTATTTGTCTCTTCATGTCTACAGCTGCACTATGCATTCCAAGATAACCAATATTTATACATGGTAATGGATTTCATGCCTGGTGGTGATCTGGTGAATTTAATGAGCAATTATGATGTACCAGAGAAGTGGGCCAAGTTTTACTGTGCAGAAGTCGTCCTTGCCCTTGATGCGATTCATTCTATGGGATTTGTACACAGGTAACTTTCAACCCCCCCTTTTTTTTTTTCATATTTGATAACTATTTTGTTAAAAAATTTTTTCATTGGTCCCCTGTAAATCCACCCTTGTCTGTTCATCTTTCCACACTTTTCTCAATAAATCTGGAATTTTAAAAAGTTTTGCACAAATAAATCTGTAATTTTTAAAAATTTTGCACAAACGTTAAATATATGAGTAAAAAAGTAACAGGATGGATTTTCCAGAAAAAGTACTTTAATGATGAATGCTCTGACGGACTACAAGCACTTGTATCCCCTCAACGTGACCCCCCCCCCCGGACAAACTCGACAAGCAGCTAAATCCCACCCCTTCACAGTAGAGATCCCTAGGTGTAAGAAGGCATTGTACTACAATACTTTCTTCCCCTGAACTGCTAAACTTTGGAACTCGCTTCCGGGATTCTGCTTTCCCAACTGTACTGACATGCAGAAGTTCAAGTGTAATGTGAACAGACATCTTGCCACTCATCTTTCTTCATAATACCTCTGCAACATGTCCCCAATAGTAGCCCCCTACTTAAAGGGGCACTGTGCCTTGTTTGGGGTGAAAATTGAATAAAAAAAAAAACAAGCAAACAAAAACTCTGGTTGTTCCCCTAGGGATGCCTTTAAAATTGACTTTTGTGCTTATTAAAAAAAATTGATGCCTTCGATTTTTATAAAACTTTCTGGAAAGTTGTAACTAACTGATTTCTATATAATTTTGTTTGTCTATACTTCGCAATAACTCTTGGGTGTGCCTTGGGACTCTTTTAGGGCTAATAAAAATACTCCATTTTTGGGACTATTTTATCATATCTGTTCAAAATTTTCTGTGTATGTCTATTTAACAGTTTTGCATGGTGCTGAACTCAAATTAAAATATGTAAAGGCTTTGGGGACTTTTGGGATTAAATGGGCGGGTGGGGGGGGGCAAATGATGAACTTAGTCATTTCTTTTTTTGCATGGTGCAGAACTGAAATTTACATATGTCAAGGCCTAAAACTGCACTGTTTGTTCATTTTCACCAGGATTTGACGTCCCCTGGGGACTTTTGGGGCTAAATGTTGGGGGAGGGGGCAAATGCTGAACTTAGTCATTTTTTAATGCCTCATTCACTGTGCATTCACAGGGGACCATGCATGCTTCACTTGTTTGTTTTTTTACTTCATGTTTCTGTGTTTTTCTAAATTATTTTTCATTTTTTTTCTTGACCATTTACTTTCCTTCTGCCCTCCCTACTCCCCTCTTCATCTCCTTAATCCCTCCATCCCCTTCCTCTGTTCCCCTTTTGTAGTTGTGTCCAAGAAATATTGCCAATCAGTCTGTTAGGCTTGATAAATCTGCACACGTTTTACGAATCTGTATTTCTTGTCATCCAAGATATTTCCTGACTTTCGATAACATTCCATGATTTATGAGAACAACAACAATCGAAAAACCCAAGTGCTTGTCTGCCAATTTTATTTTTTCTCATTTTTGCAATTTGCCGTTCTAACTATGGAAGGAATTCTTGGCAGAAAACAATCTAAATTCCTCATTTACTATTCACAATATGAAAAGAGAAATAACCTATCTGTATCATAATGTTCCGCGTTACTTAGTGATAAAATGCTTTTCAAGTCAAGTGTAAATATACTTGACATGCTATAACTTTTGAGGTCAGCTGTGACTTGTATACAAGTAGTGGACCTGATCGGTTAATTTAACGTTTCATAGGAAGGATTTGAAGTTGGTAATTAGCAATTAAGAGATTTTTATTGGAAGACATAAAATTTGGATGGATACGTTCAATTAAAAAAAATTTTTGTAAGGTAGTAAATCAAATATATTTAAAATTAAAATGGTCGTCTTCACGCACCAATTCATGGTAACCTACTAAAAAGAGAATGAGAATATTGTCTCCCCGAGACTGGCAATAACGTAATCTTTAGCAAAGTATGCAACAACGAAAACAGTTTTGACAAATGATGTGTATTCATCTAAAACTTTTGGATATTCTTTACTTCAACAATGTTTAATATGACAAAGTTAATGAGCCTGATGATTTCCTTGTGGAAAAAAAACATAAACGCTTCTATACTTGCCATATATATGAAGTGGCTTCAATAAGTTTCCAGACGTTTTTGTATGGGAACACATACTTCGGACTAGCCCCCCTTCAAAGTAATCTCCTCCGGCTGCAATGCACTTGTACCGTTCCAACAGCTTCTGGAAGGCCCATGTCAATGACGCTCATCACAGCCTCTAAAGGTTTCCCTTGAGCTGAGAGAATAATCAAAAGTAACAGGTAGCAAGGTCTGGATTATAGGGAGGGCGAGGAAGTGTCTTTATGCCCATCCTCGTCAAATAGTCTGACCTTTCTTTCTGATCTCTGAGCATCCTTGGGACAAGCTTTGTGCAAATCCTCCACATTTCCAGTTCCTCGCAAATAGTTGTGTGTACAGTTCCCACACTGACATCAAACTGGGTACTTATTGTCTTTATAGACACATGGCAGTCCTCATCCATGAAATTCTGGTGTTCTGACTTCCTTACTCCTCACACCTCTCATCATCCATCACAGACTCCCTGCCTCCATTGAATCTCTTATACCACTCAAAAGCTGATGCTCGATTCATACAAGATGGTCCAAAAGTAGTCTAAAGCATTCCATAAGTTTCTGTGGCATTTTTTTCCAAGTTTAAAACGGTTTTATTGCATATCGTTCTTCTAAAATGTCCTCATGTCTAGATTGCATTTTTGAAATTCACTAGCTGTGACAATCAGGCTTTGGTAGGATGTATTCCAATTCCTGCTGTAGCTGTTCAGTTGAACCTGAAATCATAAAAATTGGTCAGTCATTTCATAAGATGTATTGCAATGACATACTGAATTTTCAAGGGTCTACAATTTTAAATGCCTTCACAAAAAAAGTCTGGAAACTTATTAAAGGCGCCTTGTAATATATATAATCTACAATACTCAAAACCATCTACAATCAATATTTCCTATCAAACCAGTAACAATATTTTAAAATTCTTAGCATGATACAATTCTTATCCTATAACCCAAATTCTAACACACAGAATTTAGAATGTTCATGTCCCTCCTTACAACACCCTGGCGTCTACTTGTCTACAAATACTTGCCACACAGCTGCTATTGAAATTTGTTCATTTGCTCTTCTCACCTAATGATGATTCAACTTAGAATTGAAAATGTTCATGACACATATGGAACTTTAATTTTGATTTTCACACAAAAAAGAAGTTGAAAAATATAAGATACTAGCAGGACTCGTTAACTTACGTTAGCCGGTGGAAGCCCCCCCCCCCTGCAAAAAAAAAGTAAACTACACCTGTTGTTAGTAGCCACTGCCATCTCTGAACAATTGCAGACACTGGCGGTCACAGCCGAAATGAAGTAATCTGGCTTTCACTGGCAGTTAGTGATGGTTTGGGGAGTTAGCATGCAGGTACTGTTTGAATTTAAAAAAAGCAATTAAGGAAATGCATAAATCAGAATGAATTAATACAATTACAAAAATGGTCCATTAGAATAATAATAATGGAAAGTAAAAACAGAAGTTTTAGAGGTTAGGTCATCTCATATGGACTGTTTAGAATGATCGAAATCAGTGGTAGCAGTCCTAGCTGATTCTGTTTAAGTCTTCTTCTTTTCAACTCTTCCACCAATAGTATTAAATTAAATTCCAGTTTTATGTCATCTTTTTTTAACGTGTAAAACAAAACAATTATGACTTTTTTCACTTCATTTCTCTGAGTATTGTCATGTTAAGAACATCGTTTGAAATAGGCATCCCAAAAATGTTAAGAACGACTTTTGGAATAGACACCACCAACCTTCCCATTGTAAGAATGGCATTCAGAATAGACACCCCAAACATCCCCATGTAAAGAACAGCTTTTGGAGTAGACAACTTCCTTTTTATTGGCGGGGATGTGGGGAAAAAATTCCCCTAAATGAAACTTTGATAATCATTGTCAGCATACCCACCCACAGATGGAAAAAAAAAAAAAAAAAATGGCAGTTTCGATGGGAGAATAGATTTCTTTATCGTACGTGCATACAAACCTGGCAGCCAGTGAATTACAGTGCATAATACAAGTCTTTATATCTTTATCAGTACTTGTCTCCGCAAAATTTGAATGAGATTTTTTAAATCAGTATAATCGAAAACCGTTCAAAGTAGTCATTCTAAAGAAAATGTGGAGGTGGCCCTAATATATAAATTTAGCCTCCCACCCCACCCACACACGCACAAAAAAAATCTCAAGAATCAGTCTCGAAAAGAAATGTAAATAAAATACTCCACCAAATTCAATTCCCCATGTAATAAAATTTACGATAAAACTGTAGCATGGTAATCGGTGTAAAAAATTGGTTATTATAACTAAAAACAAAGCCAAATTTTCAAGCATGCGTGCACGTCTGTCAATTGAGGTATGAAAGCAAAAAAAAAATGGAAAATATGTAAAGAGTCTGACAAAATCTGTAAGATATTAACTGAAATAAACATAGTTATTTGAAAAGGTATGCAGTAAAAACCCTAAAATCAATTGCTAAAAAAGGTTACATATTTTTATATATTTTTTTTATTATAAGGATGGTGAAAAAATAAAATATAAAATATAGTTAAATATAAAAATATTTTTACAGTTTTAAAATTGGAAGAATATATACAGTGAGATACAAAATGAGCGAGAGAGAAGAAATATTTGTTTTGTCTTCCGAGAGAGAGAGAGAGAGTTGGGAAGAATATATAGAGCAAAAGAATCCAGTAGATCGCACAGGTTTAAATAAACTATATATGAATGCATTACCTAAAAAAACGTAGCTATTTTTGAAGAAAATATAATTAATTACTGACACAAACATACAAAGCGATCGAACGACTAATTTACTCATAGGGCAGAAGTAGGTATCATTGTGACGCCCTGTTTGAATGGTACATTAGCATTTGTTTAGCATGCTACTACCATTAATCCAGAATATAGGAATGGTCAAAGTTCATTCAATCAGGAGGAACAGAATTAGTCTAGGGAGACTTTATTATTTTTGTAATGGAAAAGGGAAAGATTATGGTATGTGAATGAGTTAATGATTCATTTACGAAGGGTGAAACCTCATATCTGTTCAAAGTGCAGAATACCTCCCGGTGATGACTGGGAGTGGTAGGAGGACGTTATTTAGAGGGAAAAATAGAAACTTCCTCTAAATATGGTTGCGATTGTGATAATGTTGCTCCTAGGATGTAATGTAGGATTTTATTACAATGACTAGATGTGTCTATAATGGCATTCTAAAGTTACATAAGATAGTGACTAATAGCTTAGACATAATAAATTGTTGCAAACCTACGGTACTTTGGTCCAGAGGGGAATTTCTGCAATCAAAATATCATATAGAAGTTAATGAAATAGAAGCAATGTTATTTTTTTAAGTGTTTGCTTAGATGAAAAATGCTGCCTAAATTACACACAATGCAAATATGTGTACACACACAGACATTTTATGGTGTTGAAGGAGGTTAAAATAGTATTCAAACATTGTCTATCTCTCTTGTCGATCATCATAATAATCATCATCATCATCGTCATAATACATTCTTCTCATGACTTTTACTGAGAAATTTTCCATCTGACATTTCACTTTGTAAAAAAAGATTTTCGGTAATGAATCCAAGATTGTTTCAAGGCAAAATCTACATGAAACGAAAGTGAATTGTTCAGGGAATTGAATTCCGACATGAATATTTTCTTTGGCTTATGCATACTGTACATGTGTGCGTGTGTCTCTCTCTTCCCATTTTCCTATCTTTAACATGAAAGAAGCCAAAAAGCTTCAATAAAAGAGGTAAATATCTCTTAGGTGAAACGAGGAGGGGGAGGGGTCTTTTTTGATAAATATGCCTCCTTCATTATGGAAGGCTTTGCTTTACACTTTTTATATAAACATTCTTTTATATAATAGGCATTAGAGAAGTTTAGATTTACATTAATTTTAGCAAATGACTTTTCCATAACTTTTCACTTCTGTTTTGGAGGGGGGGGGATCTCTCTCTTTTTTTGCTCCCCCAGTGTTAATCAGAAAATGACGTGCTTTTTTTCCCCAAAAAAACTGGTGTTTAGTAGAATGCTCAGCTTTGGATCACTGTGGCATCGTTCTGACAATCTAGAGTCTGTTCCAAACTATAATGGACCCTTTTTTATCAATCTAAATATGGTCTAACTTGGTCTTAAGAAGTTCACTCTCTCAGGCATTATCTCCTTCTTTGGTGGTTTTTGGCCAGCAGATAAATAGTGATTCATTAGGATGCATAAGATCAAATGAAGGGTTCGAAAGCGTTTCTTTTTTTTTTTTTTACGCTATAGTCATTGTTTATCAAGACCTGGTGGCCACTCAAGGGTAATGGTTAATGAGTATCAAGGGAGACAACACAGTGGAGATTGGTGATGGTAGAAATTAGATAGAAATAAATTATTTCAGAAGATGGTTCAACAAGAACCATGTTGTGGGAAGCTGGGAACCAGCTCCACAGTATTGTATTCCACGGATGAGCAGTTCTGGTGAAAAATGCTTTTCAGTTAGCTGAAAAGTAGTTCTACTTTGTATGTTTTTGTACTGACGCTCACAATACTGACTCCTAGTGTTTTATTCTGCGCTAGAATATCCGTCCCAGGGAAGGTAAAATTCTTTGAATAGAATAGTTCTGCACTCTGTTCATATCTTCTTACAGATGCTAAACTTCTGACTGACCAACAATATGGATTTAGACATGCCCGCTCCACAGCTGACATCCTCACTGTAATCTCTGAACGTATATACCATTCACTGGACAAAGCGGAGGAGGGCAGAGCGGTAGCTCTAGATATATCTAAGGCTTTTGACAGGGTATGGCACAAGGGTCTCCTCAGGAAAATTAAATCATACGGTATCACTGGTAGAATACTTAACATAATTAGGTCCTTCTTAGATAAGAGAAAAATCCAGGTTGTCCTCGACGGTCGTACATCTAAACAGTGGGATATAAATGTGGGAGTGCCTCAGGGGTCTATCCTTGGACCTCTATTGTTCCTAATATTTATTAATGACCTCCCCGACAAAACTGCCTCTGAGATGGGTATATATGCTGATTACACTACACTCTATAACAGGCATGACAGGAAAACAAATGAACACATATCTAAAGAAATGGCAAAAACACTAGAGGATGACCTCCAATCTGTAGTGGAATGGGGACATAAATGGATGGTCACATTCAATGCTGCCAAGACTAAACTGGTTTCCTTCAATAACTACAAGAAACCTTCTCTGCCACCTATAGCAATGGCCAGTGACTCCCTGTCTGAGAGTACATCTTTCAAACTGCTTGGCCTAACGTTCACAGGAAACATGAGTTGGAACAATTATATTGAAAACATTATCAGGGCTGCTGCGAAAAAGGTAGGCTCTCTCTACCGTGCTAGAAAACTACTGACACCTGAAAGTATCCTGTACCTCTACAAGGCCACCATTCGCCCATGTATGGAGTATTGTTGTCACATTTGGGCTGGTGCATCTGCTACTAGTCTCTCACTCCTAGACAAGGTTCAAAAAAGAGTCGCCAATCTGATAGGCCCTGAACTGGCATCAATGCTTCAGCCTCTGTCCCATCGACGGAGCGTTGCATCCCTCTGCCTGTTCTACAAGTACTTTAATGGTGAATGCTCTGACGAACTGCAGACACTTGTGCCCCCACGACGTAGACACCCTCGACAAACCCGACAGGCAGCTAAATCTCACCCCCACACAGTAGAGATCCCTAGATGCAAAAGATCTTTCTACCCCAGTAGTTTCTTCCCCAGAACCGTTAGACTCTGGAATTCCATTCCAAGTTCTTGCTTCCCCAACTGTACTGACATGCAGAAGTTCAAGTGCAACGTGAACCAACATCTTGCTGCCCAAATCCCAACATAGCGTCCCAGTAGTTGCTGCCCCTGATAGTAGCCCCCTACACCAAAGTGGCAATGTGCCTTGTTTGGGGTGAAAAAGTAATTAAAAAAAAAAAAAATTAAAATTTGGACCTAATGATACTAAAATCCTGACACCTTAGAATGGATGAATAACATTGTCGGTAGAGACATTAGCAAAAGATACACCTTTTCAAAGTTTCTTTTGTGCTTCCTGCAGTTTTCTTTTGAAAAGAGAAATGTCCATACGTGAATTATATTTGGATGTAAGCATTTATTTCCATGCTGGATCCCTTTCATCAGAGTTGCGTACACTTTGGACAAGTCTACATTTTATAAACTTGCCCCCTTTGACTTCCACTGGAGCACAAGGGCCTCATCTGTTCATCGACACGTTAGGTACCAAACTAATCTCTCCTCATGTGTATATCTAAATCTTTTCTTTCTTTACTTCTCTGATGTCACTAATAAATCATCTTTATTGTTTTCCTAAATTTCTGTGTATGTGAGTTATGGAAACTAAAATTCCTTTCTACCAAGTTAACATTCCTGGTACATATTTTGCATAAATATTTTATCTTTCAATAAGTACCTAATCTGCTTCGATAACATTATTTCTGTTATTTAAGCATTCATTTTTGTTATCGAAATATTTCTACAAACTAAACACTAGTAGGTTCTTTAATATGGCTGGGGTACATTCAAAATGAATGTTTCTGTTTAGAGCATAATTGAATCATTTTAAACTTCAATTCAAGCCGTTATATATAAAAATAATTGTATCAAGTCAACAGTAGGTTCTCTATAGTGCAATATAGGCTACAATGTATTTTGGATTAAGTCACTGCGGGGAGGCATGTGAAGCTTCCTCCTAGTGTATCATGATGGATCCCCAACTAGAGCTGGCAATGAATCGATTTGATTGAAAAATGAATAATTTCACTGATTTTGATGACAATAAAAATATGGGGGGGGGGAAGCAGTCATTTATTATCATTCAGTCCAGGGCAATGTTTGGTCTCCCTGCTAGTGTTCTTGTAAATTTCCTCTTATTTTAGTCAAAAAATAAGGAAAAGAAATGACTTTTTTTATGGCTGTTAAAAGTGAATGAAATGCTTTTCTTTTTTTTATTATTAGTTATTCACTGTTTTTTTATAAACATTTGCATTCACAGTTCTTTCCTTCCTTTGTTACAAGCAGGGCTACCTGGTGTTGCTCAGGGATATAACAAACAGAATAGGTTAAAAAGTGTGTGTAAAACGTCTTTATGTCAAAACTTCTTTCTCTATCAATCTTTCTTTATTGATCTTTTCCTGTCTTCCACCTTTTTTTTTTTTTTTAACCTCTGCTCTTACTTTATTGAAAATAATAATAATGTCATTCATGTCTCCTTTATTATAGATAACATTGTAAATAACTGAAAAACTGACCCACCCTTCTCTTGACAAAACCTAACCTAGTTGATTATAAGGAATTATTATTTTTTTCATTTTAAATATTCATCCAGGGTAATGCTGATCAAGAATATACCCACTTTGTGGCGGTTTGTTTTGTAGTTTTTGGGCTTTTAGCTGGACATACAAACATATACAGACAACTGCCATTTATAAAATAGATTATTAGCAGTTATTAAGATTCTTTGTTGATAAAAGGAAATTTGCATGCGTGAATATTGAAATGAGTCACACACAAGTTCACTGTTATGAGGGTTGTTAGAAAAGTAAAGCACCCCCACTTTTTTTTTTTTTTTGTTAACTCAAAAAGTTGAAGAGATACGAAGACAGGATTTGTACAAAAATGAGTGACTGTTTTCTCATGTACTTTTGCCAGGAATTTCATGACAGGAGTTGCTTTCTTAGTCTCTCATCGTCTGCAACAAAAACATGAAACATTCAGGTCATTAATTTATCAATTTGTAATTCTCTTTGATCCAATCAAGCGGAATAAAAAAAATAGGAACCATTACTTTGGGAATGCCCTTTGTATTATAGATTATTTTTTATAAAGCTCTATCTATAGTACTTTTGATGTGTATGAAGTCTGCTATGTTTGATAAGTTTTGAAATATCTGAATAACAGTTCTTGAAAAGTTCATTTTTGCTATGATGCACTGCTTTCATCAGCTGTTAAAATATACTAAATTATGACTATATTAAAGAGCCTCTTACAATTAAATCCAGCTCTTGGCCTTCTAGTTAAAGAAATGTTATTTTCATGGCAAGTGCTCGACTGAGCTTCAATCTATGGTTCCCACTCCCCACAAAACATTCACAACAACCACTCGTCTAGCTATAACTACAGCCAACAATTTCCCCTACTCTCTGTGCCTAAAACTACACACAAATTCCATAAACAAAAGTTTACTTAGAACTGCCTGCCTATGGAACTTATACTATGGGTGTGCTTTCCAGCTGACTATAGCATGATTGTTTTCAAGTCCAATGTAAACAAATTCTTGATCTGTCCTTTTTAATAATTAAATTCTACCCAATTCCCACCATTACTCCTCATTATGTTGTTGCCTCATCGATATCCTGACACTCATTAACCCTTATCCTCAAGTGACCTTTGGGCCTTGATAAACAGTGACTCCATTGTATATTAAAAACCGAACACGTAAGAGATGGAAATTCTGTTACTGGGCCCTTAAAATCTTAATCTCGAATGACTGTTTGCCTCTGAGAAAAGTTGCATTGATTTTAAAACTCTTCATTGAATCCTACTAGTTTTCACCATTAATGATTATAGTGTTGTCTCATCAGTTACCTAATGCTCATTAAATTTTATCCTCAAATGACTTTTGGGTCTTAACAATTCATGACTCACCAGTAAAACAGAAAGAAATGTGGTCTCCACTCTAACTTGATTCTGATTGGCTAAACAATGAAACACCATTATGCAAATTATGCTTTCATTAAAATGAGAAGATGAAAAACAGCGCCACTTATGTTGAGAAACAATTTTTTTCTATCTTTGAGGACATAAAAAGAAATAGATGTTACATTTTTGTTGAAGATTCTTGCATTTGAGAAACTTGCAGACTTGTTTAAGAGAGTGCTGCTCTTCCAGGAAAAGATGCCCCAAAAATTGTCGCATCGATATTGGTTAGTCTCTTGTGGCTAACAATGTATAACAGTGATGAGAAGAGGATACCGCCAATCATTATCGCCGCCGCCGTCGTTTGCAAATGTGCGATAATGAATTAACCACTTGGATGAATCCACTCTTACTTTTTTGATATCCAACATGAGAATAACTTTATTTTTCCAACATTTTTCAATTCCCAGAAGTTCCTGTTAATTTAAAACAAATGTCGCACACGGAAGACTTTGAAGTTTGATACAAAGTGATGTTATAAAAATTATGATAAAATATATGCAAGACAGGAGGGAGGGTAGTATTAGGTAAATTTTAGATGACATTTAATTTAGCCACCAGTCTATAATAAAAACCAGTGTGTATATATATATATATATATATATATATATATATATATATATATATATATGAAAATAATGATTGAATAAATAACAATGTTTATTAATCCATCAAAAATTTGATAAAGAATTATAATGAAGAAAAATCTATTGATTCAAATTCTGGACCTTCTGGAGTACATTAAATTTATTGGTGTTTTTTTTTTTATTTTACAATAATCCTTTCACACCTTCACGTTAATTATTTGATTTTTCAAATTTTAACAATTTAAATTTATCTATGCCTAAATACAAAATGTAGATTCCATGAACAAAGCTTCTTTAACTCTGTTCCGTCTGCCTGCTTCCCACCTGACTACAACCGGGACGTCTTCAAGTCCAACATAAATAAATTCCTGATAAACCGCCCCCTTAAGTAGACACTTCATTAAATCTCCACACTAACGTACTGTACTTACAATAACCCTTATCCCTGAGTGGTTTCCGGGCCTTGATAAGTGGTGACCACCTTGAAAAAAAAAAAAAGAAAAAAAAAGTTTTTTACGCTACACTATAATCCATTCACACTTGGATTCCAGATTCTTCCTTTGGTTTCGTGGATTACTATTTCATTGATTGACTAGCAGGACCTGTGGAAATTCCACAGGGGAATGATTCATATGTAATATATTGATGCTGGCATTCTGTAGATATTCAGCATAAATGGAGACACATTTTTATTTTCATTATTAATTTTTTTTTTTATTGCTCAGTCTAGTATATTGTACTTTAATCTTTTGATAGGTTTTAATTTAAAAATTATATTAATCTTTGGAATCGGTGTGTGTGTGTGTGTGTGTGTGTGTGTGTGTATATCTATATATAATGGACTTGAGGTAATCTTGTCAGCATCAAAGCCAAACTCTTTGCCAAGAACTTTGCAGCTAATTTTACCCTATGCAACCAAGGCCGCCAACCCCCAGTATTTTTTCCTGTATCAGAAAACACTATGCGGCATACAAATATCTGTGCATGATGTTGCTAAGCTAATATAATAGTTTTCTTTTGTGTGAAAGAACAGATATAAATAAAAAAATTATTGAACACCTGGCGAGATGGGTAACCTCGAAATGGAGATCTGTGTAGGGCTTTTACTTATTATATAATTTTATTTATAAAAGCTCTACATATGAATTGAGCACTTTTCAAAATTATCTTTTTAGTTCAATACATAGGTGGCAAGTATTTTCTGGGTGAATATGCACACATTTCTCTTTATTATAGTGGAGTATTGTTTCTATAAAAATCATGATATATATATATATATAATCTCAATAAACAGGTACTTCAGCAGGTATTAAATACAGGGGTCGTTCCAAATGTAAAACCTATATATTTTTTTAACTCAAAATGTTGAAGAGCTACGAAGATGGGAATGGTTCCATCAAAACGAGCTACCTTTTGTGTTTCAGAATTTATTTTTCTATACAGAATACCATCATTCTCAATACACTTTTGCCAAGAATTCAATGATGCATCTCTGCTTCTGACACCGGTCCATGACAGGGGTTGCTTTCTTAGAATCGGACACTGTCAATATCTGCAACAGAGATTAAACTTTTAGTCATGAATGCATAAGTTCAGTCATTATAACAATGCAATTTGCAATTCCCACTGACCCATTTGGATGGAATTAAAAAAAAAAATAGAAGGCATTATTTTGGAATGTCTCTTGTAAATTATCTTTGCTAATTTGTCCTTTTTATTTTAGATGTTAATTTCAAGATTACTTTGTAAAAGAATTAGTTTTCCCCCCCTCCCCATCTCTTTTTAATGTTACTTTAATTGTTGTAGTTCTCCCCTTCCATTTTTCACATTTCCATTTTTCTCTTTCTAGGGATGTAAAACCAGACAATATGCTTCTCGATGCTCAGGGTCATTTAAAACTTGCAGACTTTGGAACTTGTATGCGTATGGATGTGGTAATTAACTTTTTTTTCTATTTTTTTTTAAATTTATTTCTTTTCTTTTTTTTTAATCTTTTATTTTCTTTTATTTTTTTAATTTATTTTTTTAATTTATTTTATTTATTTTTTTAATTTATTTTTTTAATTTATTTTTTTAAATTTATTTTTTTAAATTTATTTTTTTAAATTTATTTTTTTTAATTTATTTTTTTTAATTTATTTTTTTTAATTTATTTTTTTTAATTTATTTTTTTTAATTTTTTCAAATCAATTTTTTTTTCTTCCATGGATTGTCAGGAACAATTTATAGTTGAACGTATTTACACTGAATATATATATTTTCTTTTCTCAAGTTTTTTTTTTTGTTGTGGTTGGCTACCACAGGAAGTGCAGTAGAATTACTGGTAGGTTGATGGAGGATAACCAAATTATATACAAGAAGTGTAGAACAATTGCGATAGATGAGAACTCAGATGTGTAGAAAGTATATTTGGATGATGCGGCTCTTGAGATTGTCGATTATTGGAGCACAGGATGGAGCTGGTGCTAGTGCGATTGGAAGCAATCGGGTTATGGTTGACTAAAGGAAGAGTATATCTGCTATGGTTGACAAATTGTTACAATGTATGACATTGGAACTTGGCCAGTGAGAGTTGAGGCTAGTATATTCTATACATATGAGTATATTCTATGCGTAGAAATGGTATGAGAATGATACGATGCATGTGTAATGCGAGTCTTGAAGAAAAAGATCTGGTGAATTCATATGAAGGTTTAATCTGGACTGTATAGGGAGATGTGTATAAAACAGGACTCTTCAATAGTATAGCCACATTGAAAGAATGGATGAGTTTTTAAGTCCGTAGATGTAGAACAGTTGAGGTAGCAGGTCCAGTTCATAGGGGAAGGCCAAAGAGAACATAGAAGGAAGTGACAAGGCTGTACTTGAAAGAAAGAAGGATTTGATTAAAAAAAAATATGATTTTTACCAATTTCAATAACAAAACATTTATTGATCCTCATTCAATGCCAAGTGTTCCTGTTAATAAAGAATATGTTCAGCAATATTGAGTATTTTTTTAACTCCATAGTTAGATCCTTCATTTGTGGTATATTGCTGCTGTATTTAACAAAAATATTTCCACTGAAACGTTGCAATTAAAAAGATGAGCATTCTGGTTGGTGATAAACTTGCGTAGTAAAATAATTCTTTAAAAGTTGTTTATTTACATTTTCTCATTTTCCAGAATTACATGGTACGTTCAGATACAGCTGTCGGAACGCCAGATTACATCTCCCCTGAGGTACTTAAGTCCCAAGGTGGCGATGGATATTATGGCCGAGAATGTGATTGGTGGTCTGTCGGAGTTTTCTTATATGAAATGCTCGTTGGTAAGTTACCCTCTTTTTGGAAATTTCTCCAGACAAGGTGTGAAGCCAATTGCTATAAAGAACCAACAAGAATGAAAGGCAGGAAATGCCTATTGACTTGAGTTTTTTTTAAAGACTAAGACTGTAGGGAGGAGTTAGTTCCACAAACTGTTAGAGAGAGAGGATGCAGAGAAGAAATGGTGCGGCTAATTAAATCAGACTTCTTATCAAGAATTCTCAAATGGGACAGAGATTCACCAAAACAAATTTATCAAGAGTACTCCGCTTTTAGAGTGATACTCTTCAGGTTTGGTTAAAATTCATTGATTCTTAAGATTACAAAGAGAATAGTTGTAGGACTTTTGTAATAATTAAGGATGCAATTAAATTGTATTGGCAATTTCCCTTGCAAGTTGGATTATTTCTTTGTTTCTTTCTGTTGAAACCATTTAATTACATTCAGATGAATATTGAGTCAACAACTGAAATTTTAATTTTCTATCTACTACTTAAACACGTACGATATATATATATATATATATATATATATATATATATATATATATATATATATATATATATATCCATACATATATATTATATACATGTGTGTGATATGATTGTATTGCTGTGGTTTCCTAGATGTTAATCCAATGAAACTCTGGTGTTTATAAAATAGTGCTCAATAATAAGTAGAGCAGTATTGTATAATTTTATTTATACAAACATTATTGACTGCATATGAGCATACATGTTCCAGTTATTTCTTTCAAAATCTGGTGTCATCAGGCCACTAGTCTTAACTGGAAACTAGAAAATGATACTATATATATATACTAGCAGAAGTACCCGTCGTTGACTGGGTTCAAAAACAGCCTACAGAAAATGGACTGTGATTGATGAAAGTATGATAGGTTATGAAAAGGAGGGGGCTGTAAAGATATAGGTTTTGATACTCAAAATTTTTACCTTAAGCAAAATATGATGAAAATAAAGATTTTTGTGAAAATATGTATATATCAACTTTGTTTTCATTCATAGCCAAGAGCGACCAACAAAATGATGTTTCCTTACAAAGAGAAAATGTTATATATAATAATATAAATATACAAGAAATAAATGTTACCATAGTCAATAAAAGTTACTTATTTAACCCTTATCCCTGAGTGGCTTCCGGGCCTTGATAAGTGATCACTGTGTAAAAAAAAAAAAAAAAAAAAAAAAAAAAAAAGAAAAGTTCATTGGTTTGTATTTTTAAGTAGTTTCTAAAAACATTTTTTTTTTTTTTTTTAAATTCACGAACCGGTTTAAAAAAAAAAATCAAAATGGCAGCGACTTTGAAATGGAGAGCCCCGTTTTCAATTTGAAGGAGGGGCACCTGAGCATTCTGTGTTAACAATTTAAGAGAGTTCCGTCAACGTAAGGAATATTTATAAACATATTTTAATGTTTCCCATTATTTTGTGCTTGAGGAATATTCGATTATGGCATGTGTAGTTTATATAAAAATTCATTTAAGTAGTTATCGCCTCAAATTTCGTTTTAATTTCGGTTCGCTGAAATTATTTCAAGTAAAGAGCATTAAAAACTATTTCAAAACAAAAAAAATCATGAACTGAACTTTTATTGACTATGGTAACATTTATTTCTTGTATATTCATTTTTTCAGGTAGTCGTTTGTTGGCTTTTCTACTAAACACTCTTACTAAATATCGACAAAATATCGAAAAACAAAGAAACAAAAACAGTTTTGAAAAATAATGAAGCTTTACTTACTTTAGTAAAATAATCCGAAACAGCAAAATGGAATATTAAAAAAGTAAACACGTAATTACTTTAGTTTTTCAAAGCAAAGAATCGATATGAATAAGAAGAAAATAGCACCCTTTTCAAGCAGAACAACTTCTTTTCAGTTTTACAGAATTGAACGGTGTAGTATTGCACTGTCTGATTCAGGGTTGTACTATTGTAATGTAAAGAACATGCAGAAAGGGTTGTAATCAACTGAATTCCTTCTAGTACACTGACAAAAAAAAAAAAAAGCTTAAACAGATATATAAATAAAAATAAAAAGGTTATGTAAATGTTTTTAAAAAGACATGTAGTCACGTGAGCAGGATTTTTTTCCATCTTTTGACATGATAACAAGTAACGTTCTTATTTTTTATTATTTATCTATTTTCGAGAGAGTCCCACGTGCAAGTGGAGAAGGAAAACAACAGTTATGCAAAATTTGTGTTGAGAATTGTTTAAAGTTCCGACTTTTTTTTTTTTTTGGCTTTCACTTTAATAAGAACGTGAATTTATGAGGTGAATTTATTCGACAAAAATATGATTCAACTCAAAAAAAATAAATAAAAGCTAACGTGAATTAAGATTAAAGTTAAGGTATTATTGTGGATCCTCACCCCTTTTAAAAAACCTTGTTAAACTTTGTGGCATATTTACATTCTATGGAGGTCAGGCGCGAACAAACACCTAATAATTTTATTATACCATATTTCTTCAAACTGAAACATAATTATCAAATTATACTTATGCAAATAGATATGAAGTCTTTGTTCAAGTTTGTGCCATATTTCCATGGAGTACAGGCACAAACGCAGACCCCACAATTTTATTATACCATCCCTATTTAAGTTAAAACATACTTATCAAAGTATTATGTATATCTAATCAAAAACCCTTGTAAACGTTTTTTTTTTCTTTCTTTATTTCCATACTTTGTGGACCAGGTGCGAACGCAGACCCCACAATTTTTATGAACCACCATTCTGCCAGATCAAACATACCCATTCCTGATCCTCGATACATCTATCATTATATATAATCAGTTTTTTAAAGTAGTCAACAATATAGGAGCCTATTTGTGACCAGACACACACACACATACATACATACGCACACACACACACAGACGTTCAGCTTTATATTATAAAAGATATATATATATATATATATATATATATATATATATATATATAAGAGCAAATAGTTAATAAAACATGTTAAAAACACTTTGAAAAAGAGGTAAAAACATATTTCATTTAAAAAGGAAACACTAAATAAGTGGATAGTCCTTAATCCACGGAGTTTCGAAGAAATACTTTCCTTCTCATCAGAGGCTAGGAATTAGCAAAATGCGGGATCGGATTTTGCATGCAAAAGTTTACTTCATTTAATCACATAAATTAATATACAAAAGTATTAATTTATGCGTAAACTTTAAGTATTTACTTTGACAGTGCTCAATATGTAGGTAGAGCTAGGTAGTAAGTTATAATATATATATATATATATATATATATATATATATATATATATATATAACCAAGCTTCTATCTAAAAAAAAAAAAAAAAAAAAAAAAAAAACTCCCTACTTTTGACAAGCTTTTGGGTCTGACCTCCACTCCTGACCTAAAATGGAAGACTTATATCAAATTGGTTGCCAAAGTTATGGTTGCCTCATTCTACTGCTCTCCAAGGTATTTAACTCCTGATGTAATCCTTTACCTATAAAAGCCAGATACATCCTAAAATGGAATATTGTTCCCACAACTGGACAACAGCTGCTTGGAATATCCTGCCTTGATGGAGTTCAAAGCCAGCTTGAAAACTTAGATGTCCTTTTCTTGTTCCTGTAACCTCGTTCCCACAGAAAAGATGTGAGCCTGTCCCTGCTCTATTGTTTTTTTTGTTTTTTTTTATGCTCATCTGAGCTTCAATCTATGGTGCCATCTTATCAAACCTTCTCAAAAAGCACTTGTCTAGCTACAACTACTATCAACAATTTCCCTTACTCCTTATCTGTGCCCAAATCAAAATGCAAATTCTATGAACAAAGCTTTTCTAGAACTGCCTGCCTGTGGAACTCTGTTCTTTTGGCCTGCTTCCCAACTGACTATGTGATTGTCTTCAAGTCTAATGTAAACAAGTTGGGCCGTTCCTTTAAATAATCAAATTCTATCCAATTTCCACCACTGTTGTCCTGGTAACCGTACGCTCATTACCCCTTATCTTCGAATGGCCTTTGGGTCTTGATAAGTGGTGACTCCCTTATGTGTGTGTGTGTGTGTATATATATATATATATATATATATTAGGCTAAATTACATTGACCAAAGTTTTATTTATTATATTGCTTGTTTTGTTTTTTTTAATTGAAGACTTTAATATATTTTTTCTGGACTGTTTTTGTCTATTGCCAATGAAACAAAAATTCTGAATCTTTGGACTATGGCCTCATTAGGAAATCAAATTTTGCTTGAAAATAAAATAAAAAGTTGTAAGACAGCAAAAAAAAAATTACAAAACCCAAACAATTCACTTTAGTTACATTTTTCTCTCTCTATCAGTATATATATATATATATGTGCGTGTGTGTGTATAAGATGAAGATTATTAACTCTTTACTCCCAAATTGTACTTTCGAGTCACCTTTCAAAAAAACTACCTGTATTGGGAATATTTCTTACTCTTATGGCTTGTCAGCCCAACTGGTCTTATGCATGGTTCAACAAGTGAATGAGGGCTTTGTTTATGTTCGTGATTGTTGCATGCTAACTTCCATCACACAAGTGTTTTATGATGAAAAAATTTATTTATTGCATAAAAAAATTCTGTCCGTAAAGGGTTAAATAATAGTTCCCTTTTGTTCTATGCATAATCCATTTGGTATTTTAATCGAATGAGTGTACAGAAGTTCTGTTTTCATTTGTTTTGTTTTTTTGTTAATATTTTCACAAATACATTATGGTTCCAAAGTCATTGTGTGGATGGATCAAAAATTATTGTAAAATAAAAATGAGTCAAGAAATCTACGGAACAATAAACTGTTTGGAAAATTGCAAAAATAGAGAAAAAGCTTCATGAAACAAAAACTGTTATTTGACTTGTTGTTCTAGTGGTCTCCATCAATTCATTGTTATACAGCTTCCTATTCCAATAGCTTCTTTCCAAGGACTGCAATGTTGTAGAACTCTCTTCCTGCTCACTGTTTCCTATACCCTTCAATAGGTATCTCCTGTCTGTACAATAATCATCTTTTGTTCTGGTTAGCTCCTTACATCGTCTCAAGTAATTTCTATAAAAATAAATTTACACACATGCACAATCTTCTCTGTATATAAAACAGTTTCTGTGTGATGTTTTTGCATTACTTATAGAAAGAAAGGCTAGCAAATTAATATAAAAATCTAAGAAGTTTATTCGTGTGTAAAATTTATCAGGAAAGTCAATGGAAGTGTTCTTGAATCTCCATGTGCCCTCCTAACCTAAGTGAGCTATGGTTGGGGAACCACCTGTTGAAATTCATATTATATGTATTAAATTCTGAATAAGATGATGGAAATTAACCTGAATCTCTACATCACCCATGTATGACGAATATCTATGTGCTCCCACATTATGTACTGTTATATTTGGCGTAGGTACTCAATCCCCACCCAAAATAACATTTGTAGCAAGAACCTGCCTAACCACAACCATAGCAAAGAACTTTCCTCCCTTCTTTCACTGTACCAAAGACTAAGCAAAATTTTGATGAATAAAGTTTCTTGCCTAAAACTTTCTTTCTGTGGAATAAAATACTGCAAAGCTGCTTCCTGAACAGTTATAACATGGTCATCCTCAAGTCTAATGTAAAAAAATACTTGTTGAGCTTTCCTCCTGAATAAATAATTACTCTCCAAAAATATTCCAATAATGTTGCCAGTACTGAGCATTGAACCTTCAAGCTCCAGAGAATGTGTAACTTAGAACTGAATTTAACCAAGTACTTTATCCAATGGGAGGTTGCATCGCCTAAAATGTTGTGCAAATAGCACTGGAGATGAGAACAGTAGTTTGAACAATTCAGATAATATGAATTATCAATCCTCATCTCAAAAATTCAGAAACATAAAATGACTAAAATGTTTTTTAATCCTTCATTTTCAGGTGATACTCCATTTTATGCAGATTCTCTCGTTGGTACCTATGGGAAAATTATGGATCATAAAAACTCACTGCAATTTCCAAACGAGGGCGAAATTTCTGGCCAGGCTAAAAATTTAATATGTGCCTTTCTTACTGACAGGTAAATCACAAAAAACACTTTTTGTCATTTTCTAATTATCCCCTCCTTATTAACTCTCTTTTAAAAGAAGGTAATGTATTTCAGTAACATACTGCTATAATAGAATGTCTTATCCTTGCAAGAAACTTTTTAAAAATAAATAAAACTAAATTGATTTCTTCATTAGTGAAACAAAATACCTTGAAATAAAGTTTCCCCAGTGAATAAAACAATTTTCCTTTTTAATGCCCCAACAAAGGAGGGATTAGACCTAGTAGTTCACTCCCATTCGTTTGTTCATACTTTTTTCAATAATCACGCCTCGGATTTTAAAAGATTTTTGCACAAACATTAGTCATGGTGACAGTAAATTTTTGCCAGAATGGATTTTCCAGGATGACTCTGGTCCCCCCCCTCCCCAGATGGCATTATAGGGGTAAAATTGCCCCCAAATTATTCGTTTGTTTGTTAGCCATTTTCTCAATAATCATGCCTTGAATTTTTTTTTGAAATTTTACACAAACATTAGTTATGGTGAAAGTAAATTTTTTGCTCATGGGGGAACCCCATATGCTCAGTTTGTTTTTCTTATTAATTAAATATACTGCTGAAACATTGTATTGAAAACATTAAAAACTAAATAAAAATGCTATGTTTTAAACATAACTGACTGATAATTGGAATCTTTTAGAGATGTTTGGATATATTGAGGGGAAGGGGGTATTAGGTAAAATTTGTTATAAAAAAAGTGGTTTAAAATTTTATATTTTAGAAATGATAGTTGTGATAGGTATTTTATTTTTGTTAATTAAATAATTTCTTTTTTTCAGAACTGTGAGATTAGGTCGAAATGGTGTGGAAGAAATTAAAGCTCATCCATTTTTTGTGAATGATCAGTGGGATTGGGATAACATCAGACAGAGTAAGTAAAACGATTTTTGCTGATCGTGCAGTATAATTAGATTTAAAATAAATGCATGTAAAAACACTATTACATATTTGCATATTATGGCAAAATTAAAATTATGAGAAATAATAAAGTAGATCTTCTAGAACAATGAAAAAAAAAAAAAAGTTAATGGTCTGCCATTTTCTATTTTAAAATTGTAGGTTTTTATATTTTGTCAATCATAGACTGCATTGACCTCCTCTGGGTTTTAAGAACTTTTCAACATTAAGTAATACGATAAAACTTGATAATTGGATAAATTTTATTTTTATATGTAATTTGTCTACTCTATCATTTTTCATAATTTTTGGAATTTTTACTAATTTCGACTTTTCATGTAAATATGAAATAGTGTTTTTTTTTTTTACCTGTCATGTATTTGAAATAGAATTATTCTGCGCATCAACATTTTCATTTCATCAATGTTTATTCTCAACATCAAACATCTGTATACATGCACCTCTCATTGTAAATACAGGGTAGAGCGATAAATTTGTCGTCCTAAAGAAAAAACACAACAGCTTTATTTCCAAACTTTTATTGAAAAAATCGATTCAAGTAACTAGATTATGTAGTAGAGTTGACATCTATTCAGTGTAGCCGCCTTCAGCCTCAATCACCACCGCAAGTGTAGGCGGGAGCTTGGTGAATACTAGGCAGATGGCAGCAATCAGGCTGTCTTTGATGCTGTGGGAAGTGATGTTGGTGATGTTCTCACCGTATGACCAAAGTAGTCCAGCAGGCTCAGGTCTGGGGAGGAGGGGACCAGTAAGAGAAGGGTACAAAGCCAATAGCACTTCTTCTGAAGCCAAGCCTGGTTCACTTTGGACTTGTGGACCAGTGCTGAGGCCTACTGGCACACCCAGGGTTTGCCAGTGGCCACCTGATTGCACCAGGGGATCACGACAAATATATTGATAGAATCTGAAATTTATGAACCTATCAACTGCTTGGGCTTAGATATTCAGCTAACGCTGATGAATATTGATTGATTCAATTTTTTTCTGTATGGAGCAATTCAATGACGTATCACTGCTTCTGACAGACATTTGTGATAGGTTACTTTTTTAGTCTCACACCGTTAATATTTGCAACAAAGAAATGAACCTTTCAGGCCATGAATGCATAAGTTCAGTCATCGTAACAATATAGTTTGCAATCCTCTTTGATCCATCTGGGCACAATAAAAAATAGGAGGCATTACTTTTGGAATGCCTCGTGTAAGTAATGTCCTATTTCAAGATACATAGTACTTCGATTTGACTTTGTTACCACCTCGCATAATGTGAACCAGATGTTGGATTTTAGGAGATCTAAACATATCTGTGGTTAGATTATTAGATTAAACCCTATTCTGTGGAGGTACAGTAGAAGCCAGTAATTGCTGCTCGCTGTCTGGGATTCACGTTTAAAAGTACATTAATGAATCAAAATTATTGTGGATTTATCAAATTTGTTTAGCTGCGAAAGAAGTATATCTTATTTTCAATTTAAATAAGTGTGTGTGTATGTATGTATGTATGTGTATGTATATATATATATATATATAGAGAGAGAGAGAGAGAGAGACAAGTGTTATTAAAAAGCACAGAATTTTTCTGTTTCACTATTTTCTTTTTTATCTTATCCAATCTCCGAATAATTTTTTTTTTTCTTTTTTTTTTTTTTTTTTTTTTTCAAAATTGTTCAGGTTGGACCCATAAGTTTCTTTAGCGAGCACTTTCGATAGGAATACTTCCATCATCCTCAGTCATATTGTGATGTAAAAATTATGTTTAGAATTAATTAATTAATAATTATAATTAATACATATTTTTATCAAGGTCACACAAAATGCCTGAGGATGGTGGAAGTATTCCTATCGAAAGAAACTTATGGATCCAACCTGAACAATTTTGAAAAAAAACACAAAAAAAAAAATTATTCAGAGATTGGAGAAGATAAAAAAAAAATAGTGAAACAGAAAAAATCCGTGATTTTTAATAACACTTGTCTCGATGAGTATATGCTGCCTAAATATACCCCATATCTATATATATAAAAATGTAATTCTTGGTTCGATCAAAGTCGATAGAACCATATTTCTACATTACCAATTTAATTGAAATTTTCAGAAAATTTATCTGTAAAATCAAGGAATATTTGCATGTTATTAAAATGAACTGAACTCCAATCTCTGGTCCCCCCTCGCCAATCTTTCACGAAAAACACCCGTCTAGCTGAATCCACTGTGAAAAATTTCCCCCCCTCTATATCTGTGCCTAAATCAAAACGCGGATTCCATGAACAAAGCTTCTTTCTTAGAACTGCACGCCTGTGGAACTCTGTTCCGTCTGCCTGCTCCCACCAGACTACAACTTGGATGTGTTCAAGTCCAACGTTAACAAATTCCTAATGAACCGCCCCCTTAAGTAAACACTTCATCAAATCTCCTCACTAACGTAATGTACTTGCAATAACCCTTATCCCTGAGTGGCTTCCGGGCCTTGATAAGTGGTGATCACTGTGTAAAAAAAAAAAAAAAATAAAAAATAAATAAATTAAGATTGTTAAGATCGCAAATTATAAAAATATATTAAATAAAATAAAAATATTTTTTGTAACTGCGAGACTGTCCGCCATTTCATTTCCGGTAGAAATGAGCCTTTCACGTGCACCACACGTTGACGACTTTCGAATTACAACATTTAACTATCTAATTAATAGATGGGTTAAAAAAAAATCCCTATTTTTTAAATTATATATATATTTTTTTGTACTTTAACCTTACAATTGAATAAAAAAAAACATATCATAAAACTTTAATTAAACTTGGAAATACGATTTAAAAAATAGCGCGGATCAGTAAGTGCACTGGCACCATTTGTTTATCTTAATTTTTTATTTTTAAAAGCTTTCCTAGCAAAGCCTACCTAAAATAAATTTGTCTAATTCTTAATTTCTTGTTATTGAAAAAAAAAAAAAAAAAAATAGCATCCCGGAATTTTGATAAAATTTTCCATTAAGGCCCGTTGTCAACGTGTGGTGCACGTTTTTCTTTGAATAATAAAAAGTTACTAAACATTTAAAGGTTTTTTGACAAGGCAGTTTGATACGCGAGTGCACATTTAACAGCCTTCGTTTATGCTCGTGTGTAGCGTAAACAAAGGCTACGTTTGTGAAATGGAAAATAGTCCCAGAGTTCAGGGGTTATTACCATGCAAAAGAAATCAAACAAAAAACTTTTTAGCCAAGAAACACACAGAAAAATGCCCCTCTCTCAGGTGGCCAGAAAGTGGGTGCTCATTCTAAGTTAAATTTAGATTGAAAAGTGATCACCCACTTTTCGAAAAAGTAATTTCTTTTTTTTTTTTTTTTATTACATTTTCACCCCAAACAAGGCACATTGCCACTTTGGTGTAGGGGGCTACTATCAGGGGAAAAATCTACTGGGGTACTATGTAGGGATTAGGGCAGCGAGATGTTAACTTTCTTTTTGTGACGGAAACGGTTTGTAGATTCGTTTTTAGTACACCGAAATACACAATAAAATATTTTGTTATATACGCGCATGAGACGGGCTTTAAAGTAAAATAATACCAGATTTTTGGGGCAGATTAGCCATTTAGTTGTACAAATATCCTCAAACCAGGTAATCACTAAAAGGGACTCTTAAAAGTCGTCACCTGTATCGAGCAAAAGTTTAAAACCACTGATTATATGTCAGCCTATGTCACAGTAAGATATATTGAGTGAGTTCCTAACAGTATTTTGTATAGTTTTTTAGTTTAAACTCATTTTCCCAAAATTTCCCCAAACTTAACATGTTCGATATAGTCTGCCGCCATTTTTATTTTTCAAATATACCGATAAACATTGCATGCTTTTGAACCGATTATACATTACATAAAAACACTACAATCTTATCCAGTTAGGTAGAACATTTACTTTTCTTGCCTTTGATAACATTTATTTGTTATATATTTATTTTTTGACAACTTTTTTGTATCTGTGTTTAGTAATACGAACCCTTTTCATTTAAAAACGTTTAGTCAGCTCGAAAAAGTGTTTATTGGTGTATTTAAAAGATATAAATGGTGGCGGACACTGTTGATTACGTTAAAGTGAGTTAAAACTAAAAAACTATACAAAATACTGTCACAAACCCACCGATTATGTCAGCCTATGTCATGGTAACATATATTTGGTGGGTTTTTGACACTGTATTGTATAGTTTTTAGTTTTCAACTTACTTTCCCAAACTTAACGTATTCAACAGAGTCTGCAACCATTTCTGTTTTTTGAGCCGATTAAACATTTTACATTACATAAAAGCACTAAACAATTATCCAGTTAGGTAGAAACGTAACTTACCTTACAACTTTTTCGAATCTGTGTATAGTAACCCCCCCCTCCCCATCACTCAAATATTAATTACTAACTCACATTTTTGTATACAGAAAACAAAACAAAAAAAACAAAACATTTAGCGTTTCAGCATTTTTGCTACGTTCAGCTTTATCCACTGATTGTTGGTCGAGCTCAAGCCATTACGGTAATCCTGAGGATCAGGATCCAATTCTGCAAGAGTACCATTTTTTTTTAATTTTCGTTTTTTAACTTTTTGGAGTGGATTGCTGTACTAAGAATATAAGAAACATGCATTTTCTCTCTTTATTAGAATTTTCCATTACACCAAATTGAGCCACAGCAACGCGTGGCAGGGTACAGCTAGTATATATATATATATATATATATATATATATATATATATATGTGTGTGTGTGTGAAATTACAAAGATTATTATAAATATTTTTAAAATTTGAACCTTTCAAGATAATAAAAAGCTCAATGTACTAAATAGAGCACTTCAAGAAATAGGAAAAATAAAATTGAATAAACAGTATTTATTGATTTATCAGATTCAAACAAGCAATTATATTCTTGAAAAATCTTTAATCCATAGATTTTCAAAGATATGCACTTTTCATCTGAGGAAAAGCAATAGTAAAGAAAAATGTATCACTGGTTTGCATATATTTGAATATATATATATATATATATATATATATATATATATATATATAAAAATATAAGAAACGTTTTTGAAAAAAAAATTTTTTCTGCGATTATAATTCCTTGTTTGAATTTGATGACTATTGCTTCAATTTTGTTTTTCATCTATTTTTCGTATTTTTTATTTATACGCTTTAAAAATAAATATGGCAGTTTATTGTATAAATTATTATTAGAATAAGAAGGAATATTTCTGAAAAAAATTCTTTCAATTGCCTAGTAGAACAAGAGTCTAAAGAGCAGAGTATATTTTAATGTATTAGTAAATTCATTAATACAATTAAAATAAAAGAAAACAGTGCTTGTTGTAAAAAAAAAAACACCCAATATTTTTGCTGATGAGGAGACTGTTTTAAAAAAAACTATCATAAAATTATTGTCCAAGACTCACTGTCTCTCACAATAAAAACATCATTTCCGAAACGATCGTACAATTTATTGATTTTGTTTTGTTCTTCCTTATGAAACAGATTTTTAATTTTAATTATACATTATCAATCATCTTGCTCAATATTATATGTGTGTGTGTGTGTGTGTGTGTGTGTGGAAAAAGGAAGTTTCATGGGAGTATGAAATTCACAAGCAGTCCCCCAGTTGCATGTATAATCCAGCTTGGGGAGATGACGATGTTAGGCTTTTGCAACTTTTGTAAGTCGATGTCCTCCTACATTCAGCGTCTGATATTCCAAAATGGTCGCCCATCTGGTATTGAAATATGAAAACTAGAGGAGGTAGATTTTCGATGTGAAGATTTAATCATTTTTATAAAATAAATAGGCATTCTCTGATTTTCAATTTGAAGATTTTTTTAATATGATTTTTATAAAATAAATAGGCATTCTCTGATTTTCAATTTGAAGATTTTTTTAATATGATTTTTATAAAATAAATAGGCATTCTCTGATTTTCAATTTGAAGATTTTTTTAATATGATTTTTATAAAATAAATAGGCATTCTCTGATTTTCAATTTGAAGATTTTTTTAATATGATTTTTATAAAATAAATAGGCATTCTCTGATTTTCAATTTGAAGATTTTTTTAATATGATTTTTATAAAATAAATAGGCATTCTCTGATTTTCAATTTGAAGATTTTTTTAATATGATTTTTATAAAATAAATAGGCATTCTCTGATTTTCAATTTGAAGATTTTTTTAATATGATTTTTATAAAATAAATAGGCATTCTCTGATTTTCAATTTGAAGATTTTTTTAATATGATTTTTATAAAATAAATAGGCATTCTCTGATTTTCAATTTGAAGATTTTTTTAATATGATTTTTATAAAATAAATAGGCATTCTCTGATTTTCAATTAGAAGATTTTTTTAATATGATTTTTATAAAATAA
>NC_136498.1:3429537-3462037 GCF_053919585.1 Euprymna scolopes | reverse complement strand
GTTTCAGTGTGAACAGGTATGGTATAATAAATAGTTTATCTATTTTATTTTTACTTTCATAATATTTTGCTTTGGTTTTGATACCCCCAAATTCGAAGCTATCTCTTTACAACCCTTCCTTTTCATAACCTATCATACTTTAATAAATCAGAGTCCATTTTCTGTAGGCTGTTTTTGAACCCAGTCAACGACAGGTACTTTTGCTAGTATGTATATATATATATATAAAATCAAATTTTATAAGTTAGAAAAGACTCTTTTGCATGGACATCTTAATCTACAGAAACAAAGGGAGATAACTCAAGTTTGCAAAATTATGTTGTGATGCCTATGAATTTTCATTGATCACTTAAAAATGATCACTTCTATATAAAAATAAAACTACATGATCAATTTATGATTTCTGGAATATGATGTGTTCATTTTATCACATACTTTGTACAGATTTTTTTTTATTTTTGTTTGATTTAGATGGAATTATGAACAAGAATAGAATACTTTTTATTGCAATTTTCATTTATAAAGATATACCGGTCAATAGAATTGAGGAAACTTTTATGTTTATAAAATTACCTAAATTCTTTTTTTTTAATTCAATTTTTATTTAAATTTGTGTTTTTTATCTTTCAGTTATGATTCTTTATCGTCCACATCAAGTAGTGTAAGTACTCAACGTTCAAATTATGGTATACTACTTATACAGGGTGGAATGATAAAATTATCGCCGAAAAGAAAACTATCGCTTTATTTTAAAACTTTTATTGAAAATATCAATCCAGATAGCTTGACTAAGTAATAGAGCTGACATCTATTCTATCACCGCCTTGATATGAGTCCAGAACTGGGAGCATGCCTTTTCCACAAGCGCCGGTGGAAGCTCTGCGAATACTCGACAGATGGCGGTGATTAGGCTGGCTTTGGTGTTGTGGGAGGTCGTGTTGGTGATGTTCTTGATGTATGACCAAACGAAGTAGTCCAGTAGATTCAGGTTGGGAGGAGGGAGGTAGTGAGAGAAAGGTACAAAGTCGTAGTACTCCTTCTGAAGCTAAGCCTGAGTCTCTTTGGATTTGTGGACTAGCGCAGAGTCCTGTTGCCACACCCAGGAACTGCCCATGGCCACCTGATTGCAGTAGGGGATCACATTTTCAGCACATCCAGGTACACTTTGGTGTTTACTTTCAAGCCGACTTCGACGATGTGAGACATGATGTGGCCCTCACTCGGAATATACCGAAGACCATAATCGTGGCCGGAAACTTTGTCAAGTGTTCAACTGTCCGGATTTGCATTTTCAGGGTGGTGGCAATGGTCCTATTGTCATAACTTTGATTGGTAGAGAGCATGAGTTGTACAGCGGCGCATCTCCGATCTCACTCGTTAAACATTGTGTCACTTTCAGACATGATAGAAGGCTCCTATTGCTCTTGGAATTCATACACAACTGCCCACTAGTAGATGGTCTGCAACAAAAAAAGAAATTGGTTTTCATCAAACGGAAATGGAGTCTTGTCTTTTCTAGGACAACAATTTTATCATTTTACCCTGTAATACTTATCTTTATTGTAATTATTTTATTTTTACAAATTTTCTATAACAAAATTCTTATCCTAGAGTGGCTTTTTGGGCCTGTATAAGTGATGACTCTCTTGTAAAAAAAAAAAAAAAAAGAAAAAAAGATTGAATTGCTACGTGTTGCCAAAATGCATTTCATTTGTAACCTGAATAGAAACATGCATTTCCTATAACATGCATTTCCACAATTAGTCTTTCCCCATCTTACTCTCTTCCTCTTAACTCACTTCCCTCACCCCATGATCTAACCATTTTTTTTTAATAAAAGTTTTCTTTCTCCTCTTAAAATTCCTGTACATTCCGTTTTCAGAAAGGTCTCCATTGTCATCTCTGATATATGATTGCTTAATCACTGTTTTTGAGTTTTGTACTTTCTAAAAAAAAAAAGAAAAAAATCTAATAGAAACTAAATAGCCATGATAGTGTTTTACTGGCATTTCTCAGAGAAACTTCAATTTCAATTTCTTTTAATGAAGTAGATGCCCTGAAAACAAAATCGCTTTGAAAACTGCCTGCAGTTGTTACAAATGGATAATAGAAACACAAAAGAGTCCTATTAAATCCAGAGTTGTGGAGCAGATATTTTGAGAATAACAAACCGGGTCATAAACAAATGTAAGGCCTTTATTGAGAAAACACCCGACAGTTAATGGAAGCCATTAATCTAATTAGAGTGAGGCACACTCTAAGATGGAGTATTGCTGTCATATCAGGAGAGGTGTTGCTCAGATCCCTTTTTTCTACCTTGACAGAGCACAAAATAAACTTTGCAATCTAGTGGGAGATGATCTCTTTTCTACAATCCCTCCTCTTTGCAACAGGAATGTCTTTACTCAATTGTTATTTTCATAAAAGGTGGTGACATCTCCAGTCTCTGATTCCTTCCTATAAAACATTTACAGCAAGAACTCGTCTTGTTACAAACACTACAAAAACTTTTCTTCCTATGTGTATCTAAAACTAAACTGAATTTCATTGAACAGAGTTTCTTGCCAAGAATTTTTCATCTGTAGAATATATTATCATACGACCGTGTTGTAGCTTTGCGGACCGGTAATAGTACTCAGGACAAACACATTGATATAGTTAACAAAAAGTTAGCAAAATTATTACAGAAGTACACATCATGATTCTGGAGCCATAACTGCCATGAATCATAACTGCCAAAAACATGTTAGATGTAACTATATTTATATTTCTTGGTAAGTTCATCGAATAACAGGCAGATCAGCTTATTCCATAAGGCTGCAGATTCCTAATTTCTGCTCGTCTCAGTATACCTACTCTTACCCATGGCTATTATAACGTTACAATGGTTTCTTAATGCTATAAATTTGTGTCTATTTCTATTTGACTTATGATGGTTGAATCAGTGGAATGTTTGCTGCCTATGTGCAATAGCAGCCGCACAAGTTGAAGTGGTTAGGGAAAGTGGGGATTGCGATAGAATTTCCGCATATAAAGATGAGTGCTTCTATTCCTGTTTTTTTTTTTTTTTTTTTTTTCTTACCTTCACTCCAACAAGGCATATCGCAACTTGGACGTAAGCGGCTTCTAATTGGGACCAGGCCTAAGAGAGATTAACAAAATGTTGGTTTATGTTACATTTGAACTTCTGCATATCATCACAATCAGGGAAGCAGGTAGCAGGAAGGGAATTCCAAAGTTCAGTTGTTCTAGGGAAGAAGCTATTAGAGTAGAAAGCTTTCTGGCATTTAGGGACCTCAACAGTGAAGGGGTGTGATTTTGTTGCTAAGCAGGTTATAATTAAGTAATTTCTTATCAGCCCATTGGTAATCTCTCCTCATCTTAAGTAACAGCACTTTGGTTTGGTGTTTTTAAGTGACATCAGTGATTATCACTAATCTGTTGTATCGATCAACTTTTCTTTTTAATTATTCCTACATCAACACACCTCTTAAGCATATTGTAACGATAACATTCAAATGAAATCAAAAAGAGAGGCTGTTAGTCTTTTTCTACTGTGTTTATTTTTCATGGCAGGTGCTCAACTGAACTTCATTCTATGGTTCCCCCCTCCTCCTCATTAAACATTCACAATAAAGTTTTCTAGTTTCACTATTATCAATAATTCCCCTGTCTCTGTCTGTGTACTTAAAACTAAACAGAACTTCCATGAACTAAGTTTGTTTCTTAGAACTGCCAGGCAGTGGAAAATACTCCTATGAGATTGCTTCCTGGCTGACTACAACATTGTCGTTTTCAAGCTTAATGTAAACAGCACAACAATTGTAATGTTACTCAACAACCAACATGTAACCTCAGTTGCAAAGTAAAGAAAGAATAGAAAAGAACTTCTTCTCACTTAACATTTATTTCCTCCTCGTTACCGTCGTTGTACGTCGAGGGGGCACAAGTGCAACGAGTTCATCAGAGCATATTCTATTAAAATACTCGTAAAACAGACACAGGGATGCAACATTGTGACGATGAGACAGGTGTTGGAGCCAAGTTGACAAATTTAGACCTATTAAGTTGAGACCCTTTTTGGAACCGTACCCAAGAGGGAGAGACTAGTGTTAGATGCACCATCCCAGATGTGGCAACAATCCTCCATGCATGGGTGAATGGTGGCCTTGTAGAGGTACAGGATAGTCTCAGGTATGATAAGAGCCCACCTTCTTTGCAGCAGCGTTCGTAGTGTCCTCTTTTAGGAAGATTTAAAGCATTATAAACATGTTGATCTGTCGACTACTACTTCACAGGAAACGTAAACTGGAACAAATACAGTTTGTTTCAGTTTATGTGAAGTAGTAGTTGACAGATCGACATGTTTCTAATACTTTAAATCTTTTTGCTACCAATAATAAGAATAAACATATACAAATAAATCAAGATTGTTTTTTAAAATCAAATTATTATACATATGACATTGTTTTTCAATTTATCTTTATTTTTGATAATCTATTTTAGATCTGTTTAGAGATTTTTAATTTTGTGTTCCTACAGCAAACTTATAAAGTGTTAGACAAAATATTTTTGTTTAGTTACGTATATATATTTGTGGATATATTTAATGTCATCGTTTTAGGGTTTGACTCGCACATGAAACACATTTTATTTTTTATTTTTATTTTTTTATTCTAATGCACTTATTTTTAACTCCAAAAATGTGGCAGTGATACGATGTTCATTCACACAATTCTGAGGAAGCACGTTCAGGACTACAGAACACAATACAAAAGGAGATCACGAGTTTGATTATGCAATGTGAATATATATTGTTGCAGGTTTCATCTGCTTAGCCACAGCACAGAGTGGTATTTAAGCATTGCGGTGAGGCAAGAACCATAAAGTTATCTGCAGGCAACAGAAGCAACTGTTACGTTCTATATGTAAATAAATTCTATTTATATATAAAAAACAAAGTTTTCATTTGAACTGATGTACAGAGGAGAAAGATTTAAAAAACTCAACATTAACTGGTAAATCAGTAATATAAACTGGTAAATAATGGTACGACATGTATTACTGAAATATCTCAATGGTTACATTTTTTTTTTCTTTTTCTCTTTTTTTATTAGAGCGCAGAACCTGCTTCTCGATCAAAGATTGAAGAACAGCAACGAGCTGATCGTCTGCTTAGAGAAGAACTGGAACAGAAATATACGTAAGCTTGTCTTAAGATTTTCAGTTTGGAAATATTTTTTATTTCACTTTGTTAAAAATATGAATTTAGTAAAAATAGATTGAACACTTTATAATGTGTTGTATGTAATTGATTTGAATAAACTGACAAAATCTTGTTAAGATAAATCCTATGTGCACGCACGCACGCACACGCATATATATTTATTATATTCCGAATTTTATGTTCAGATAATTGAGAATTCGGTAATTGTTCATATACCACTAAAGTTCAAGTCAATATAAGGTGACTTAATTTGTAAGCTTCAAAATTGTCATTTTTTGTAATCGAGCACTCATATATTGTTTTCACAAAATCAAGACAACAAAGATTGGATTGATAGCAACAAGTTGTATTTTCATTATACGTTACAATCGTTTGGTGACCGTTCGGACAATTTCAAACCTTATATTGTTTGAAAATATTCAGAAAAACGGCCTCTCTTCAGATTTTGAGGAAACACTATGAACAATATGGAATCCATTTTCCTTTTAAGGAAAACCAGGTACTGTAATAAAAATTTGCCTACATTTCTTCCTTCAAAGTTTTTTTTTTCTGTTTTAAATTTTTTATATATCTACCTATTTTCGTGACCCTATTTTTAAATATTTCAATCGATTATCCATTTATCCTTGCAACCAATTTCTTGTGTTCTCTTAATTTAGGTTATTATTTTTCTCTTATTTAAAAGAATTTTTTATTAATTTTTTTAAATACTTTACTAACCTTCCCAACTCTGGATCTGATATTCTGTGTTCCGACTGTATTGTACTGATTCTATGTTCATTTCGTATCCAATGTTTATATTGGCGATTTTCAATTATATCTATATACTTGTTTGTCTATATACTTGTTTGTGTAATTTCATGAAATGGGTTCATTTTAGAAATAAAATAAATTGAGTTAGTGTAATTTTTCATTCAATGCTAGCGAAGTGTGTTTTAAATTTTAGATTTATAATTTTTTTCTTTTTTTTTTTTTTTTTTTTTTTTTTTTTTTTTTTTTTTGCAACCTGTTTTAATTTACGGTTGTTAATTTCGATGTTGTAAGGGAGGTAACTATTTGTTAGATTTTAACCCTTTTGCCATTTTCTTTGTGTTAATTTATATTATGGTGTTATGATTTTGTTATTAATCATCCCCGTTTAGTTTTAGGCTAATATGTTCAAACTCTAAGTTTGTTATGTAAATCTCTGTTGAATTTGACAAATTTTATTTTCAAAATTTTTAACCTGAGTGTGCTCTAAGGCCTAATTTCTGCGATTGCTGTTGGCTTTCATTTCTATACTCCTTATGTCATTAATTTCAATTCAGGATTTATGTTCTTAAATTTTTTTCCAACTATAAACGTCATATTTATAAGTATTCTATTTCTAAATATTTTATTCAACTTCACTGTTTTCCTCCAATGAAAGTGGAGGTCACCCTGGTTTTAAATTCCAAACAAAAATATTTACTTAGGAGTTTTCAAGTTTTAATGATTTAGACCAATATTTATTAGTCCCCCACCTTTATTTCTAGTGTTAATCTCTAAGCTTCAGATTTGTTTTCTAAATTTCATCCATTTATCACATCTATTTTATTCCATTTTAACCTTGGCCTTTTCCTTAAAAACAGTGATTTTTTTTTTAATGTATTGTGTATGCAAATTTTTGCTCCATGTCTACATTTTACCTTTAATATATTTTGTGGGTTTTTTTCCCTAAATTTATTTCAGCTGGGTTTTAGATGTGATAGCAGAAATTTATTCCAACATTTTAATATTTCTTTAGAATTCACTATACAGTATGCTTCCAATACTCACAGATTGCATCTTTTTGATTTAACGGGTTTATATTTTCAACCTTTATCTACTATTGGCCATTTTAATTCAACCTTTTTTTTGTTTTCACGTAGTTCCATAACCCAATCACCTAATGCAGTTGTGTCCCCGCCCCCCTTATATCATTATCCCCATTAGTTTCACTCTCCGATACATTTTGGAATGATGCAATATGGTTTCTGAATCCTTGCTTAAAAAAGTACTCCATCGCTCAAAGATAGATTTTTTTTTACTATTATCAGTCTTAATCTCACATTTATACATTATTTCTGAGATTAAGCATTTGCCCTTCAATGGACAATTGCTAGGTGTTCTACAATTGCCTTTTGGCCAAGATCAAAGTGTAGTATCTGTTCTTCAGATGCGGCACTTCCATTTCTCGTTCTCTTTCAGTGGAGGAGAAATCCTTCACGACTGAGACAATTTTTATTTTTGTACCTTTTTTCCATGTTAAAAACCGACCCTGGTGTCTAACTCTGTCCCGTGGGGAGACATTGTAAATAGGTACAATTACAGTTTCTAAATTCCATTCTCCTGATACTAACTTATTATTCCTTATTTTGTTTATTTTCCTGTTATTGGTTCTTATTATAATGTTGGCAGAGGTGGAGAACCAAAGTTTCACTGAGTTCTTAATTAATTATTTTGCTTAATCTATTTTCAGGAGGAAAGTTTTTGGTTTTTTTTTTTTTTTTTCCAATATAATATTTTGAAATTGTCCGAACTGTCACGAAACGATAGTAACGTATAATGAAAATACATAACTTGTTGCTATCAATCTGATCTTTTGTTTTCTTGATTTTATGAAATATATACACACACACACTCACACACACAAGTTGAATATAACAACCTGGATTACCTGTTTTTTCTTCAACTATTCTAGAAAGATGTTAAAATATTTTATTCTGAAATAATCATTAAATCATAAAATGATGTAACTTTAAATTTAATTAGTTATTAAGAGCTCTATTGGATATTTAAAATATTGAGCTTCATTTTTGCTTCAAAAACTTTAAAATATTTCTGATTTCACTTTTACTACAATTCATATTTTTGACAAATGGATTGAACACTTTATGATGTAGAATTGATTTGGATAAATGGACAAAATCTAAGATATAGTTTCGGTGTAGGACATATATATATATATATATTGGTGATGGTATGATCCAATATATATATATATATATATATATATATATATATATATATATATATATTGGTGATGGTATGATCCAATATATATATATATATATATATATATATATATATAGGTGATGGTATAATCCAATATATATATATATATATATATATATATATAGGTGATGGTATAATCCAATATATATATATATATATATATATATATATATATATATATAGGTGATGGTATGATCCAATATATATATATATATATATATATATATATGTATATATATATTGGTGATGGTATGATCCAATATTTTTCTGGTTCAAATTCTTTTTAAATATCTAAACATACATAAAAAAAATTGAAACTGCTTAAAATATAATGATATACATAGAGTTTGATGATCTAAGAAAAAAATCTTTAAAAATTTTTAAAACGTGACTAAAAATAAGGAAGTTATGACTATTTTTGTGCCTCACACATTTGGATATTTTCCCTCTTGTGAGACCAATTGCGTTTTTTGTCACATATTTTACACTTTTTTTAAATAAAAATGTGATATCTTTGTTAAAACACTTGATGCAGCAATGAAATTTGAATATTGCACTGAAAATCTCCAGAAATGAATGGTTTCTAAATGATCTGCAGTAAATGCACATATGTTGCAATACCATAAAAATTCCATTAACTAATGAAGTTAAAGAACTTTATATTACTTGTATTGATCAAGCTCTTGTTCTCATCTTCAGTGTACAACATTTCAGTCGGTTTGGCCTTCGATCAACGAACAATTGGCCCTCATTTCCAAAATTCAGAACTGTGTTGAATTGTAATGCATTTTATGTACAACAAAACTAAAATCTAATACTAGGACTGTTAGAAATGAATATATATTACAAGATTTCTTTAATGATATTGTAGATTAACAGCTGCTAAATCGCCCCCACCTGCCTTCCCAAAATATGTGATTCTCCCTTCGGCAATATATGAATATGCTGAAAAACTTGGCAGAAAAAAAAAATATTGATGTAAAATAATCCTAGATTTTAAGGCTATTAACCATTTTTTTCTATGGGAAATAAATCCTTTGAGATTTTTTTTTCTTTTCTTTTCAATTATGTATTTTTAAAGTATTTGTAGGAGTAGAACGAGGTTTGCCATTTGGACTTTAGGTTAGCTGTAGAACTAGGGGCAATTGCATGTGAACACCCTAAAAATTTGGCAGAAAGAAGAAAAAAAAAAATGAAAAAATTATTCTAGGGAGATTAGTTCCACATATAAATTTGATGTGAAATAATCCACCATTTACGTTCTACAGTTATAGAGAAATTGATTTATTTTTCGATGAGAGACGAGTAGTGTGCATTTTTTTTTTTTTTTTAGATAATTGTGTGGTTTTAAGAAAACTTTTTGTACTATGGGGGGGGCACTCGGAGTTAGGGTTAGTGGTAGAATTATGGAAGGGTTTTTATTTTGAAGTGGGTGCCATTTGGATTTAGAGTTAATGGAAGGGTTAAAGGAGACTTTAGGGTGTTCGTACGTGTCACTCGGATTTAAAATTAATGGCACAACAGGGTCAAGAGAAACACCTTTTAGGAGATGGGCTTGTCACTCGGATTGAGATCACTATATTCAGTGGTATGCGGGGTTAAAAGCATAAGAATAAGATCGATTCTTTAAAAGGAGACTTATCAGGATAATGCAAAGCTCAACAAATTGATTTGGAGCTTATATAGAATATCAATAAAATGAGAAAATGACAATAGAAAAATATAGATTATTGTATAGAAATTTTATTATATATTATTGATTTTTATTATATATTAAACCCACCATGTATAGATATGCGATACACCTACTGTCATTATTCCTCCTATATCACAGACATCATGTTAGTTCTCCCACCCACAAACTATATCCAGTGGTGAGGCCCCAGCTTGCGGGCTTTGGGGATTGTGGAGCCGCTCTTTAATTACCATTGCTCCCAGGTCCACTCTGACCTGGAGTGGTAGTACTTGTTGGAGTCCCAACTATGGGTTAAATAGAAACTGATTTGAAAGCAACAAATATATTCTATTAAAAAATTTTTCTTTAAAATCTTTGGATTCGGCATTAAATAACCCGAAAAGGGCTGATATGCCGTAAAACAACCAACCAACCAACAAACAAACAGTTTCGATATTTTATTTCTCTCTGCACAATTATTTCGCTCCTAATGTAACCATCGCTAGATGTCACATCCCTATTATGTTACCTAGCATCTTCTCTCCTCTTCTGATGAGAAGCATTAGACTTCGAAATACCATGGTATAAAGAGTTTACACTTATCCTACACTTCTAATTGATGTATCATCCTTGTTGAATAAATGAATAAATCTGTATACATCATTTTATATTTTTATATTGTCATTTTCTTTTATTGATTCTCTCTCTCTCTCTCTCTCTCTCTCTCTCTCTCTCTCTCTCTCTCTAAGTGAGATAAGTCATAGATTAGAGATCAAGTGAATTATCCTGTCAGATATTACATTGAGGTAATACTTTCAGGATGATCCTAGCCAAAAAAGGTAAAGCTCAATATTTAAAAAATAGAGCAATATATAATTTTAATGATTCTGTAAATTAAAATATACATAAAAATATATTCAAGTTAAGAATTTATTGTATGAAACAAAGAATATATAGAGAAAAATTATTTTTATTTCCTTAATCCATGGCTCTTATCATCAGAGGAAATGAAATGCGATTAGAAAAATGTTCAGCTATGAATAAACAAATATTTTGCTTTTCAGCACATATATTGAAAATGTTATTTGAATGGTGAATAAGAGTTATAGAAAAAGTTACTGTATGTGTGTGTGTATATATATATATATATATATATATATATATACACTAACTTTTAATTGAAAAAGATATCAAAAGAATTTGGAGTATTAACTGCTCTAAAAGGTAGTAATAAGCAGAAAATTATATTTGAAATTTATATGCCAAAATGATCTCCCTACTATTCTAAATTCTATTTTTTTATTTGGTGGCTAAAGAGTTATTTATTACTACGATTAAAGTTTGAAAGTTAAGTATATTTGAAAACCAATATTTCTTGAAGGAATTTTTTTTTAAGTTTGTGATTCTTTAAAAAAATACTTTTGTTAAAATCAATATTTTTTTATAATAAACCAATAATAGTAAGTGTTTTCTTAAATGAAGTTGGCTACTGCGATTTCATTGGCTTAGCGTTTTGGCACCTCTCAGAGGTTTATGTAAATTGCCTGCAAAATTCCAATGCTAGCACATTCCTTATTCGGCATGATTACCAAAGAAAATATTGATTTAAAATATGTAATCATCTTTTGGAGGCTTTTTTCTACGTTTTTTGTTTTCTGTTGGCAAAATTTCTAATTTTGATTCCTGTGATATTTTCAAGCCATCAAATTTTTATCCTTCTTACATATGTCGCATTAATTTTATTGTATTAAATTGCTATTATTTTGTTTTCGTAGGCAATCGATGAAGGAAATGGATCGGTTATCCGCAGAAGAAGCTGCTCTACGGAGAGAAAACCGTGCCTTGGAAAGAAATAACGGATTGTTAAAACATGATTTGAAAGAGGTAAATTTCAGTTATTTCAAATTGACTAAATTACAATTAAATGTCGATTTTGTACTTGGAAGAAATTTTCTGTTTTAATTTGATGTATGATGTACTCAATAGTTTTTATTGGAGGCAATCAAAAAATTAAGCCTGAATTTCATGTGCACTTTTTGGTGGGGAGAGAGTTGCTCAGTAAAATCATTAAATCTCAATTTAATAGTTTTTTTTTTTTTTTTTTTAATCTATATATGGTAATGATATCTATTGTATTTATGAATGCTTTTCCTTTATTAAAACCGTTGTACACGATAGTGTTGTGCTTTAAACTAACAATTTATTTAAAAAAAAAAAAAGTAAATTTTTACTTTAGGTCTACCTCCACAATTTTTAACATGGGTTGGTAGGCGTTATTTATTCTGAAAGCCGTTCTTTCCTCTGCAAACTGTAAATAAGATTTTCTTATTTAGCATCGTCGGAAACGTTTAAAAGTAGTAATTTATAAACAAATTGTGTAGGTGGACCTCAAAGGCAGGATAAGTTACTTTTTTTACCTAACTGGATATATTTAAAAAAAAATTTTTTTTTATTTGTATTACTGTACACATAGATTCGAAAAAGTTGCCAAAAAACAAATGTATAACAAATATTATCAAAGGCAAAATAAGTTACTTTTCTACCAAACTCGCTTATCCAGTTTGGTAGAAAAGTAACTTATCTTGCTTTAGATAACATTTGTTATATATTTATTTTTCAACAACTTTTTCGGATCTGTGTTCAGTAATACAAACCCGTTTGATTTAATGTAACGTTTAGTTGACTCAAAAACCAGTGTTTATCAGTGTATTTGAAAAATATAAATGGTGGCGGATACTGTTGATTACGTTGTTTTGGAAAATAAGTTAAAACTAATAAACTATACAATATACTGTCAGAAATCCACTATATATGTCAGCCTATGTCACGGTCACATATATTCGGTGGGTTTCTTACACTGTTAGTATAGTTTTTTTACTTATTTTCCCAAACTTAACATATTCAACAGAGTCCACGGCCATTTGTCTTTTTCAGATACATTGATAAACACTGTGTGCTTTTCCGAGCTGATTAAACCTTTTAGATTAAATAAAAACAAACAAATTATCCAGTTATGTAGAAACGTAACTTACCTTACCTTACATTTATTTGCTTTGGGACAACTTTTCGAATCTATGTATAGTATCCCCCCCCCCCACCAAAATATTAATTGAAAAGTAAGATTTTTGATTACAAAAAAACAAAAACAAAAAAAAAATCAATTAACCATTCCAACATTTTAGCAACGTTCGGCTTAATCCATTGATTGCTGGTTGAGCCCAAGCCATGATTGATGGAAACTCCTAAGGATCCTGATCAGATTCTGCAAGAGTACCGTTTTTTGTTTTTTTTCCATTTTTGTATTTTTTTCCAATTTTTTTTTTTTTTTTACACTTTTGGAGTGGATTGCTGTACTAACAATATAAGAAACATGCATTTTCTCTTTTTATTAGAATTTTACATTACACCAAATTGAGCCACAGCAACACATTACAGGGGGTACAGCTAGTATATATATATATATAACTTGTAAGCATTTCATAGAAAATAAAAGATGGCACTTTACAATATTCTCATTAGTTTTGTATCCTCTCGATTATGTCGACTTTTGAGGAGCAAATTTAGTTCAATTTAATCCCTTTATTAATAATACTTTAAGAAAAAAGTATCTCCCAAGTTTTAAACAGTTTTCTAACTTTTAGTTTTGAAACAAAAATCCAAAAACATAACTATAATCATAGAAATTCAAATATGGCACCTTAAATATCCCAATTATATCTTAAGTAAGTTTTTTTATGAATCGTATGAATTTTCCTAAGAATTTTCATTCATTTTCACCAGCTTTAATCCTCTTTTTTCGTGAATAAAAAAAACAAAAAAACGTTGGAACTGTTTTTTTTATTTTTTTCTGAGCAAAATATTAACCGTCTCTGATGAGTTGTCTCATGCTAGTATGTCATTCAACAAAATATGTGTAAGACAAAATATTATGATAGAAAAATATAAATGTATATACTTTTTTTGCTTTGGAATGAAAACTAATGAACATGGTTTGGTTGCAATAAGAATATCTAAAATTATTTTGTTTGCAGATGAAGATTTTTGAAAAAACATTTCTCTTTTTTTTTAAATATTGAATCTTGATAAAAAAAAAAAATAGTCACTAGTGGAACTGAGTTTTGCTATTGAGAAAGGCAAATCTTTAAGTTTTGTTGTCTCCTCTATAACGATAAGCTGAGATCTTTCAAAAATTGCTCTTTGAGAATAATTAAATATTTTTTTTAAATATTAAAAGAATAATTAAATATTTTTTTTAAATATTAAAAGAATAATTAAATATTTTTTTTAAATATTAAAAGAATAATTAAATATTTTTTTTAAATATTAAAAGAATAATTAAATATTTTTTTTAACAATCAAAAGAATAATTAAATATTTTTTTTAATAATCAAAATAATAATTAAATATTTTTTTAACAATTAAAAGAATAATTAAATATTTTTTTTAACAATCAAAAGAATAATTGAATATTTTTTTTAACAATCAAAAGAATAATTGAATATTTTTTTTAATAATCAAAATAATAATTAAATATTTTTTTTAATAATCAAAAGAATAATTAAATATTTTTTTTAACAATCAAAAGAATAATTAAATATTTTTTTTAACAATTAAAAGAATAATTAAATATTTTTTTTAACAATCAAAAGAATAATTGAATATTTTTTTTAATAATCAAAATAATAATTAAATATTTTTTTTAATAATCAAAAGAATAATTAAATATTTTTTTTAACAATCAAAAGAATAATTAAATATTTTTTTTAACAATCAAAATAATAATTAAATATTTTTTTAACAATTAAAAGAATAATTAAATATTTTTTTTAACAATTAAAAGAATAATTAAATATTTTTTTTAATAATCAAAAGAATAATTAATTTTTTTTTTTAACAATCAAAAGAATAATTAAATATTTTTTTTAACAATCAAAAGAATAATTAAATATTTTTTTTAACAATCAAAAGAATAATTAAATATTTTTTTTTTAAATCAAAAAAAAAAACTTGAGCAAAATTCATGAGTTCTAATCTCTTTCTAGTTTGTCAAATTCTATATTTTTTAGCAATCAAAAGAATAATTAAATTCTATCTTGCTTTTCGTTTTTTGTTCTTGCTCGGTTATTCTCTCATTTCATTTTTTTAAAGCTACTTACCCCCTCTTCACTGAAAACATAATTTAAATTAGTAAAACTTATAAAAATTCTTGCAGTCATTATTTCTATTCTATGCACATATATATATACATATATATATATATGTACAATCAAAATAATAATTAAATATTTTTTTTAACAATCAAAATAATAATTAAATATTTTTGTTAACAATCAAAAGAATAATTAAACATTTTTTTGAACAATCAAAAGAATAATTAAACATTTTTTTGAACAATCAAAAGAATAATTAAATATTTTTTAACAATCAAAAGAATAATTAAATATTTTTTAACAATCAAAAGAATAATTAAATATGTTTTTTAACAATCAAAAGAATAATTAAATATGTTTTTTAACAATCAAAAGAATAATTAAACATTTTTTTTAACAATCAAAAGAATAATTAAACATTTTTTTTAACAATCAAAAGAATAATTAAACATTTTTTTTAACAATCAAAAGAATAATTAAACATTTTTTTTAACAATTAAAAGAATAATTAAATATTTTTTTTAACAATCAAAAGAATAATTAAATATTTTTTTTAACAATCAAAAGAATAATTAAACATTTTTTTTAACAATCAAAAGAATAATTAAACATTTTTTTTAACAATCAAAAGAATAATTAAATATTTTTTAACAATCAAAAGAATAATTAAATATTTTTTTAACAATCAAAATAATAATTAAATATTTTTTTAACAATTAAAAGAATAATTAAATATGTTTTTTAACAATCAAAATAATAATTAAATATGTTTTTTAACAATCAAAAGAATAATTAAATATTTTTTTTAACAATCAAAAGAATAATTAAACATTTTTTTTAACAATCAAAATAATAATTAAATATTTTTTTTAACAATCAAAAGAATAATTAAATATTTTTTTTAACAATCAAAAAAAAAACTTGAGCAAAATTCATGAGTTCTTCTAATCTCTTTCTAGTTTGTCAAATTCTATCTTGCTTTTCGTTTTTTGTTCTTGCTCGGTTATTCTCTCATTTCATTTTTTTTAAAGCTACTTACCCCCTCTTCACTGAAAACATAATTTAAATTAGTAAAACTTATAAAAATTCTTGCAGTCATTATTTCTATTCTATGCACAACTGTATACGCTCTATTCCTAGATGTTTTTATGTGATATTTAGTCTCAAATTTAACGTATATTTCATTTATTTGCAGGCCTCCAGGAAATACGAATCTGAAGCAGAGCTTCGTAAGAAAAAGGAAGAAGAATATGAAATCCTTGAGAAACAATTGCAGCAAGAGCAGGCGAACAGTTTGGCCTTGCATAGTAATAGTACGCAGACAACAGACAAGATAGCTTGCTTAGAACAAAAAGTAATTCTTTTCTTGTTTGAATATACTTTTGCATTACATATTTAGAGAACTTTTCAAATCAACTCCATTTTATTTCATGGAAGTGAGCTATACTGTATTATTTTAGAGTATGTACTTTTCCAGTAAATTTTACACAAGGCTAGATGACATCAATATTGTGACAAAAGTAGTCCCACATGCTACTGTTAAGAAATTTAATGATTCTATGTGAGAAATTTTTTGAACTAATGAAACTCTATGGCAAACATCTGGATAAATAGTAAAGTTGTTCAGTAAATATAATTTTTTTTTCTTTTGTAGAAATCACTACAGACAAGGCATCAAGCCACTTGATGTAAGGAGCTAAAAAAAACTTCGCTCCAAGGTTAAAACCTAGTCAACATTAAGTGTAATATGGGTAGATTTTGACCTAGAAAACACCAATTCTTTCCCCTTTGTCAGAAATACACTAATTGTTATTGTAACTATTCAAGTAAATTCTGAATTGGTCTGTATTCTGTGTGCTTACTCTTTATTCTTACACCAAAAATGGTAAAATGAAAAAAAAAATTGCCTTTTTATTGAAACGATATTACTTCAGCCAAAATTGAATGATTTCAATAAATATATTTAAAAAATTTTTTATCCCCAAATACTTTTGGTTTAAGTCTAACATTTGCTAATGATGTTACCATATGCCTTTGATATGGTATGCATGATGAAAATTTAATTGTATGATATTACTAGACAAATACTTGATATGAATCTTAAATAAAATAAAAATCCAGGTTGTTCTCAATGGTTTTATGTTAAACCATGATATAAATGTGAGTGTGCCTCGGGGGTCGATACGTGGAGCTTTATTATTCCTCTTATCATTCACACACCGTAGTGTTTGGATATATGGTTAAGTGTTAGCTTTACTCACCACTCACCCATTTTGCGACCAAATTTCAAACAATTTTTATAGTTCATAGTTCACCTCAGCTATATTTGGAAAAAAGAAAATATTCAATTTTCGTTCAGTAAAACAAACCTTTTAATAACATTACTGCGTTCAAAAATTCTGTAAGGAACGGAGAGTTTTTTTGGATTGGCTGTAGGTTACCATAGCAACCAAATCTGTTACGCTCCTTCAAATCAGTTTGGAACTGCGGAGATGATGTAACAGGATATAAAAATAAACTGTCACTAATAATTCATCCCTGTCTCGACGATCTGTCGTTCAGCTGTACTGTCGCTAATAATTTACAGGTAACAAGTGAAAGAGAAAATTTTATTTCAAAGCAAAGCCTGGAAAAATCATGGATTACATAGAAAAATGTGAGCTTCAAAAGTAATATGGTTACGATTAAACATGGAAAAGTGAAAGGACTAGTTGTTAAAACTGGAAGAGAAAAAGTCAAGATATTCTAGTAATTAATATAATAGATTAATAACTTAAAATATCGCAGTATTAATTAAGAATTGATTATATGTTAAATTGAATTTAAAAAAATTCTTAATGCTGCAATATTTTAAGTTATAAATTTATATTTTTTACTAGACAATCTTGTATTTTTCTTTTCCAGTTTTAACAACTAGTCTTTTTACATTTCCATGTTTAAATCTTAACCGTATTACTTTTCATGTTTGCATTTTTCTATGTAATAAATGACCTCCCTGATAAAATTGTCTCAGAGATGGGTATATTTTTTGATGACACTGTGCTCTATAACAGACATGGGGAGAAAACGAATGAACACATATCTACGGCAATAGTTAAAACCTCATGTCTGTAGTTGAGTGGGGCATATATAGATAACATTCAATGCTGCCAAGACTAAGCTTCTTTCCTTTAACAATTATAAGAAACTCTTACATCCGAGTGGCACTGTGTCTTGTTTGGGGTGAATAGCAATAAATAATCTGTCATTGGGCAAATTTTGTGCAAAATATTTCTGCAATTGATTCTCGGAAAATCAAATCATTTTTATTATAAACTTGCTATTGGAATGTAGAGTTTATACAAGTGGAAATTCCAGCTTCAGAAATCTATTGACCTTAACTGAGTATATGTTGCGAAATATTAAACTAGCCTGGGTGCCTGGCATTGCCCGGGTGTTTGGAGGTGTGTGTTGAGCAAAACAAAAAAATGTTAGTAGGTAGGCAGGCTTGAACCAGTACCGCAAAGAAGAAAAAGAATGTGAAAAAAAAAAATGACGTCTTTGCTGTTGCACCCATCGCCAAACTGGAAGTGACGAATGCTTAAATTAAAGCTAGTTATTCGAAAAGAGGAAATGACTTTTAAAAATATCAGCGAAAAAAGCGACCCCTTCCTGTAGAAAAGTGCCCGGTTGAGTGAAGGAATTAATGTTTTTAGCCAATGTTTCGATATTTGTTGTCAGAAGGAACGAACTTCAAAATGATGCTGATCTCGTGAAAATCTGTCCCCTCTGTCAAAAGTTTTAGGTAGACATACATACATACATACATACATACATACATACATTTAAACAGACAGGTGAGATTTATATTATAGATCATAAACATTATCAAATAAGTAACAATTTTCAATGACTTGGAACTTTGTTTTTGTTGTGTGTGTACATATAAAATAATCCAATGTTTTTTTCCTCTTCCTTATCCAGGTCCAAGAGTATGAAGAGAAAATACGTATTGATAGTGACAGCATGAATAGATTAAAGAAAACGTGTTCGGAATTGAACCAGGTAAGATTTTTTTTTTCGAGTGGTCTTTTAGGCATTAGACAAATCTCAGTATTTCACTGATATACTCAAAGCAAAAATGGAATTCCTTACAATTTGAATCTTTTAGGTCATTGTTTAAAATTGTATCTATTGTAATCTTCTTTGCTGGAATAATTATTTTTAGGAAGAAAATGAAGTGATTACACATTTTTTAGTGTAAATAGGAAGAATATGAAAAGGAAGAAATTGCTAGTAAGAATCAAATATCGATGGTGTATTGTTATTTGAGTCTAACATGGGAAATCTGACAAAATAACTTTATATATTGCATCGAATAAAATAGATGAGGTTTAAAAAGAAAAGTACAAAATTTGGGTCATCCGTAGCATTAATATATAGACGGTAATGGTTACACATCTTAATATTTCTATGAAATGATTATCAGCTGTGGATTTTATAAAAATAACGCAAAAAAAAAAATGCTTTCTAGTGACATACTTAGAATTCAATGAGGTCCTTTGACTTTTTGAAAATTCTTTTTCTTTTTTTTTTTTTATTGTTTTTAGATTTCTGAAAGTGTAAAAAAATAAATAAATAAAAAAATAACTGAACATGTTGTCTCCAGCTGTATTTTTGACAGAGGAAGTTATATAGAAAACCAAAAAGCTCCACTTAGTTCAAATGCAGGATTTATTTTCATTTCTTAACGACATGAACATTTTGATTCTTGGAATATTCTCACACAAACTTGGTTTGTACAGTTTCATTTAAGAATTTGTAGCAATTCATATTTCTTAAATATGAGCGTTTTTTTTTGTTTTTTTTTTTTCTTTTAGTAGGTTCAAAATTCTCCATATTTAAAAAATAAAGATAAAGAAAAAACATGTATAATGTACGAATACATGATAAAACGAAAATACCACATTCCAAAAATAATCTAAAGTGATGAAGTAGTTTTATTTTTAAGAAAATCAAACTTATGAATAACAGAAGAGCACTAAACTTTAAAAAAAAAAAAAAAATCAAAGGGAGATAACTCGCTAATTCAAACGTGCAAGATTTATGTTGTAATACCTTCAAATTCCCAATTAATCATTTAAAAATGATTTTCTTTATAAAAATAAAACTACTTGATCAATTTATGTGATTTTTGGAATATGATATTTTCGTTTTGTCATGGGTACCTGCATCATACAAATTATTCTTTATTTTTAATATTTGAGAACTTCTGAACAAGAACATTATGTGTATAATTTGTTTATTGAAATTTATTTGTTAGATAAAATGTTGCAATACTGTATTTAAAGTAATGAATTCATTTTTGTGTTTGCTAAGTTTGAAAAAAAAAAACATTTTAAAAATACAATTTTTATTTGTAGGATTGTGCTTATTGAAGTGCCTTTAAATAAAATGATGTTGCAATAAAAATGCATTAAAAAAAAAAAAAAATATTGGGAACATATAAAAAAAAGTATAATCAAACTCTTGAAGTCATTTAAATTGTCTTTATGAAATTTATAAAATCTTCATTTTTAACATTACCAGAAAGTTATTTGATTTTTGTTTTCTTTATGATTTAAAAAACCGATTTGGAAGTTTTTATTTAAATTTTTTAAATTTTTTTATTTATTTTTATTTTTTTTTTTTTTGACAAAATAGTATAAACTATCAACTTTTATTGTTGTACAATCATTTGAATAAGACAGTGAAAATAAGGGAGACAACTGCTGAATCTTGATTACTTCATTGTTATTTAGATGGCTTACTATTTGAGAATAGTAGATGCTGTATGTAAAATGCAGTCGTATTGGTCTTGCAGTCGTATTGACTAATACAAACTTGCAAATGAAGAGTTTGAATGCAAAATGCAATAAATCTGATTCGTCAAAATTGAGATCATAAAATGTTAAAGGACGAATATATTAAATCTAGATTTTGACTAAAACCTTATTTTTGTTAAAAGTAAAAAATAAAAATAAAAAAAAAAATGTAGAATAATATTTGCTAGCAGAACAGTAGCAGAAACTCACAAAGGAGCAAGTGACCAACAGAAGATATTGTTTGGGAGAAACAGCTTACCTTGCAGAAATTGTATATAATCACGTTTTTCAGGTGTTTTAACTTGTGGTATATTTCATTCTGATCTCCAGATAATGTCTCTCTGTAGACTTGTATATAATAAAGTTTATCGTTTTTTTTTGGGGGGGGGGTAATCCATTCTGGTATGCAGATGATTTTAGGGCATCAGGAGAGAATACGCACCGTTTTTGGGCCTACCTCTTTACATTTTTTTCACGTATCAGCCCCCCCCCCCTCACCTCACTGATCTGAGGCCCCATTATCTGAATTGCATTTAACTGAACTGTTCAATAGACTAAAAACGGGACGTCTAATGATTTCAGCATTTCCCGCTTCAATCAACAGCCTAGTCTCACGTGTGGTTCAAAAATTCAACAGCTGCGTCTCACACACTTGCCGAGTTAAGACGTGCTCATATTGAAAAAAAAAAAGAAAAATAAACCACTAAATTAAAATAAAAAATAAATGCAATAAGTAAAAATATATTATAAAAATGTAAACAAACGAATTATTAAAAGAAAAAATAAATAATAATAAATGAGAAAAAAAAAATGAATAAATAAAATAAATTTCTCGTAAAGGTCATCTTCCTCTATCGTCCTTTTCCTTGACTGGTATTTTCGATACCTTTTCATTATACAATGCAATACAAATTTTGTTGATAATGTGACCATGTTCTTCCAACTGTTGATCATATTTGCCGGTGAAAATTCTGGGTTGTTTTATCTCATCCACTGGTCCAATTACTTGGATATCCTCACCACTGTCGTTTGCGTTCTGGCCTTGATTTTCTGATGTCTTTTTTTTTTTTTATAACAGAGTGCTGCGTACGAGTCATTAGATGAGTTGCCCATCCTATTTTTATTCCGGAAAATGTTTATTCCTTTTTGGGGATTATATTTCAGTTCACATATGCATAGAAATTCCGTAGTTTTTTTACTCATTATCCTTTGTTCTGTCTGTGTTATTGTCCAATAATTCAAGTTTGATCCATCATCCTCCCTCCCTTTCAATGGATATTGTATGTAAAGCACAGTCATACTAGTCGTGCAGGCTGATGACTAATACAAACCTACAAATGAAGAGTTTGAATGCAAAATGCAATAAATCTGATTTGTCAGAATTGAGATTCTAAAATGTAAAAGGACAAATATATTGAATCTAAACTTTGACTAAAACTTCATTTTAGTTTAAAGCAAAAAAAAGAAAAAGAAAATATATATCTATAGACTTATGCTGATATCGCATACTCTAAAACGTGATTGTGGTCAAGTGTTAAAATGCAACACCTTTTCTAAATTGCAATTTTCAAAATGACGTCATATTTTGTGTTCAAACTTTTATATATTTGTATGCATTGGAATGTGTGTGTGTGTGTGTGTGTGTGAAGAGTTTGAATACAAAAGAAGATAAATTAAATTGGTTGAAATTAAGATCCTAAAACATTAGACCAATATATTAAATCTAGACTGACTAAATGCTTATTTTAGTTTAAAGCAAAACAAAAAAAAAATGCAGGTGTAAAAAAATGGTTTTAGTCTAACATGTTTTTGTAATAATATCTGTATAATTTTGAAAGTCGTGTTTATTGTATTTTGCATTCAAACTATTACTAAATTACAGCCTCCATAACGGACAATCCTGGGTTGGTTGTTTTGATCTGCACCAACAATGACAGATTGAATTCACTGTTCATCCAAAATGTGGCATAATATTTAGAAATAATATTTAGAAATCTTTATCCTACATATTTGTGAGCTGTAGTTATTTTATTTTTTAATTTTCAGAGATACAATCATGTCGACCAGAGTTATACGGAGCTGAATAGCAAATACTCGGAAGTTCAAGCAGCGAAAATGTCGCTTGAAAAAGATATTACAAACTTACATAGTCTACTCAACGAAGAACGGGCATCAATCAATCAGAAAGTTTCAGAACAATCCTCAAATTTGTTAGGTAAGTTATCGCCTTTTCTTTGTTTTCACATCAAGGTTTCATTTTTATGTGGCATTTTCGACTTTCATCAGATTTATTGCAGTCATTTAAGCCTTGATACTATTGTAAAAGATATGAACATATAGTTTTTGTGTTAGAATGTCTTCGATAATTGAAATGATCCGATGAAATAAAGAAGCAGGCGATTTTGACCAAAGTTAACATCTTACACAGCCTAACACCATAAGTGTATTTGAGACACTTTGTTACGACACAAGCCGAAGGGTCCAACATATAAAATCAACAGTAGATTCTTTGATATGACAGGGGCACATTCAAAATGAATGTTTCTGTTTAAAGTATAATTTCACAATGATACTTGACTTTTTCATTTCAAACTGTAATGCAAGCCATCTATAAATATAAAAGCGAAAATGTATGTATGTATGTATGTGTGTATGTGTGTGTGTATGTATGTATGTGTGTGTGTGTGTATGTTCGCTTTTTCTGTGTGTCTACAAAAGGCTTCTTTCAGAGAAGCGGTCGGTCGGTTCACAACTTTTTAAAACTTTTTATGTCACATACAAATCGTAATATCTCACAGTTAACAACGAAGCTCGCCTGTCTATTTAATTTGTTCGATTTCGGGAAGATAAATATTCAATATTTGTCGCTCGCCGCATGTGGGTTAGTCTTTTTCCTATAACATCTTCGGGGGGTGGGGGGGGGAAGCGTTCAGCAGTAAATGAATACTATCCCGCAGTCAAAACTTGACCTCATTTAAAACGGGCACCTGCTAAATCCAACTAAGTAAATAAATTCAAACGTGTTTCCGTTAGCATCTCGCGGTGGGGCAATGGTTAACATCGCACGTTTTTTGTTTTTTTTTTCACACTTTAATTTACAACTTTGCCTCAAGGGTTCAGGTTCGATCCTCATACTTACATTTTTTTTTTAACACCCCCCCCCCCCCAAACACCCGGGCAACGCCGGGTACCTCTTGCTAGTGTAATATATAAAAAACAACCGTATACCAAGCTGCTAGCTGAAAGGAATGATTGGACATGAAGCGAACAAGACATTTGCATCTTAGAAAAATAGTTTATTCTTAATTTAATCAACCAAATCCTGCGATATTATCTTTATAATCATCTTGGTCTGTGGCAGCTGGCAAAATCTTGGCTTGTTGTAAACTAAAACATCTTAAAAAGCAAAAAAAAGTCATTATTGAAAACATCAATCTTCAGTTTCATTCACCAATTCCTCAGCTGGTAAGCACCTCACATATGCCAAGTGTTCACTTTTCAAAATTTTGTATATCGAATCGCATTTTGTTAAGGAGAAGTGTCAACAGATCAAGTGCAGTGGCTCAGCTCTGTTGACCTTCCTCGACTCCATGATCCTGGTTATTTCAAAAAAGAGCTGAAGCCTTCTCTTTAATATCTTCTTTGAATGATATGAAGCATAGTCTTCAACAATATTTGAGCAATGTTCCAACATCCTTGATTGGAAAAAAATAATTAAATTATTAAACCAATCAGTTTAACTCCAATCATTGTGCCACAACCCATTTATTTATAAATTGTATTATGAATGTTGTATTAATATTTTATTGAATTGTTAAGTAAAGCACATTTTAAAAAAATTGTTTTATTCTTTGCGATGTGTTTCTTTATAAAATTATGTGATTTTCAATTTTTATTTTAGTGAAAATTAACAACTTGCAAAATGAAAATGAAATGTTAAGGAAGAAAGAAAGTGAAACGGACGCAGAACTCCAAACCGTTCAACAAACGATATTTCAATTAGAAAAGGTTTGACAATTCAATTTTTTTTTTTTCAATCTGTGCTTTTTTATTTAATTTTTTTTTTTCAATCTGTGCTTTTTATTTAAAAATTTTTTTTTTCAATCTTTTCTTTTTTTTATTTAAAAAAATTTTTTTTTTTTTCAATTTGTGCTTTTTTTTATTTGTTTGACAAATGTTGATTATTTCAGTTATGACTGAAGCCAAAGTTGTATCGGGCGGAGAGATATGTTGAGTTGGAAGGGGGGATGTGTCTGGCATCTTACCAAAGTTATGGAGGAATATAATGATTTTGATTGTGACATTTGGTAAATATAAATTGTGACGCTATCCAACATCCACTCACCATTGTCTTCTTCAAGGCCGTCAGTCAATCGATTTAGTGCTACAATAAAGAATTGGCAACCCAAGCAAAACACAAGCTCAATTTATAAACACAAAAATGTTTATTTTCTTCGATAAGTAACTCATTTCAAATGGCAGACCTGCAGATGCTTGCTTGACAGACCAATGTGAAATTAAGTTTGCTGTTATTTTATCAGCGTTGTAAAGTTATCTAGAACATGCAAAATCAGTTTTTGAATGTGTAAAAAAAATACTTTCCGATTACAAGTAAATTCAAATACATCTAGTAAGACAATCCAAACAAAAAGGGAAATGAAGATGATGGATGTCTAAGTTGAAAATTTTGCTGTTTATCTTTACATGGCTCATTAATCAAGGGGGAATAATCATTGTTCAGTTATTTGTGTATTCATTAAAAAATTTTTTCTTAATTATTATTCTTAATTTACTTTCTTTTTTTTTACATGGGGGTCACCACTTATCAATGCCCGGATGCCACTCAGGGATAAGGGTTATTACGTGTACAGTAATCAATGAGATAGTATTGTAGCAATCATTAGTATTGGAGATTTGAGTGTCTTAAGAGGGCGGTTTGTCAGGAATTTGTTTATGTTGGATTTGAAGACATCCAGGTTGTAGTCAGGTGGGAAACAGGCAAACGGGAAGAGTTCCACAGTCGTGCACTTCTAAGAGAGAAGCTCTGCTCATGGAATCTACGTTTGGATTTCGGCACAGATAAAGAGTGGGTAAAATTATTGACAGTAGTTTCAACATACGGATGTTTCTCGTGAAAGATTGGCGAGGGGGGACGAGAGATTGGAGGGAAACCAAAAGGGCATCCCCCACTAAGCTACAAAGCCTATTTTGTACTCTGTCAAGGCAGGATAGGCTGTTTTTAGCAGTTCCTGCCCAGATGTGGCAGCAGTACTCCATCCTTGGACGTACTTGGCTTTTATACAGATAGAGAATTGCATCAGTAGTGAGATATCTTCTGGAGCGGTAGAAGGATCCTACCATTTTCCCGGTGTCCTTGGCAACAGACCTGATGTACATGTTCCATTTCAGATCAGGAGTAAAGGTCAAACTCAAAAGCTTGTCAAAACATGGAGCCTCTCCAAGACGAGAGCCATCCATTTCAATTGATGCCAGATGAGGATCAGAGCACTGATGATGTAAAGATAGAAGCTTGGTTTTGGATGCATTAAAAGTAACCAGCCACCTCTTCCCCCACTATACCACTAGCTCAAGATTAGAAGAAAGCGAATTAGGAGAGAACATTGTCATTTACGGCCTTTGATGTGTTGCCATAGATGGTCGTGTCATCAGCATAGATGTCAACGAATGATTTAAGTATGTGTTTTGGGAGATCATTGATGTAGATCAGGAAGAGAGTTGGGCCCAGGATGCACCCCTGAGGGACTCCAGCATTAATACTGTGGGCCTCTGATTTCTGCCCATCAACTACTACTCTTATGAACCTATCGGAGAGAAATGATTTAATGATTGAGAAAACATTACCAGTGATAGCGTAGCTGAAAATCTTGTGAAGTAGGCCCTTATGTCATACCTTATCAAAGGCCTTCAATATGTCAAGAGCAATTGCCCTGGAAAGGAAGCCTTTGTCAAGAGATTCACTAATCCTATGTGATATAACCGTTAGCACATCTGCTTTAGATCTTGTGGAGCGGAAACCATATTGCATGTTACTAAGGTTGTTTCTGCTGAGGTGGTTGACTACTTTATTTAATGTGAATTCCAACAACTTACTCATGACACACAGGAGACTTATTGGTCTGCACTGAGAGGAAGATGGCTTTTCACCTGAATTCTTAAATACAGGGCATATTCCATATTTTTTTTTTATCGTAGACTGCTTCTGTAATTTCCGTGACTAACTGCATTCTGCACAAGTGGAGACAATGGTGTACTGCTTCGGCAAAACTTTTTGTTTGTTTATAGCCTGTAAATAAAAATTAAAAGTATAAAAAAAAGTAAACTAATCATTTATTGCTATATATCGACAAAATGAAAAAACATTGTTGAAGTGACAATACATTCTTCGCATAATGTTAATTTTATTTCTTGAATTTGTACATATTACTTTTGACCTTTACTCCTGATATGAAATGGAACATGTACTTGTGATATTCTTTAAAAACATATTAAAAAGATTTTCAGAAAGTGTGCATAGATACGCAGAAACTAGAATTCAGGCTTAAGTCTGTTGATCTCCAAAGATTAAATCTGGATAGTATTGAGAAAGGTGTGCAGAATTAAACTGTTGAAACAATGGATGGGAGTTTTTTAGTCAATGTAGAACAGTTGAGGTAGTAGGGACAGTTTACAGAGTAAGGCCAAGGAAAATAGGAGAAAGTGATATTTTATTTAAACAAAAAATAACCTTTATGGTTCGGAATTTTTTTTTTTTTTAATGATTGATAATTTGTATTTGGATTATTCAAAGTAGCATTCTCATCTTGGATACTGTACTCACAACATTTTGCTTGATGTTACCTCCGACCTTCTTCAGGTGTACCTTGTTGAACTTGAGGATCTGTACTACCTAACATTCAAGATGAGAATAGTTGTCCAAATAATGACATTAACTTTATTTTTTTTATATTGTGTTTGTGATTCTATTTTAAACAAGTTTTTTTAATATTTTTTTAGGATCGAGCAAACATGGAACTGGAGAAAGAAACGTATACGAGAAAATGGGAACAGGAAATCGAAGCACACAAAGCAACCATGACTCAATTCAATGCCTGCCAATCAAACGTGTCGTCAACATCGGAAGAAGCAAATCTGGCAACTATCAGAGGTTTGTAGAAGTAACAGTAATCTAAGTCTTTAACAGAATTGAAATGTGCACACAAATTAATGCCTGCATTCCAGGAATACTTCGCACGTAGAATAACTGTTTTCACTGGATAATTCTTTACAAAATGCTGATGCAAATATAGAAAATGTCTGGCTGTAATACAGGGTGACCCCCCCCCCCAAAAAAAAACGGGTCAAACTCTAATTAGGCCCCGTTTCTTAGTGGTTTGCCTGAATGAAATGAAACTTTGGTCATAACTAGTTTATTATATTCAAAACATTACATCAAAACACTAGGGTCTTTGGCATTTTTTTCTCCGTTCTACAGCATATGTGCTAGATGGCCTCCAGTTAGCTTTTGTTTTTGTTTTTTGGTCACCCTGTATTAAGAAATATTTTGGAGATGCGATTCAATTTGTTTTGGCGAAAAATAAAACAATCATGTCACAATTGCCATGTAGAGAAATTTATAGAGTAGCGGAGACAATAGCCGATCAAAATTCACCTTAGAATTATTATTGCATTTTATTACCTCTTTCTGGTGTAGGAATGAATAACAGATCCTGAGGTATATCATCATGACTGTTGAGATTGTTGGCCAAAATGAGATTACCACCTAATCGTCAGCACTCAAGGGAGAAAACGTTAAGCTTTATAAGTCTGCTTTCATAGAGTAAATCTAATAGACCCTGCATCATTCAAGTAGGTATGTCACATTAAAATTAAGGGGAAAAAATTTTAATTATGAAAAATAAGATCTGCAAGAACTATTTAAAAAAAAAAACAACATCCATCTGTCATTTTCTAATTTGAAATTGTGAAAGTTAAGTTAAAATGGAGGAGATAATCAGTTTGTCATCACGAAATGGACTAAACCACAAAAACTGCAAAATTTAGTAACTTTTATTTCTTGTAATTATTTTTCTACTCGATTGTTATTCAGAATTTTCACTAATCTCATCATGACATGTAAGAAACATATACCAGAAAGTGAGAACAGGAAATTAAAACAGAAAGCAAACATGACTTAATTCTACATAATAGTTTTTTTACTTAAAATGCATTTTTTAATATCCAATTATAATGCCCTTGGAAAGCAATAATTAGAAAGGAAGAGCAGATAATTTTATAATTAAAAATTTTAATGTTAATAATCACAGCATAATATTGTTATATTGATTATTGTTGAGATTATATTGACTATTATATTGACAAGGAAAATCATAGTAGACATTAGTTTTATAAATCCTCAGAAGATCCTAGGTTGTCCTACTGGACATATGACAAAGTGGATATAGGTGTTAGTTAAGAGAGATTCTGACGTATACATAGTATGAGACATACGGGTGAAAATCACATTCCAAGTAAAAACAATTTGATATACTTACGTAACATACAAGAATAAGTATCCTTAGCAAAAATGATCAAATAGAATTTTAATTTAAAAAATTTTTTAAATCAGTTTTTGTCAATCTACCATTCATTATTTCTTGATTAAATTGCAAACTGATTTATCTCCCCTGATTTACAGGATTCCTGTTTTTATTAATCGTGGATCAGCAAAATAAAAAACTTTATTCTTATGTAAATTTCTATTTTATAATTTTTCCTTAATTTGTACTGAATGGATTTTAAGATGTAATGGTTCTCCATTAAGTATTAAAAATACTTTTTATTGTTTTATATATAGCATTTATATATCACTACACATTCATTAGCATGTTTCAGTCAGCCAGTTACAAGAATCTAGAGAGCTTTTCCGGCAATATTACTTACACGAAAGTAGAGTGGACAGACTACTTTCATATAAACAATATCACCTGAAGAATTACTTGTAACTGACTGAAACATGCTCATGAATGTGTAGCAATATATTAACGCTTATGTGAAACAACTAAAAATATATTTTATCCTTCTTTAGTATTGAGTACTCTTGTATGAACCTTGTTAAAAATTCACTAGTTGCTTCATCTCTGGAAAACATTAACCTGGAATAATTAAATATATATATAGTAATTTTGTGTCGTCAGAGACATAGCAAGAGTTCTTAACTACTTATGCAAGACCGCATATGTTTTTATTTCAATTGACTCTATAAATTGGTTTAATCTTCCATTGATACCTTCAGTTACACAGAAACACTGGAAACTTTTCAAAAACTATCAAATGCAACGTCATCAATAACAAATCTTTATACATATGTGTGTGGCTGTTTATGTCATAGCCTTTTTATTTTCTTAATCAGTGTTTCTCATTGCCACGTTTCATGATTGACCATCGATTGTCTTATCTATTTAACTAAGACAAATAAAACTTTTTATGAAGACAGACACAAGGGAGACATTTGCTGAGTTTCCTTCAAGGTTTTATTTGAAGAGAATAGAGTTGGGAGAGACTAATGTAATCTTAGTTGTTTACTTTCTAACTTACTAAAATGACTGACGTTCAAGTTACATTCGCTGTAGATTATTTCTACATTATTGATTGTGTCTCATTTGCATGGCTTCCACTGGGAGATTGATTTGATGACCTTAGTTTTCCCTCTGCTCAAAAATGTGATGTCATTCTTGGACTTTTTGTCTGCAACATTTGACCTCTGCTCCCTACACCAACCTTACATCCCCATCTTTCATTCATGTTACAGATTTACATGCACTTCACCGAGTGTGAGCCTCAGTGTGTTAAGATTCATAGCTGACTTAATCACCATCAGCGTAGGGTGGTCTCTACTATATAACAAACGTAATAAAAGAAATATTACAAGATGATTGCAAAACATGTGTAAGACAGTAATGGAAAAATATATTGTCTAAATTATAAGTAAAAAAAATATATATATATTAAAAATATATATATATTAAAAAAATATATATATATTAAAAAAATATATATATATTAAAAAAATATATATATATTAAAAAAATATATATATATTAAAAAAATATATATATATTAAAAAAATATATATATATTAAAAAAATATATATATTAAAAAAATATATATATTAAAAAAATATATGTATATTAAAAAAATATATGTATATTAAAAAAATATATATATTAAAAAAATATATGTATATTAAAAAAATATATATATATTAAAAAAATATATGTATATTAAAAAAATATATGTATATTAAAAAAATATATGTATATTAAAAAAATATATGTATATTAAAAAAATATATGTATATTAAAAAAATATATGTATATTAAAAAAATATATGTATATTAAAAAAATATATGTATATTAAAAAAATATATATATATTAAAAAAAAATATATATATTAAAAAATATATATATATTAAAAAATATATATATATATATTAAAAAAAATATATATATTAAAAAAATATATATATATATATTAAAAAAAATATATATATTAAAAAAATATATATATATTAAAAAAAAATATATATATTAAAAAAATATATATATATTAAAAAAAAATATATATATATTAAAAAAATATATGTATATTAAAAAAATATATGTATATTAAAAAAATATATGTATATTAAAAAAAACTATATATATTAAAAAAATATATATATATTAAAAAACTATATATATATTAAAAAAATATATATATATTAAAAAAAATATATACAAAAATTATGATTGTAGACTGATCTGTCCTTTGGTCATTGGAATTTAACACATGAATGCTTAAACTTAATCTGCCATTGTTTTTTTTTGTTTTTTTTCTCTTTCAGAATTGCAATCTATGCTCGAGCAAGAACGTATTGTAAGGCAAGTGGCTGAAAGCGAGAAATTACAGTTGGAGAAAGAAAAGAGTGAATTGTCTTTGGATCTGTCACAGAGCCAACAGAAAGTCGAGCAAATGCATCGTGATAATAAAGCCGAAACCGAAAAGGTATTTTTTTTTTTTTGTTTGGAGGGGGAGGGGGTAGTCTATTTTTTTTTTTTTTCTGTTATGTAAATGCTTCATGAAAATCAATTTTATGCTAAATGATTGTTTTTTAAAAAATAAATTTTACGTCATTTTCTGATAAAATTTATTAAGTTTGACATTTTATGCTTCAAATCTAATATCTGTTTGATTAGTTTGTCCATAAAATACTTGTGCTGACCACAATCTAACATTTGATGCAAAACGATGGAAACATCTTTGTAATATAGAGTAAAATTTATTCATAACACGAATGTAGATATTTGTGTGTGTCTGTGTTTTATGGAAATCGCTCCAGACAGGGGATAAAGCCATTTTATGTAAGGAGCTAACAAGAATAAAAGATGAATATCAAAAAGATGATTCCTATTGACTTTTGTCTTGAAAAGACAAATTTATAGGTAGAAGGAAAGCAGTCAATAGAAAGTTCCACAAACCTGCAGTTCTTGGAAATAAATAAGAAGCTGTATTACAATAAGATATCAAAATATGAAATTGATGGAAACAA
>NC_136498.1:3394537-3424537 GCF_053919585.1 Euprymna scolopes | reverse complement strand
GACAGAGTACAAAATAGACTTTGTGGCTGGTACCCTTTTCTGTTCCCTGCAACCTCTCTCCCACAGAAGAGACGTTGCGAGCCTGTCTTTGTTTTATCGTTATTTCTATGGCAAGTGCTTGTCTGAGCTCCAGTCTCTGGTCCCCCTTCACCAATCTTTCACGAAAAACACCCGTCTAGCTGAAACCTCTGTCAGTAATTTTCTCCATTCTTTATCTGTGCCTAAATCCAAACGTAGATTCCATGAACAAAGTTTCTTTCTTAGAAGTGCACGCCTGTGGAACTCTCTTCCGGTCGCCCGTTTCCTACCTGACTACAACTTGGATGTCTTCAAGTCCAACATAAACAAATTCCTAATAAACCGCCCCTTAAGTAAGACACTTTATCAAATCTCCATTACTAACGATTACTACGATATTATTCCACTGATTACTGTACACGCAATAACCCTTATCCCCAAGTGGCTTCCAGGCCTTGATCAGTGGTGACTACCATGTAAAAAAAAAAAAAAAAAACTCTAGAGGTCAATTTATTTTAAATTATTGTTTATTATTTTCTATTAAAACATCTTAAATTATTTTCTCTGTAAATATTTATTTTCCTATAACATTCTATTTTTACAAATATTACAACGATCATAACAATCGTTGACTAGCAATACCTTCAGCATTGTCTTGCTAATATTTAACACAAGTTCACAAGAATGATTTACATAAATGTAAAAGTTTTTTTTATTTTTTTAATTTTATTACACATATCTATATTACTATGAAAGTTGTTATTTGAATTAATAATACAGCAGTATTTGGAAATGCTGTCTATATATATATATATATATATATATATATATATATATATATATATATATATATAGTGGATTCGTCCGAATTATATAAATGCTGTAGATTTGTAAAAATAATTTACTTTTTGGGGAACAAAGACAAATGTAAGAAAAAATTTGGATAACATGAATACGTTAGCCTAATTAATCTGGAACACAAAGACTGGATTCATTATCCGGAACATTTTTTATGTTATTTCGGGAAGGTGATAATTTCTCAACACTGCTGGGGAGCGATGATTTAATATACTATTTTGTTTTTAAATCCCTGGAATAGTGTTTCATGGTAAACAACTGATGATCCTTGAAAACCTAAAATTTTTATAAAAAAATTTTTTTATATACTTTTTAAGATGAAAAAGCTTCCAAGACTCGCTCTCTCTCTTATATATATATATATATATATATATATATATATATTTATATAAATATATATATATATATATATATATAGTAAAGAGTAAAAAGCCTAAGTTATTTGTATGCCTACTTTTCATAAATATTTTTAAATGGTTTATAATAGATTGTTTGCTATTATACATCTGTAATTTTATGATCTTATTTTTATCTATATATATGCAATAGTTTTGTGGGTTTTCAACATTTTCAAGCTAGCAGTTTATGTTCATAAAATGTCTTCTGACATATTTCAGCTAATCCTTACCAGAGAAATAAGAATATAATTAACATGAATCCCATGAAATTCTTGGGTTCTTTTTTTTTTTAAATGTTTAAACTTAATTATTTAGAAGAGAAAAAAGAATTAAAATTCTATTAATATATTTTCTTTAATTTTTAGTTTTATAGTTTTGTGTCTGAAATTTTAGCAATTTTTTTTTTTTTTTTTAAATAAATTTAGGTACTTGTACAGTTTAATCAAGACATTAAAAAATGAAAATATCGAAAAAAAAAAAAAGTTTAAATTGTATGTATCTGTTAAGGAATGGCGTTCTCCCAAAAAATTTTTCACTTAATTTCATCAAGTAGTTTTTTTTTTTTTTTTTTTTTTTTTTTTACAGCGAAAAAAAAACAATTTATGATAACGAGCAAAATGTTCGATTTTTAGGAAGAAAAGCTAGTATTAAAGCTGGGAAGGAGTGTCGGCAATTTACATGGAGTTATCTTGAGCGTTTATAAAATTCAAACAAAATTTTTAAAAAGTCCAAGATGTCTGCCTTCAATATGCTCTCATAAAAACGCGTTTTTCTGCTGTAAAAAAAACTATTTGATGAAATTAAGTGAAATTTTTTTTTTTTTTTTTTTGGAGATCTTCAGTTCAAAATGGATACGTACAATATAACCTTTTTTTCGATATTTTCATTTTTTTATGTGTTGATTAAACTGCACAAGTACCGTTAATTTATAATTGAAAAAATTTGTACTTGTACAGAATATATAAGAATAAAAAATATTTTTTATTGTAATTTGTCTTCTACAATAATGATTTTAATTTTTTTGAAACTCCTTTAATAAGAGTCTATTGCTATTTTTACCCATCAATTTAGATATGTTTTATGGCACATCAACATGTCAATGGGTTATGTAATGCCAACCAATACATAAAAAAAATCGTTTTGGTAAAAAGTATCAAATTTAAAATCTGAATAATGAAAAATTTGCATAAAATGTCAAGTTTAGGATAAGTTTTTACTTTTTTTTTTTTTCCAAATTATTCAGACACTTTTTTGTTTTTAAGTTTGTTACCCCTATCAAGACCTGAGCATCCCCCCCAAGGGGAGGTACTAGAAGAGTAATCCCCTTTCCTTTGGGGGGGGGAATGTATCATAATTTTTTTTTTTTTTCAGTTTATTTTGATTTTTCCAATGTTTATTCATTTTCTGTCATATCATTTTGATCTATTTGTATTAATCATTATCTGACTTAATCATTTGTTAAAAAAAATGATTTTGATCTATTTGTATTATCATTATCTGCCTTAATCATTTGTTAAAAAATGATTTAAATTAATTTTGGTAAAATTTCAGGTTAAGAATTTGAATCTACAAGTTGAACAAGAAATTCAGCGGCGCAATTTAATGCAGAGTGACTTGAAGACGCAAACCCAAGAACTGAACAAAGCAAAAGCACGCGAGAAACAATATGAAAAAGTGAGTTGAACTCCTTCTTTCGCCTCTTTTAACCCCAATGTTTTATGCTTTTAACAGGCTAAAAAGTCTCGTATATATTTGTGTTGGGACGATTAATTGAGAATCAGAAAAATCCGAACTTTTAGGGTATCGGAATCAGAAAAATGTGTAACGATTTCTTTAATTATCTTTTGTATTTGATTTTGTTTAAAAAGTGGGAAAAATATTGAACTCGTCCCATCACTAGTGTGTATGTATGTACATATATATATATATATATGGATAAAAAAAATCACTATAAAAAATATATATGAATATTTATCTTTTCTTTATTTATTTCCTATTTGTTGACATGTAAGAATCCAAAAAGTTTTTTTGAAAAAATCGTTTTTTTTTTTTTTCAAAAGCACAAAATTTTCGATCGATCCTTCAGTTTTCTTTAATGTGAATAATAAAAACACAAATGCGGATATATATATATATATATATATATATATATCAGATCACTTTCACTAAACACATTAAAATTTAATTTTCTACTAACCTATATATTTTCAGCATCTGAAACTTGTCAAGTTTGTTTTTGTTTTTTCATTACAAAATTATTTCAAATTTTAAAGCTAAACAAAATGATTGGGTCTCATTCCTGAAAAATATAGTTAAAAATAAAATTGACTACTAAACTGAAATCCAAGTAGCAAGCCACCTCCTCTCCATCCCTGGAACTTAGGATTAGTGGTAGGATAAGTATCTTCCTGTCTTTTTATCCATAACTAAGTGACCAATTTTCAGAAAAATCAGCTGCCATTTTTTAATTAAACATTTTTTTTATTTTGATAAATAAACTTAATGATAATAATCTTATGATCAGTTTCCTTACTTTTAAATTATATTTAGAGAGGCTCCTTCAGTCTTTGACAGACTCTGGATACCCACCGTGGGGGTGTCTGTCTGTGACATTTTTTTGGCAGGAGTTACACAATCTCCAACCACACCTTTCATGAGTGAACATTGTTAAATACCAGTCGCAAGTGCAGTGTATGTTCAGGACAACTGGAAACAAATGCCGAGATAAGCAGAGAGTAAATACAGCGCCTAGAATCCCAAATACTCACCCATCTGGTACTAACCATGCTCAATGTTGCTTAACTTTGGTGATCTGCCGAGAACCAGTGTGTCAACTCTATTATACCATATATAAAATATAAAACATTAAATTATATAGGTTAGTAGAAAATGTAATTTTCTTGCATTTGGTATAAATTTCTGTAATTTTACAAGTACTTGTGCCCCTCCTTCCCTTTGTAATACCCCCAACCTACTCTACAAGCAGCAAAATCCCACCCTTACCCTTTAGAGATCCCTTGTTGTCGTAAAGCCTTTTACTCAAATAGTTCCCTTCCTTGAACTGCTAGACTTTGGAATTCCCTCCCTGGTTCCTACTTTCCTTACTGTACTGACATGTAGAAGTTCCAATGTAATGTGAACAAAAGTCTCACTGCTCAACTCCCTGCATAATATTCCTGCATAATTGGTCCAAATAGTAGCTCTTTACTTCAAAGTGACACTGTCTTTTTTGGGGATGAAAAAGCAATTTAAAAAAAAAATTAAATTAAAAAAGATTTAGTTTTTTTGGGTTATTTTTGTTTTAATTTTTGGCTGTTAATTTTATTGCAACTTGACCAAACTCTTTTTTCCTTGACAACCAAAACATTTTACTGCAGAAATCTGAGAAAAAGATGTTTTCTATTTCCATGCAATTTACAAAACAATTAAGATTATTACCATTTAGTTTTTTTCTTTTTAATTCATTTTTTATAACATTTTAATTTTATTCCTTACCTATTTTTAACTTTTTAAAACATTAAAGAACTTGATTTAATGTTTTTATGTTTTTTTAATTTTAATTTTTATTTTTTAGGATCTGTGTGAGTTGCGAGAAGAACGACAAAAAGTTGAAGAAGAATTACGAAAATTGAAAGAGTAAGTTATTCGATCACGTTCTTGATAAAATTTTTTTTAATTGGTTATTAGTATTTAAATGAGTGACCATTTGTAAATACCATTTGTAAATACCAAATTGGGAAAATGGCTATAAGCCTGAGAATAAGCAGCAGTTATGAAACTTTAGATTTAAAAAGATGAGGAATACTATAGGAGTACTAACATTGATCCAGGTTATGAACTGCAGTTGATTGCTTATGGAATGGTATATGAGAAAAATTTTCAAACTACCAAGTTGTATATTTATTTGCGGACTGTTATCCTCATCTTCATAGTTGTTGTTTCACGACGTTTCGGCCAACTATTCTTCTGGCCTTCGTCAGGTGACTAACCATGATGGAATCGGAATGCTGAGTCCCTTAACTGTATCCTCAGTAATTATTGCCTTTCAGAGTTGTTGTCGTTTCACCATGTTTTGGTCATCTAATCCTCTGGTCGACTCTGAAGATGAGAATAGCAGTCTGCCAATAAATAAACAAATTAATCATCTCAAAGGATTCCAATAAAAAAAATAAAATGATATGCCATTCGATATGGACCTGTTGATGGAAACCAGATAATGACGAAAAACTTGGATTTGTAAGACCATAAAATCCAACCTTGATCGCCCTTCGAGGTCTGTGGGGAAGTGGATAGTCTCTATGGTTCCAAGCTGAGCATTATTTAACGATAGTGGTTTCAATCCTACCTATGATTATTTAACGATAGTGGTTTCAATCCTACCCAAAGTCAGCCAGAGGATTAGTTGGCCAAAACATGAAATGATAACAATTATGGAGAGTAGAAAATGCATTGTGGATGCTGTTACTCTCGCTTCTCTTTATTTGTCCCTCAGTCCTCATTTTTAATTAGTGATTTTTCTGACAAAGGGAGAAGAAAAAGCTGTTTGCTAGGCAGTATTTTGCATGAACAGCCGCCTGGGATGTCGGAAATTTTCTGTTTCTATGTCTATCCTTGTAGCCATGTCACTAGTAAGGGTGCTGGAGGTAAACGTTTTATCTGGGCTGACGTTATCCGCCTGATAGTCAGGGACCCGAACTTTGGATTAACCAATAAGGAGGCTGTCCTATCAGCAGGTGCAAAGTACTGGGGCTGCTGTATTGCCATTTGGTGAATGGATTCTAGACCATGCAGTAGCTTCTAGTGGGGCCTCTCGATGCCATATTAGTGGGTAATTGTTACAGCTTTACCTTTTCATGTGCTTTTCATGTGCTACAAAAAAAATAATATTTCTTTATTTCTATTTCTCTCTTACTTTCCCTCTCTGTCCTGCTTCAGAGATGTCTGTCGACTTAGTCCACAAATCCCAAAACACCATGAAAAGTCTCAATAAAAAACACACGATTAAACCCGGATCTCCAACTTCTAACGTAGATCCCCACTACAAGGTCTCCTTCTCTAACATCAGGGGTCTACGTTCTAAACTTCTAGAGATTGAAACCCAATTACAGGAGACTAAACCAGACATATTATTTCTAAGTGAAACTGGCATTGGACAGACCATTTCTCTAGATGAGTTTGTAATTAAAGGATACTCTAATTTAACTTCCAAATCTGACCCCCAAGATCACCATGGGCATGGAATATGTGCCTATATAAAAGATGGCTTTCCATGTGGTAGGGACATCTCCAGAGAAGATCCTAACTTACCCTATATGTGCTTCCGGGTTGCACTAGCTCAAACTACTGCATTTATATTTGCTCTCTGAGAAAATTGGCCATGCCCTATCTGCTTATCCTTCGGCTAATATTCATGTCTGTGGAGACTTCAATGTTCACAATGTGGAATGGTTAACTCACTCAAACAAGACCGATGATGAGGGGAGGTTCTGTCATGATTTCTCCATTGCTTATGACCTCACTCAGATTGTTCACGAACCCACCCGTGTTCCCGATACTGACGGCCAGTATGCAAGTCTCCTAGACCTCTTTCTCACAACTTGCCCTGAACTGTGTTCAGCTTCTGTTCTGTCTCCACTTGGATCTTCCGACCACTCAGTTGTATCAGTTAAGATAAAAATGAATTGTAATAAGTCCCCAGACGTACCTCTCCATCGTACAGTATATCGATACTCTATGGCTGACTGGGATAGCTTCCGCATATTTATATCAGATCTACATCTGCGTTCCATGTTTAAAAAGGATGTGTCCTCTATAGTATTGGACCTGACAGAATGGTTAATTGTAGGTATAGACCATTTCATACCCTCGAAAAATTTCCAGCAAAAACCTAACAGCCAGCCGTGGTTCTCTCCGGAATGTGCAGCTGCCATTGCGCATAGAAATCGCTTTTTCCATTGCTTCCAACGTAATAGATGTACTGAGACTAAAGCCGCTTTTAGAACTGCCAGCAACCACTGTAAAAAAGTAATAAAGAACGCAAGAGAGTTGTATGCTCAGTCCGTCAAGTCCAAAGTAGCTGAACAGTGGCTTGGTTCCCACCAATTTTGGCAAATAGCAAACAGAATATTGAACAGAAGTGTGTGCTCTATCCCAACTCTCATAAATGGACCTGAGGTAATCTTGTCAGCACCAGACAAAGCCAAACTCTTTGCCAAGAACTGCAGCTAATTCTAACCTTTGCGACCAAGGCTGCCAACCTCCTGTATCAGAAAACATGCTATGTGATATACAAATATCTGTACGTGATGTTGCCAATCTAATCAAAAACCTTGATTCCACTAAAGCAACCGACCCTGACGATATTCCAATTATAGTACTCAAAAGACTTCAATCAGAACTTGTGCCCATACTTACAAAACTGTTTGAACATTGTCTTAAGGAGAATTGCTTCCCATCACCCTGGAAAATCTCATCTGTATGTCCCATATTTAAGAATTCAGGTGATCGCTCATCTCCCTCACAGTACAGGCCAATAAGTCTCCTGTGTGTCATGAGTAAGTTGCTGGAATCTGTGTTAAATAGAGAAGTAATCAACCATCTTAGCAAAAATAACATTCTTAGTGACACACAATATGGTTTCCGTTCTGCTAGATCTACAACAGATGTGCTTACAGTTATATCTTATAGGATTAGAAAATCTCTCGACGGAGGTTGCTCTTGACATATAAAAGGCCTTTGATAGAGTATGGCATAAAGGTTTACTTCACAAGATCTCAAGCTACGGTATAGCTGGAAATGTCTCAATTATTAAATCATTTCTCTCTGATAGGTCCATAAGAGTAGTGGTTGATGGGCAGAAATCAGAAGCTCTTAGTATTAATGCTGGAGTCCCTCGGGTCCATCCTAGGCCCAACTCTCTTCCTGATCTATATTAATGATCTTCCAAATCACATCCTTACATCATTCGTAGACATCTATGCTGATGACACTACTATCTATGGTAGCACATCTAAGACCGTAAACGACCAATTTCTCTCTCCTCTGATCTTGAGCAAGTGGTACAATGGGGGAAGAGGTGGCTTGTTACTTTTAATGCATCTAAAACCAAGCTTTTATCTTTACATCATCAACGCTCTGATCCCCATCTGGCATCAATTGAAATGAATGGCTCTCATCTTGGGGAGGCCTCATGTTTTGACAAGCTTTTGGGCTTGACCTGTACTCTTGATCTGAAATGGAACACATTCATTAAATCCGTTGCCTAGGCCGCTGGAAAAATGGTGGGATCCTTCTATCGATCCAGTAGATATCTCACTGCTGATGCAATTCTCTCTCTATATAAGAGCCAGGTACGTCCAAGGATGGAGTACTGTTGCCACATCTGGGCAGGAGCTGCTAGAAAGGACATCCTGCCTTGATAGAGTTTAAAATAGACTTCGTAGCCTTGTGAGGGATGTCCTTTTCTCTTCCCTGCAGCCTCTTTCTCACAGAAGAGATGTTGCGAGTTTGTCTCTGCTTTATCGTTCTTTTCATGGCAGGTGCTCGGCTGAGCTCCATTCTATGGTCCCCCCTCACCAAACTTTCACAAGAAACACCCGTCTAGCAGAAAACACTATCACTAGTTTCCCCCACTCTTTATGTGTGCCTAAACCTAAGCGTAGATTCCATGAGCAAAGCTTCTTTCTTTCCGTTTTTCTACTTTCCAACTGACTACAATATGGTTGTCTTCAAGTCTAACGTAAACAAGTTTTTGATGAGCCGTTCCATATAATTAACAAATTTACCAAATCTCCATTACTAATGGTTACTATATTGTTCAATTTCTACTGTACACTCTTTAACCCTTATCCTTGAGTGGCCTCTTGGCCTTGATAAGTGGTGATGCCTATGTAAAAAAAAAAAAAAAAAAATATGGAAAGCAGTAATTATCGAGGATACAGTTAAGACTCAGCATTTCTATCTCGTGGTTAATCACCTGACAAAGGCCAGAGGAATAGTTGGCCGAAACGTCATGAAACAACTATAAAGATGAGGATAACAGTCCGCAAATAAATATACAAATTACTCATCTGAAAGGATTCCAAAAAAAAAAAAGATACAAAGTTGTAATCAGCAAGAAAGCAGTCTCATGGTAATGTTCCACAGATGATAAGCCTTTACAAAAGAAGTTCAGTCCATACAAATTTTGCTTAATGCATTTGTGAACATTTTGCTTTGGTTACGATTGATCAAAAAATAAAGCGTCTACTGCCGTTAAGTTTATTTGAACATGAATCGTTCTGCTGAAAGTGCTTTATAATCTCAACATTTTGATATTTTGGCACATGGTCAGTTCAGTGTGAGGGAGAATTCGAGGTCTGTCTAATGTTGTCAGCCACCAACATGAGGGTATCTTAACCTCTCCTACTCTTTCTTTTTTTTCATTTTTATTTTGCAAATATTGTTCTGATAGCGCAAAACAAACTACCCATCATTCAGCGGCCATTAATCTAAGTATCCTTTTTAAATCTATAACTTACGTTACATATTTATAAATCTATAACTTAGGTTACATATTTATAAATCTATAACTTGGGTTACATATTTATAAATCTATAACTTGGGTTACATATTTATAAATCTATAACTTGGGTTACATATTTATAAATCTATAACTTGGGTTACATATTTATAAATCTATAACTTGGGTTACATATTTATAAATCTATAACTTGGGTTACATATTTATAAATCTATAACTTGGGTTACATATTTATAAATCTATAACTTGGGTTACATATTTATAAATCTATAACTTGGGTTACATATTTATAAATCTATAACTTGGGTTACATATTTATAAATCTATAACTTGGGTTACATATTTATAAATCTATAACTTGGGTTACATATTTATAAATCTATAACTTGGGTTACATATTTATAAATCTATAACTTGGGTTACATATTTATAAATCTATAACTTGGGTTACATATTTATAAATCTATAACTTGGGTTACATATTTATAAATCTATCATAATAAGATACCCTTATGAATTCTTCCTCTCCTGCATGGACCGAGTGATATATGGCATGCAAGTACAAAACTGTTTCCATAGCTGTATTGCCGTAAACATGTGAACATGAATCTTTCTGCTCAAAATATTTTATAATCTGAACATTTTGGTACAAGGTCAATTCAATGTGAGGGAGAATTCGGGATCTGTTTAATATTGGCAACCAATAACATGAGGGTATAACAATCTTCTCCTCTCCTGCACGGTACGAGTGATATGGTCTGTATGTATGGACTCCGAGACCAAAATACTTACCAACCTCCATACAAAACCATTTCCATAGTATTTTAATGCCAGAAACATGAACCACCTAGTAAACCTTAAACTCATTAGTTTATAATGTGGTGTACAAACTGGTTATCGATTGTGTGTAATATTTTATTTTTATAGAAATTGAGAAGCCAACCTCTAAATCAAATAGTAGCTTGCATTCAATGGTTAGTTTATAGTAGATATTGTTTCAATATAATTTAAAAGGGTTGATACACTGTCAAACAAAACTGATCTTTATTTTTTTGTTTGTTTTTTTTATTTTATTTTTATTTTCTGATAAATTAATTTTTCCTTTTTTCAGAGAATCATCTTTAGTTGATCTTCAAATGCGTGAACTTCAAGATCAATTTGAGGCAGAATCCTATTTCTCGGTAAGAATCTAAATTTGTCATTGGAAACCTGTAGGTTGAATATGATTCATAATAGATTTAAAAATGTTATAGTTGAGGGAAATAACATTTTTTTTTTTTTTTTTTTTTTTAAATTTATTTAGTATAAATTCCTTACTTTTTGTGTAAAGTTATATTTACAAAAAAAAAAATTTATGATTTTGTTCAAGTTGGTGATGAGGCATCCCACAGAGTGCCAAACATTCGCACATCATCTCGTACATTCCAACCGAGAGATCTTTTTAAGATTCTTACCATCCCTTTAAGTGCAATTGTGTCAATCTATGTTCCACTTGGTTCACCAGGTATATTTGTTAGATAGTTTTTGAAATTCTTTTTCAGGAGTCCAGTTACTTCTATAAGTACTGGAATGATGGAGCCCTTCCCAAGATTTCGGTTTCTTTTCATGTCGTACATAAATTACCTTGGTGTTTCATCTTTTTATGTCGTACATAAATTACCTTGGTGTTTCATCTTTTCTATCTCTGTTCAATCCAGCATCATTTGAAGACACTAACTTCTAAACATACTGTCTTTCTCTTTCTTCTCCCATATCACTATGTCAGGTTTAATAGCCCCGTTTTCATGGTACGTAGCTATGCACGAATTGCATAGTCATCGCGGATGGTATACAACTTATTTCCAACTGTTCTTTCTGGTATGTCTTCCCAGGACTTGATGCTGCATTCGATATTCAACTTTTACAGGTCGTCCAGTGGAGATGTTTACACACTCCATCGTGTGATGTTGTAAAGTAGTCCCCCCCCCCCCTAGCAGAATGTTACAGTTGGATGTTGGCTCACAATCTTCACTTCTGTGTGGCAGAATGTGCATTTGTTGTTATTGCTGAAACCGCTCTTCTTAAAAGCATTTGTCATAAAACCTTGATCTTTGCCAGCAATTATAATCCGCTCCAGATTATAGATGAGCAGTTCCCATTTTAGTCAGTCTAAAAAGCCTTCCTCATCTATATAGTCCTCGGTGAATCTACAATTCCATTTTTGCAATGGAAGTTCTTGTGTTTTTGGCAACTCTTTTGGATTATTTGCGTCGTAAACTTATTTTTTTGACTTTGCCTCATTTGTAAGACAATCTTGTTCAAATGTTTGGACATTTTCTTGATGGAAGTTTTTCTGCTGTTCTTCTTCCATGATGTTGAGATTTGGATCTTGGGAGCTCATCACGATAGTTACATGATGCTGATGATCAATTTCTGAGACCCCATACCTCATGATCCTCTGGGCAGAAACAGTCTAGACAGACACTGGTTTCTATGTTCCGCACGATGTTAGCATTTTCTGTGTTTTAGTGTTTAGCTTGTGTTCCTTTGTAGCTCGGCTACAATGCCAAAACTGTCTGCCATGTTGGTTGATGCTAGGAATTCATTTTTGTAAGTGATGTTTTACAGATTTTTATTACATGTCATTCACACACACACACATATATATATATATATATATATATATATAATATTTAGTAAACCTTGTAATTAGTAAAAACCTGAAGAGTGCTCAATACTATTGCAGAGCAAATATGTTTTATTTTTTTATTACCAAACAGATAAAACGGTAATAAAAAAAATAAAACATATATATATTCACTGCCAATTTTTTCTCTCCTCTTGGCATGCTGAATCCGCCTCTTCTATACGAACGTATTTGTAATTTTCCTTCTCGTCGTTGATGTCAGCATCTTCATCGAGCTGTATGTTTTCTGTTCACAGCTCTGATGAGCACTTGAAACATTTGTTCAAACCAAACTTCATTCCAATATCTCTAAAAAAGTTATGACTTGCAAGTTGTCTAAAGTCAGTGTCTGAGCTGGCATACAGCTTGAGGTCATCCGTGAAGATGGTTGACTCTTTTGTTTGGATCTTGTTGGCGGCCCTGGCTCACACTGTATATTAACATTTAATTTAAATTTAACAACTGGAATTGTCCAGCTGTTAAATTGTAATTTAACTAGAATCCAATTTTGATTCATAGATTCTATACATTAGATTCCATATTGACTGCATTTGTGACGCATCCAATCTTTTCGTTTACTTATTCTACGATGTATGATAATGGCAACGTGTGTGCATCCTGTTCATATCGTTACGAATTTGTAAAATAGTTCGTTAAATCAAAGTGATCGGATAATTCCAATATTTTTTCAGATTCTTTTTTTTTTTTTTTTTTTATTACATTTTCACCCCAAACAAGGCACATTGCCACTTTGGTGTAGGGGGCTACTATCAGGGGAAACATCTACTGGGGTACTATGTAGGGATTAGGGCAGCGAGATGTTGGTTCACGTTGCACTTGAACTTATGCATGTCAGTACAGTTGGGGAAGCAGTGACCTGGAATGGAATTCCAAAGTCTAGCAGTTCTGGGGAAGAAACTACTGGAGTAGAAAGATCTTTTACATCTAGGGATCTCTACAGTGTGGGGGTGGGATTTTGCAGCTTGTCGGGTCTGTCGAGGGTGTTCGCGTCGTGGGGGCACAAGTGCTTGCAGTTCTTCAGAGCATTCACCATTATAATACTTGTAGAACAGGCAGAGGGATGCAACGTTTCGACGATGGGACAGAGGCTGAAGTTTAGATGCCAGTTTAGGGCCTATCAGATTTGCGACTCTTTTGAACCCTGTCAAGGAGCGAGAGACTAGTAGCCGATGCACCGGCCCAAATATGACAGCAATACTCCATACATGGGCGAATAGTGGCCTTATAGAGGTACAGGATACTTTCGGGTGTTAGAAGTTTTCTAGCACGGTAGAGAGAGCCCACCTTCCTTGCAGCGGCCCTGACAATGCCCTCGATGTAATTGTTCCAACTCATGTTTCCTGTGAACGTTAGGCCAAGGAGCTTGAGAGACGTACTCTCAGATAAAGAGTCGTTGGCCATTGCTATAGGTGGTAGAGAAGGTTTCTTGTAATTATTGAATGAAACCAGTTTTGTCTTGGTGGCATTGAACGTTACCATCCATTTTTGTCCCCATTCCACTACTGATTGGAGGTCATCCTCTAGTGTTTCTGCCATTACTTTAGATATATGTTCATTTGTTTTCCTGTCGTGCCTGCTATAGAGTGTGGTGTCATCAGCATATATACCCATCTCAGAGGCAATTTTGTCGGGGAGGTCATTTATGAATATCAGGAACAGCAGAGGTCCAAGGATAGATCCCTGGGGCACTCCCGCATTTATATCATATTGTTTAGATGTACGACCGTCGAGGACAACCTGGATTTTTCTCTTATCTAAGAAGGATTTAATTATGTTAAGTATTCTACCAGTGATACCGTAAGATCTAATCTTCCTGAGGAGACCCTCATGTCATACCCTGTCAAAAGCCTTAGATATATCTAGAGCTACCGCTCTGCCCTCTCCCGCTTTGTCCAGTGAATGGTATATGCGTTCAGAGATTACAGTGAGGATGTCTGCCGCGGAACGGGCTTGTCTAAATCCATATTGATGGTTGGTCAGAAGTTTAGCATCTGTAAGGTGCTGGACTAGAGCATGGTTAATTAAGGTTTCAAATATTTTGGCAAAAAGTGGGAGGAGGCTAATAGGGCGATAATTTAATGGGTCAGTTCTTTCGCCAGAATTCTTGAATACTGGTACTACAGAAGCAGTTTTCCAACAGCTCGGAAAGCAAGATTCATTAAGGCATTTGTTGTAGAGTTTGGAGAGAACTGGAGCTACTTCGGCTGAGCACTTTTTTAATAGCACAGCTGGGATGAGGTCGGGTCCACATGCTTTGGAAGTGTCAAGGTTTTTTATGATAGCATGCACCTGAGCAGGGGTGATTATCAGATCGTCTATTGTGGCGTCTGTCCGCATAGGAAATTGAGGTAGGGGGTGGTTTAGAGGGTCCAGTGTGTAGTTTGAGGCAAACTGACTGGCAAGCATGTTAGCCTTCTCGGTTGCTGAGCAAAGAACCTCGTGATTGTTGGTTAGTGGGGGAATTGTTGATTGCCCATTATTTACTACACTGTTGTAGATTTTCCAGAAGTCACGAGTTCCTAGTTTTTGTGCTTCGATGCGTTTTTTAGTGGTTTCCGTAAATTCCCTCTTAGCTGTCGCTATTTCTTTAACGTTACTTCTAGCTTCTATGTACTTCTGTCTGTTTGAACTGGACTTATGTCTGTTAAACCTGCGGAATGCATGCTGCCTTTGAGCAATGGCAGTTGCGCAAGTCGAAGTAAACCATTGGGGAGAGTGGGGCTTGCTATAGAATTTCCTCATGGGAACATGCGCTTCGATTGCAGTTTTGAACCATTCAGTGGTCTCGGTTGCACACTGTTCAGCAGGAAGAGAAAAAATATTTCCCCATGGGGCGTCTCTGATAAGATCTCTGATAGCTTCCCAGTCAGCCTTTTTATAATATCTCGTTGTTTTGAGCACTGGCTCTTCAGTTTTGGGTCTAGAGTTTAGGGCGATTTCAACCATTATCACCGCATGATCAACGTTCCCAAGTGGGCTGTCGGCTTTCGTTACACAATCATCAGGAACTGTGGTCAAAAACAGATCTAATAGTGATGCGTGTTGTTCTTCCTGATCAGGGAAGCGGGTTAGAAAAGTAACAATTTGCGATAGGGAGTGAGATACAGAGAAGCTATGAGTTGGGCTGCCTGCTGCATCTGTGTAAGTAGAGAATCCAAGCCAGTTTTTGTGATGGACATTAAAGTCGCCAAATACATGTACTTGGGCGCTAGTGTCGAAGGAGAGTGCTGTGTCTATGCTTCTGATACAATTATTGATTCAGACTCTTTAAAGTAAGTGGTATCTGGGAAGTAGGCTAACTATAAACTGCATTCAGGTGCTTTGTTTGGAAAACTAAAAACGATTATGATCAAGAAACAGTATTCGACTAGAAACAAAATGCAAAGTTTATAAAGCAGTTGTTTTACCTGCTCTACTGCAGCAGAACCCTACACCCTGTACACGGCTCACATAAAGAGGTTGGAATACAACAGTACCACCTAATAAAAATTATGAAAATTAAATGGAACGATTTTTTACTAAATGTTGAAGTACTCAACAGAGCCAACGTGAACAGCATAGAAACTGTAGTCAACACCACACTACTGCAATGTGGCCAGTATGGAAAACAATCGCACCTCAAAAATCCTATTGTATGGCGAATTGAAAAATGGGTACAGAAAGATTGATGGTCAGAAACTCCGCTACAAGCGATGTAATAAAGCGCCATCTTCAGGCAATTATTGAAAAAATTGTGAAGAGCTAGCAGCAGGCCAAAGTTGCTGGCATTGTAGCCTTCGCAAGGGAAAGGCAGAAATAGACGCAAAAAATAAAGGCCCGGTCTGAACAAAAATATTATAAAAAGCACAACCCTGGTAACTACCTGTGCACCACTTGTGGGGAAACTTTACACACTGAGCGTAGAATTCTACAACATCATAGGAAAAAGTACTGAAACCCTGACTAGTCATCTTCATCTTTTCATCTTTACTTTTAAAATTATCCTCATAGTTTTAATTACAGTGAAGGTTTATAACGAAAACTAAAAATTTATTCTTAACGATATTATGAAGAATTATGCGTACACTTCACGTGAAAGATATATTACTGTAGGAAAACTTGTAAAGATTTTGGAGATAACCTCAGAAGCGCTCACATGTCTGCACGTTTTAACAAGTCCAGTTGCTTAATAGAAATAAATAAAATGGCGACTTGCAGCTGATTTTATCCTTAACAATCATGTGAATTCTTGCGTTCATACTTGGACTGCATAAAAACAAGCCAGTTTGAAGAACTGGGAAGTTATTTTCAAGAAAGTGAAACATGCTTAAGTACATTAAAGCATGGATTATTTACTCAAATCGATTTTTAAAGAAAGAAAAAGACTGAGAAGCAAACTCCAGTTATTACTGATTACGATCACAGAAAATGTAATATTGAGATTTTTTTTTCCTACAGACTGTTTCTCGAAATTTAAAAACTTTTTTTAAATATGGTTTGCTTTCCGTCTTTTGCAGTCATTATACCGAGCCCAAGTGAAGGAACTGAAAGAAGAGATCAAAGAACGTGTCAAAGAAAATGAGGAACTGTCAACAGATGCAGCATCTTTAGTGCAGGAAAAGTGAGTTTTTTTTAATCTGTTATTTACTAGTCGGACCAGATATTATGTGTCATGTGTGGAAAGAAAATTCAGACCGTACTTATTAGTTACAATCAGCTAGTGTTTACCAAATCATGTTTAGTTTAATAGTTTTATATGCTGACATGTGTTGGACTTGTATATCTGGCTGAGATATATATATATATGGCATTGGGAGATGTTGAAAAGGAATCAAAGTACTCAATCGCAAATCTGAAAACTAAAATACAAATTTTTTATTTAAAAATGTTAGAGCTTTCAGATGTACCTTGATTTCATTGATGTAGATTAATATTTTACTATTTAAAATGCCATTAAAAATCCTTCCAAATCACCAGCAACGAAACGTTTTGTTACTGATGATTTTAATCCTTTTTTAATGGCCTTTGAAATGGTCAAAGGTTGATCCACAAATATATATGAAATATATAATATATAGTCCTTTAAATAAATAATTTGTATATACATGTGCATACACACAAACACACACATAAGTTTTTTTTTTTTAATTTAGTAAGTCTTGAGCCACACAAATTTCTGTTAAGATTCCAAGAATTAGACGAAAGAATGACTAAATAAATAGTCCTTATAAAATTTATGCAGAAAGAGGCGTTAAAAAAAGTATAAGCGTATAGATGAAAATTAATACGTGGAAAACGATCACACAGCAAGAATTTCATTTTGTGTACATTTTAAAAGAATAGTTGACCCTAGAAAGCTGCTCTTTTATGTTTGTATGTAAAACCAAGAAATATATTTTCCTAATCCTTGTCGCAAAATTGTTCAGACAACAATGGGTAGGTTGATCAGCTGTCATTAGCTTGAAATAGCGGGGACAGAAAAAGAAAACATTTCTAATGAGTTATCTGCGTGCATTGCAATTTATTGCAATGCACGCAGAATTGTATGCAATGTATTGTCTTTTATGAAGAAATTCATTTGAATCTTTAGAACGAGTGGATGAGATTTTACTGCAGTCTTTTTAAATATTTGTGATTCTGATGCAGAATGTACAGTTATTACTACCTTTCTCTCTCCCTATACGTATTATGACTAGCAGTTCCGCTCGGCTTTCTTTGGGCCCTATGTACTATTCATAACTTTATGTGCATATTAAAAAAAAAAAAGTGTGAATATGGCTGGTAATGCCTTTCTATATAATAGGCTTCCATAACTACCATAGAGAAAAGTTGGTAGAGACTGCAGACGTCAAATTTTTTTTAGAACTTTGACCCCAATTTTGACCCCCTAACATTAATGGTTTTGGGCTCAAATCAAATTAAAATGTTAGATCCATGTCTCAGTAACCTATATCTAAAATTTCAAGTGTTTAGACACAAAATTGGTGGAGGAGTTTGGTAGAGTTCTCAAAGGTCAAATCATTAAACTTTGACCCCTTGAGAGGCAAATCTCTGGCCGAAACCCGATTAAAACGATTTTCCCAAATCTCAATACCCCTTATGTCAAATCTTGAGTCTGTAGACCGAAAATGGACAATTATTTGGTAGGAAAGTGTACACAGACAGACACACAAACAAACATTTTCACTTTTATAGATATATACTAGCATGGGTGCCCGGGTATTGAGCAAAAAAAAAAAAAAAAAAGCGGTCAATTTTTTTAACTTTGACCCCTATTTTGACCCCTTAAAATTTATTGTTTTGGTCTCAAATTACATTATTAAGTTAGATCCCTGTCCAAGGAACCTATATCTAAAATTTCAAGTGTTTAGACCCAAAATTGTCGGAGGAGTTTGGTAGAGTTCTCAAAGCTCAAATCGTTGAATTTTTACCCTTAACAGCACAATTTCTGGCCGAAAAACGATCACATAGATTTTCCCAAATCTCAGTACCCTGTATATCAAATTTCAAGTCTGTAGACTGAAATTAACAGAGTTATTGCGAATGAAACTGTACACAGACACACACACAGACACATTCACTTTTATAGATATATAGATAGATTGCTTCTTCAGGAGCATTGATTTTATTTGTTGGTCGACAATATAGTTTGGAAATTTGTTATTGATAAGTGCTTGCTTGATATTTTTTAGTTCGAAGAGAAGTGTTTTTTATCAAGAGATTAGGTTAGTGCATTAAGAAAGTTTTTGATGATAGCTATTTTGTTACGATTAGGGCATTCGTTCTTAAAATTTAGAAGGCAAGAATTTAGGTTGGTGGGTTTTGTAGTTGGAAAAAAAAAACCACCACAAGTAATACGCGACAAAAACAAAATCCTAATACAATTAACCTGTTCTACTATAAGCAAATGCTTTAAATTATGCATAATACAAAATCTAATGTAATATTACAACACTTACAAAAAAAGATAACTGCCCCCTCCTCCAAAGTTAGAGAAATTCTTGTCAGCAACACAAAAATAATACACCATGAAACCAGCGTCAAGAAGTTAAAAATACTTGAAGCTATATACATGAAAATGTAAAAACCTGCTTTTAATAAAATCACATTCCAATCCAGCCAAAACACGCTAAATTGCTCGTCATAACTTTCCTCCTGCCGCCCCTAATTAACCCAGCCCTGACCACAGAACTGGGCACCCCTCTCTCTCACACTCGACACTCACAGCTTGCACTCATTCCCTCGCTGCTACTATGTATAAAAACCTCTCAGCCCTTGCACTAATACTCACACCATCCTCCTGAAGATGTCTTTGAAAGATGAAAAACAACAACGCTGCCAACTTCAAAATTCTACAGGGAACTTATAGCAATTCTTTCGATCCACATACTAAAAAAATCATCAGAAAAATTGAAAAAAAAAAGGTCTAATCAAACGAAAGCTCTCTGTTGTCTGTAACGTTTGTTTCAATGAAAAAATGCTGCCTAAATGCACCAAAAACATATTTAAAGCAACAGACTATAAAAAAAACTAAACAAAAGCATTAAAACTTATAGAAATACAATAGAACGTGGACATTGTATATTGAATACAAACAATATTCCCACATTATATGGCTTCCCCAAGCCATTTTTTTTAGTGTCTCACTAAGAAATCCACTCAACATTTAATGTTTTATATATTGCAATTCAGAAAACATTCTTGAGAAAAGAATATTTCTCAAAAAAAAAAAAAATAGCAATTTTTTAACGTTTGTAAAAAATTTCAATTTTTATTTTTTTATCCAGTGAAAAATTGAACAAGAATCTGAAGACGGCAATGGCTTCTGTAGAATCTGAGCAAATTGCACGCACAATTGCTGAAGAGAACTTAACAGATTTGGAGAAAGAGAAAACGATGTTACAATTAGAAATCAAGGAACTCAAGACCCGACACAAGGCGGAACTTACACGCAAAGAATCTGTTATAAGTTTAGTAAGTGATTCTTCTTTTTGTGTCTATTTTTACTTACAAAATCTCACACACACACACACATATATATATTGAGTAAAACGATTCATAATTTTGAATTAAAAATCAGTTTCAAAAGAAAAAACAAACAAAATCCAATAAATTGTACGATTGTTTCAGAAACGATGTTCATTTTATTTAAATTAACAATAAATATTGACAATTATTTGACAGAAGTTTTGTCTTTTAATAACAAAGTCTCCTCATCAACAAAAATAGTGGGGGGGGGGGTAGTTAAAGACACCCAAAATAAAACTAGCATTTTAGTCATGTGTAAGGCAGATATTCCTGGAAATATTTAAAAATAAAGATAAATGAAATTAAAATAAAATAAAAACTAAGTCATTAATTTTATGTTGATAAATAAATTAAAAAGGTTAAAAGGAAAAAATTTTTTTTTTTTTATATATATATATATATATATATATATATATTGTGATTAAGCTACACTGAATATTCTGCGTTTCATCCACTCTAGGATTCTTAATCGCTATTTATATTTTATAACTTACTAACTAGCACTACCTACGTATTGAGCACTTTTGAAGTAAATACTTGAAGTTTAAGCATAAATTTATACTTTCGTATATTAATTTTATGTAAGTAAATGAAGTAGTTATATATATATATATACACCTTTTATCCATTATAAAATCTGTTTTAATTTCAGTAAGTCTATCCTCGGGCATGGTGTTTTTTTTTGTCTTCTAGTTTGAATAATGTATGGTTAAGTTTTTATCGTTTGAACGCCAAAATTTAAAATTCAAAATTTATTGAGTAAACAAGGGAGATAACTACAGATTTGGAAGTTTTACATAGAAATCAAAGAAAAAAAGAAAAACCTTTTATTGGTCAAAGGGAGATAACTTAATTATTTTAGGGATTAAGTATTTATTATAACGTTTAATATATTAAAAATAAAGCATGTCAATAATATTAATGCTAAAACCTTAGCGATACTATAAAGCTAATAAGTTATGATAATAAATAATAATAAAAGTTAATAATAATAATGATAGTAATAGAAATAATACTAATAAAATGAGTAAAATATTATTTATTAAATTATTTATTATAAAATGGTATAAATCAGATTTTATTATTTAAGTTTGTCAAATTAAAAATAGCGTTTATTAATACAACCAGAAAAAGTTTTGTCATTTCGGTTTAAAAGTGTGGACATATTGCTATTGAATTTTAATATAGCTATGACCTCAAATCTGTAAAAGGGTGCAGAATTTGTCACCAGGTTTGTATGTTTTATGGGAGTCTAATGTTTTCCATTTTAAATTAAAGGTGATATTCATATCCTTGAGATACCAAATATAATTTGCTAAAGTTGTCTTTTAAGGATCTTTTTTTTTGAAACAGTGTTTATGTGTGGAGATTCTGTGTTTTATAAGTACACAAGTTGAACCAAAATATATATTGCATTTTGTTTAATCAAGTTGCAATAGTTGGTTTCAATTTTTAGTGTTCAACTAAATTCTAGTGATTAAGTTTTGGTTCTTGTTCAGAATTCTCCTTATATTAAACAAAAAATAAATAAGTCTCCATGATGTACTTACCCATAGCGAAACAAAAATATCATGTTCTAAAAATCACATAAATTAATCAAGTATTTTTAGTTTTAAATAAGAAAGTCATTTTTTTTTGAGTAATAGAGAAGTGACTGTCTTGCATCGCCATCTTGAAAATAATCTCCAGAGGCAAGAGATATAACTTGATGATTCAGACTTGCAAGATTTTTGCAATGTCTATGAATTCCCATTAATTACGTAAGTGATTTTATAGAAATAAAACTTTGATTAGTTTACGTTATTTTTGGAATATATTTTCATTACATTTTTTTTTTTTTTTTTCAAATCCAAAAACCTTGGTCAAATTAGTATTAACCATATATCTGCTTAAAGGAAAAGATTTCACGATGGCAAATAATTAAAAAAAAAAAAAATCTGCATGTTATTAACAGCAAATAATGCAAAGTAACAAATATTAAAGAATTGTTTGAAAATATAGCTTTACCCCCAAATCATAGTGTTTCTTAAACTAAGTTGTACAATATATTGGGTTATTTTATCCTAGGGATTTTTATCCTCAGCCTTCAAAATCAACAGAGATTATACCATTCCTGTAATGATCCAGTCCCTATTGATTTTGTGGTGGGAGTTTAGTTCTGTGTGCAGTTCTAGGAGGTCCAACCTCCCAGAGCTTGCCATCTCTTTATGAGAAGGGGTTAGTTTATTGGTAATCACCTGATGTGCCTCACTGGGGAATGCTGACAGGGCTGCCAGGGCTGCCCACGCACTTTTTGCAGGTTAGAGTGCACCTCTCACTTCTCAATCCCACTTTCCAAGCCTGGTCTCTAAGTTTTTGCAGTGGGAGAAAACTAAATATTGTTAAAAAAACAAACTAATAACATCTGACAAAAAACAAATAAATTGAAGTGAAGAAATGTTTTCTTGTTACGAAAAAAAAATATTGTGAGAACCTCCTTTCAAAGAATGCGTCAAATATCTTGATCAAAAAAGTATATGGAAATTTAAAAACCAAACCAAATCACTCAGCTATTATGAATTGTCAAATTCCGCACTCAAAACTCCTTCACGGAAAAGAAACTGACCAATTTCTTTTTTAATCTTAGAATTGTCTTATATAATAGGTTGATAGGTTGTTAAACCTGAACGAACATGAAATTAATTTAATCGGAACAGTTTTTATATATTTTACAGTTAAAAAAAAAATAAAACTGTCACATTTAACACTGTTGTTCTGCTCACCTTACAGATAACAAATTATTCCACTTACCATAAGCACTGGGAGAATATCTCTCGAGAATATACACAAGTCGTGCACACATGCAGTTGGGCTGATGTAAATTCACACCCTTTATTTGTTGTATTCATTTTTCTGTTCAGTACTTGGCACAGCCCAGGATCAGAGTGTAGTATTTGTTCTGATGCTACACTCAAATTAATTATTGTCCATAGTCAATGAAAGGGAGGAACCTTTTTATACCGAGACATTTTTATTTTGAGTGCCCTTTTTTGAAGAGCTGGTTTTTCCCCACACTAAAAGCGACCTTATGTCACATTGTGCTTTCGTGGGAAGTGAATAAATATCTACCTGGCCTTTTGGCTAGGAGCAAAGTATCTGCTTGATACTACACTTGATCTTTTCTATCCTCGGTTAATGGAGAAGTCCTTCAATATTGAGACACTTTTTATATTTGTTCCTATCGAGAGTGCCCCTTTTTGGGAGCTGGATTTTCCTCACATTAAAAACTGGCTTGTGTCTAACTCTGCCCTCGTGGGGAGGCAAGTAAATAGGAATAATTTGTTTCCACTAAATACCAAATTGTTTTTCTTCATCCATATCGATCTACAACACACGTTAAAATATTTTTTTATTTTTGTCATATTTTATTAAATTTTTCTTTTTTTTTTTAAATGGAAAACATATATTCATCAAAAGGTATATATTATAAATATTTTTTTTTTATATCATTTAGCTGGAAGACTCGAAACGAGAATATTGCAAGACAAACGAGCAGCTGCAGAACGAAAAAGATGAATTGATTAATAATATAAACAAGATGGCCAATGGTAAGTTTGGAATTTCGTATTCTATCTGTCCATTCTTTCAAATTTGTCTTCAATGAAGGAAGTTAAAAATTTTTTTTTTAACTTTAATCAACATTATTTTATTGTTTTTAATTGGAATTCATTATTGAGGTGAGTATTATTTATTAATTCAGTTCGGACTATTGAAGCAACATCTAATAAAGATGAGGATAATAGTCCGCAATAAATAATTTTATTGATTTAAATATTGGCAATGTTTACCTTGCTCATAGCTATTGCATCTAGTATGAAAGGAACCATGACATGTTGATATAACAGTTGCACGTCTCTAATCGGAACTGCGTTATTTTCTGTTTTTTCTCTTAGTCTGTCACTTTGTCCATTTTCTGAAACAACTGCATTGATCTGGCTAAAATTTTGTATAAATGTTTATAAGGTGCAGCAAACTAAGTATTATGTTATCTATTCAATGCACAGTTAAAGATTAATAGGGACTAATGCAAAAATGAGCACAAATTTAATTGCATTCAATCGTCAATTTGGCGTAAAGCACTCATTCTAGTTTTTTGCTTGTTTTTATAATCATTTAAAATAAAGTTGCAGAATAATATACCTGAGAAAATATTAAATGTGCATCTAAAAAGCATGGTTGCAGAGTTAGAGGTTTTAGCTGGAGTCAGTCAGATTTCTGAGAGTTAGTCGGAATTTTTTATCCGACCCAGACTCCTTAAGTCCAATAATTTTTAATTTTTTTACATGGTTTTCCTGTTTGGTTTTCCCAGTTGTACAATTTTGCAGTTTTGATATGGTTTTGCTTTTATTTTTGGAGATATCATATGTTGTACTGCAATGTTTCTACTCCAAGATATTTCGGTCCATCAGATTACTGCAAATCCTGTCTGGACAGCTGTTTTTGTTTTGGTTGTGACATCACACAGGATCAATGAAAATTCTGTCTTTGAGTAAGATCACTGTAGATTACACCAGATGACAGATTGGAATCCAAAAGTTATCCAGTTACTGAATCAAATGAAATTTGACAATTGGATTAGTCCAGGATCGATTCAGAATTACAATCTTATTCGGACCCCCCCCCCCTCCAAAAAAAAAAAACGAAAAAAAAAAAACGGGCTTACATCAATAAAAAGCAACCCATGCTGCTATAGCCGTTTATAGCTTTTCTTGTTTTTTCTTTGAGCCTTTTTCCATAAAGGCAATATTTTTTTTTTTTAATTTCTGTATAATGTGTCTTTACTCCCCTCTTCTGATGAGAAGTGTTTGGCTTTGAGATGCCTAAAGAGGTTTCCCTGTCCCTAAATATTATATTCTTTTTTGAACAGATAGCATGATAAAATTTAATTGTAAATGTTTTTATCCCTTTGTTATCTTAACTTATTCTATAAAGCTGGTTGAGTGTATATGTGAGTATATTTATCATACAACGTGAATTTTAAGCATAGAAAATAAAATATATGAAAAGTATTTATAAAATGCTGAATAGGTGTGGGAGGCTGGTATATGCAGAATATTTCCACATAGGGGTCAAGGAGTTGAAGTCAAAGACATCACAAGTCAGAGTCGGCATCCTAGGATTTTTACCATCTAACTCTGTAAGCCTGCTAAAAAGGTCATTATTTGACCTTCAGGGTTAACCTCTGTCAACTTTACATAGACAATAAAAAAGTAGGTCACACATGCCAAGTTTGGTTGAAATCTATTGAGTAGTTTCTAAGTCTATACTAAATGGGCATTTCTATATCTTTTACTGATCGTTAAAAAAGCCATATCTCTTTTTTATTACAGAACTGAAGCAAGAAAAGACGGAAAACAACATCAGTGAAATTAATCAACTCCGAAAACTTTTGGCTGAAGAAAAAATGAAGAAAACTCAGGTAAATGGTTGAAATCTTGAATTTATTTTGAAACTAATGTCATTTATTTTATTTTTTTTATGCATTGTCACAAATAGTACTGAACAAAAGACTTTTTCTTTTCTTTTTTTTTGAAAAGCCATTGATCAAAGAAATTTCAATGTTTTATTAGAAATAATTTTCTAAACTTTTTATTCGGTAGAGTTGTTTTTTTAGTGAAAGAATGGTAATTTTAATGATTTTTCGTTTTTTTTGCTTTTTTTTTTAATCTATAATCCAAATGTGATTTTCTTTTTAGGCTGTGAATAAGCTGGCTGAAGTCATGAATAGGAAGGAATTTGCTGAAAAGGGCAAAAAGATTGGTAGTTCACAATCGGCAGCGCTTAGAAAGCGAGAGAAAGAATTCCGCAGATTACAGCAAGAACTCACAATGGTAAGAAACTTATTATTCTTCTGTCCGATTTTTCAACAAAACATTAAGGACTTTATTTCGATTGACTATAAATTAAATATAAACAAAGTTTGTAAGTTGCTAATGTCTCGGAAAAATTTTTCAATAAGTGAATGTTGTGTACTCGATGTGTAATATTTTCAAGAAACAAAAATTTCTTTAAACAAACTTTTCGTATTCTTTTACGCGACTTTCACACGAATTCAATCTTGTTCGACTTTTATTAATAGTCAGCTATTGGATGTCGATTATATGAAATGTAAATTACCTGTTTTTCTTATTACTGACTTTGCCAGTTTTTGATTTTTATGAAGACTGACACGAGCAGATATTCAGTTTTCTTCAAGGTTTTATTAGGAGAGAATCGATTTAGGAGAGAGAGGCTATCGTTATTTTCCTTCACTTTCTTCCTAACTTGATAGCTTAAGAAATTAATGAAAGACATTGAGATAACATTCACTAAGATTATTAGTTTTCTACATGATTGGGGATGTCTCATTCGCACAACTTCCACAGACAGACAATTATGTTCTCCAATCTGAAATATGGGTCATCTCTTTTTGCTGATCTTTATTTTTAGTTGTTTATTCAAAAATGTTACAAATAAGCAGGCATTTGGGTCGAACTAAGTAGTTTTTTTTTATCATATTTTACTTGGTCTGTTTCACTTTTTCTCAGAAACTACCATGCTGATCTGGCTGAAATTTTGTTATAAGTGCAGCGAACTAACTGTTATGGTACCCATTTGATGCACAGTAAGGAGTTAATAAGGATTAGTCACCATAATATAACATTTACCCTAGAAGTTTTCTCGGAAAGTACTGGGCTGATCTAGCTGAAATTTTGTATGGACTTTTATAATAAAGTGAAGTGAACTACGCATTCTGGTATTCGTTCGATGCACATAGTGAACTACGCATTCTGGTATTCGTTCGATGCACATAGGAATTAATATTCAATTAAAAAATCAGCACAAATTTGAACATATTCAATCATCAATTTGGTATAAATCCCTCATTCTAAATCAACAGACTATAACTTTTTCATATTTTAAATGGTCTAAAAAAAAGTCTAGTTTTATTATATTGCCAATAACACAGCACTACAATAACAAAAAAAAAAAAAAAAAAAAAAAACACAGCACTACAATAACACAGCCTAATTGGAGAATGAAAAGTAAAATTTGTCAGCTTTAATTCTATTTAGATCTGAATTTGAAAACCTAACAAGAATTTTATAAAATATATATATAATCAGGGTAGTTTCTTTTCTTTTTTATCTGTGTTAGGAGCATTGACTGAAATTTGAACTTTAAAATAAAATATGTATAGAATACATTTGAAGGCAAATTACAATGCCTTATATATATATATATATATATATATATATATATATATATATATATTAAAATAAACCAGTGTTTATTTTTTAAGATATATTTCAGAGTAAAACTCCCTCGTCAGTTTTTTTATATATTTTTTTCTCTTTCTCTTCACCATGATGTTAAGTTGAAGAAAATTCAAAGAATTTTTCACTGGTGATGGATGTTTCCTATGCATATAAAAAGTTGAATGCAATCTCTGCTTTCATGCCCTTCCTATTTATAATGAGTGAATTTTGAATTTTTTAAGATGTTTTATCCAAACATTTTCCTTTTTCATTTAGGAACGTGAAAAATACAACAAAATGGTTGAAAAATTCCAGCGAGATTTATCGGACATGGCGTCTGCCTTATACGAAGAAGGACAGTTTAAAGCTAAGCAGCAAATGGAATTGGACTCGAAGGACAGTGAAATCGAACAACTCCGACAGAAGTTGGCTTTGATGAATGCTGACTCCACATCTGTGAACAGCGGCAGTGCCGAAGAGTTTGCACCTAGTGACGACAGCACTCCAGGTAAACCCCTGAAATATTAAAATGTTTTTTCTTTCTTTCCAAACTCTATAAAAAAGTTGAAAAATACATAAGTTTTATTGAAAAAAAATCTCATTATCTGAACATTTTTTTGTTCATCTCCATTTTCACTGCCCTGATTCTCATTGCATTGCAAGCAGCATTATATAAAACAACTGCTTTAACATGACGGACTTTGCTCTAATTGACTATGTTTATGACAATATGCCCAAGTAAATGCTCAGCAGAGCTAGCCCCCTAGCCAGAGGCAGATTAGAAATTTAAGTCGTCATGCCAGCATATTTAGATGCGATGATGCTATTCATATCACTGTCAATCATCCAAAATGCCATAAAGTGTGCTCCACATTGATGTTAATGGCCAAAAGCCACATGGTAGGTGGCGATTAAGACCTGGAGGGGATCATGGTGGCACAAGCGAAATGACGAAAGTTGAAAATTTTTCACAAAATGTTTAATCTCAAGATGAGATGCAATGAAAAATAAAATGTCTAAAACTGACATAAAACTAAATATGATGAGTTTGTTTTCGTTTTGCTGCAAAATACCAACTTCTGACGGAAAGAAAAATAAATTAATCACATAGTTTTATTAAAAAAAACAAATTTTATACCTAAATGACAATATCGTTTTACAGGATAAGGGAGATAATTCCAAATTTAAACTGAAAGTGAAGCAGCGAGGTGATCGCATTAACATTACTGCAGTTTAGTATTCTCTGGAAACGGAGGGAATTCCAAAATCTAGTAGTCCAAGGGAAAACACTTACAATTACAGTAGAAAGCTCTCTAAGGACTTTACAGTGAAAAATATTCCATGGATGGAAGAATGGTGGCTTTATAAAGATGTGAGTAATTTGTTAGCATAGTAAAGGGAGCCCACCTTCTTTGCAGCAGCCTTGGCAATGTCCTCAATGTATTTGTTATAATGTATTGTATCCACTTTTATCCTTACACTCAAAAAATAGAATATTTCACAGTTGGACATAATTGCATCTTTCATTTCATATAAAATTGATCGACATTTTAACAACACTTCAAGATTTTTTTTTTTTTTTTTCCTTTGAATCATGTTTTTTTATTTTTTTTTTATTTTTATTTTTTTATTCTGTAATTTTACCTTTTTCCTTTCATGGATTCCTCTGCCTGAACTGTAACTATATCACCTAAAATTATTCTATTCGATCTCTTGTGAGTTATAGGTAATAACTTGTTTTTTTCTATTTGTCTATTGCGCCACCTAATATTGTTTTGTTGTTTTTATATAGACAACCTCTTGGATGGTTGGCTTGCTATCCCGAATAAGTCCAATACAAAAAAGTTGAGTTGGAAAAAACAGTTTGTGGTCGTTAGTAGCCGTAAAATTCTTTTCTACAACTCAGCAAATGACAAGATGAATTCAGATCCTGTTATGGTTCTCGATATTGAGTAAGTATATATTTTTTTTTAAAATAATTTTCTGTTTTAAAGATTTATAATCGTCACGTTTTAACCATTCGTCATAATGGTAAGAATGTTCATTAATAGCAGACATGGGTTCTATTCTCAGTTGTGTCCTACAAAAACTTAAAAAAGGTATTTTGTTAAACACTTATAAGGTGAGGATTAAAGATAAGTGGATTAATCCTGGGAAAGAAGTGACCTCCTCATCTTTTAGTAGCCAATAAAAAAGGAGCCTTCAGGTTGCTCTCAACTATGGTTGTAGACTTGA
>NC_136498.1:3344537-3389537 GCF_053919585.1 Euprymna scolopes | reverse complement strand
CTTTTTTTGTCTACTAAATAAATCAAAATTTGGTTTGTTTAACTTGTGAATTATTTTGCAGGATCGAGCTGGTATTATCAGTCACAAAGGACATGATTTATTTCCAATTCATTATCGGATTCCAACAACTTGTGATTCATGTAACAAACCCGTTTGGCATGTGTTACATCCGCCTCCTGCTTTAGAGTGCAAACGTAAGTAAAACTTTGCTATTTCTACTTTTACGCTCTTTCAATGGTGTTGATATCTTAATATTTCAATTTCCCTCTTTTTTTTTTTTCTCGCACCAAATAAGGCATATTGCCACTTGGACATGAAAGAATACTATTTAGGATCATGTCCACTGTTGTGCAGAGTTGAGTAGTGAGATGTCTGTTCACAGTACATTTACATTTCTTCATGTTAATGCAGTCAGGGAACCAGGAACAAGGAAGGGATTTCCAAAGTCTTGCAATCCAAAGGAAGAAGCTTTTAGAGTAGAAGGTTTTCCAGCGTGTAGAGACTTCATTGGATGCAACATTGCGGTGATGGAACAGGGGTTGGAGCTTGGCCAATAGATTTTTTTTTTTAACCCTTTAAAAAGGAGAGACTAGTAGTAGATGCATAAACACAGATATGGCAACAATACTCCATACATGGGTGAATTGTGGCTTCGTAGAGATATAGGATATTCTCAGGTATAAATAATTTTCTAGCATGATAGAGAAGCCCACCTTATTTGCACCACTCTTGGCAATAGCCTCAATTTATTTGTTCCAATTCATGTTGTCTGTGAATGTTATGCTAACTTCCACCATTTAATAAAATATTTCAAGTTTTGTGTAAAAACAAAAAAATGCCATTTAGTATTTGCATGAGATTAAGTAAAATGTATTTTTATTGGCAAAAAATAAGATAAAAAATGTTTCAAAACAAAAATAATCTGCTTTGAAATAATTTATAGGTGTGAAATAATTTATAGGTGTGAAATAATTTATAGGTGTGAAATAATTGAAATAAAAAAATTTTTTTTGTTCACTTTTTTGTGTGGATTCGAAAAGAATCATTTATGTAATAAATTTTTTTTTCTATGTTAATTTAAATTTAGAAAACGTATTCAATTTTTTAAAAATCCTTCAGACTTGTTTGAAAAAAAAAAAATCTGGTATGGCAAGTGTAAAAACTATTGCCTTAAAAATGTGTACTCTGCTTATTCTTTTTTATCAACCAATCACATTTTCGTGTACAAACTACAATCTATTTGATAATATAAATTTTTCCTGACTTTCAAATTGAATTTAAAATGTTTTTTCTTTATTTCTAGGTTGTCATATGAAGGTACACCGAGAACATTTTGATAAAAATGAAGACTTTATGGCTTATTGTAAAGGTATTTTTATTTTAAAGTTTTTACTTTCATCGATTACTCGTCCAAATTTTCTTGTTGAATCTTTAATCAATGACGGATTGTTTATATAATTACAACTTGGTGTCTTCTAACAAAAATTTGAATTCAGTTGATTTTAATTTCATGTTTGTTGGCTTTTCTATATCTTCTATCATATGACGAAATGTTGGCCATCAAAGATATTAAATCATCCGGATTAAATGTGAATGAATTTTTAAAACAAACATTCAGTTTTTTTTGTTTTTTTTATATTATTATTTGTAATTTATTACTCTCAACAAGGATCACTCGTTATATAATTTGCTATATTTTTTTATGACTTGTTATAATATGTATTTTTATGACTTGTTATAAATATGTATTTTTATGACTTGTTATAAATATGTATTTTTATGACTTGTTATAAATATGTATTTTTATGACTTGTTATAAATATGTATTTTTATGACTTGTTATAAATATATATTTTTATGACTTGTTATAAATATGTATTTTTATGACTTGTTATAAATATGTAGTTTCATGACTTGTTATAAATATGTATTTTTATGACTTGTTATAAATATGTATTTTTATAACTTGTTATAAATATGTATTTTTATAACTTGTTATAAATATGTATTTTTATAACTTGTTATAAATATGTATTTTTATGACTTGTTATAAATATATATTTTTATAACTTGTTATAAATATATATTTTTATAACTTGTTATAAATATGTATTTTTATGACTTGTTATAAATATATATTTTTATGACTTGTTATAAATATGTATTTTTATAACTTGTTATAAATATGTATTTTTATGACTTGTTATAAATATGTATTTTTATAACTTGTTATAAATATGTATTTTTATAACTTGTTATAAATATGTATTTTTATAACTTGTTATAAATATGTATTTTTATAACTTGTTATAAATATGTATTTTTATGACTTTTTATAAATATGTATTTTTATAACTTGTTATAAATATGTATTTTTATGACTTGTTATAAATATGTATTTTTATAACTTGTTATAAATATGTATTTTTATGACTTGTTATAAATATGTATTTTTATAACTTGTTATAAATATATATTTTTATGACTTGTTATAAATATGTATTTTTATAACTTGTTATAAATATATATTTTTTGACTTGTTATAAATATGTATTTTTATAACTTGTTATAAATATGTATTTTTATAACTTGTTATAAATATGTATTTTTATAACTTGTTATAAATATGTATTTTTATAACTTGTTATAAATATGTATTTTTATGACTTGTTATAAATATGTATTTTTATGACTTGTTATAAATATGTATTTTTATGACTTGTTATAAATATGTAATTTTATGACTTGTTATAAATATGTAGTTTTATGACTTGTTATAAATATGTAGTTTCATGACTTGTTATAAATATGTATTTTTATGACTTGTTATAAATATGTATTTTTATAACTTGTTATAAATATGTATTTTTATGACTTGTTATAAATATGTATTTTTATAACTTGTTATAAATATGTATTTTTATAACTTGTTATAAATATGTATTTTTATAACTTGTTATAAATATGTATTTTTATAACTTGTTATAAATATGTATTTTTATGACTTGTTATAAATATATATTTTTATAACTTGTTATAAATATATATTTTTATAACTTGTTATAAATATGTAGTTTCATGACTTGTTATAAAGTATATATTTTTATACGTTGCATTAATTTCCCACTTTAAAATTATTAGCTTCATGTCATTCTATGTTCGTACGTTATCACCTAGACCTTTTTAAAAATAGGGATTGTCTGCTCACCAACAATTCTATAAAAAAAATACTTTTAAAAAATTTCATCTGACGTTGCTATTACGTTAAACTCTCTAACAAAAATAGTTTCAGATCAAAATGTAGTGCCTATTCTGCCCAAAAATGTTACGATAATTTTATGAGGTCTGTGTGAATATTTAACTTTCATTAAAAAAATATATATATGGTCATCGACTTGTACAAAGTTTTAGAGAAAAATCCTCGTAATCCGATTCTCCAATTTCCTTAACCAGGGTACTTAGATAAGTTTATTGAAATTAAAAATCAAAGCCTTTTTTTGATGCGAGACTTTTAGAAAATTTTTTTACTTTAATCTTCCGTTTTTCAGGATAAAATTGCATTATTTTATTTGAATCCTTTGAGATGAATAATTTGTATATTTGTGGACGGTTATCCTCAACTTCATAGTTGTTTCACAATGTTTCGGCCAACTATTCCTCTGGCCTTCGTCGATGGAAGACTGGATGAAAATGAAAAACTTGAATTTATAAGACCAAATAAATCCAACCTTGATTGCTCTTCAGAGCCCATGGCAAAGTGGATAAAGGCGTTGAGCATTGTCTGGAGATAGCGGTTTCAATCCTACTCAAAGCTGGTCAGAGGCTTAGTTCGCCAAAACATGGTGAGACAACAACTACTATGGAAAGCAGTAATTGCTGAGGATGCAATGAAGACTCCTCGTTCCTGAATGAGGAAGCATCAGGTTTGCGGGTATTTTCACAAGATCGGTCGTGCATTTTAAAGCTTTGTTAGATTGGAAATGTAAAAGTTGAAAAGCAAAGTCATTTTCAGTGCAAGTTTTAACTTTAATTTTTTTTCAGAATAAAATTTCATCTTTAGAGTGAGCAGTATTATTAAAAAAAAAAAAAGATTTTTTTATACCATCTTTATCTATATATATTAGTGTTGTGCCGATGAATCGGAATCGGGAATCGGTTAAATCGGTAATTTTCGGGGAATCGGAATCGGCATCGGAATCGGAAAAATTTGTGTATAATTTCCGATTCCAAAATCGATTCTTTGAATATTTTTCAAAAGTTAATTTTCAATTGTTTGTACCGATTATAAATATTTATTTCTTTTAAACTATTAGTAAAACTAAACTCTATAGATCTACGTACTCGTTATAGAATGAAGTTCTCATAACAAAATCACGTAATTTCATTAAATAGTTTTTGTTTTACGCTCCCTTGACTAATTATCGCAGTTTTTTTAGGAAGATTCCGAATTTCCCAAATCGTTTTTACGGCATAAAATAAAAACTATTTGATGAAATTACGTGATTTTTTTATGAGAACTTCATTCCATAACGAGTACGTAGAATATATATTTTTTTTTATTTTTCGTTTTTTAACATAGTGTAAACTGCACAAGCACCCTTTTTTAATACGTGAAGACAGTTTAGAGCTTCATCCTAGATCTAAAAATAATTTGGTTTTTAGTGGGTTTACAAATATCGTCCAAAAGTAGAATTTCAATGAGGGGGGACTTTTAAATGTAAATATAATTTCTTTTTCAATCTGAAAAATTTCTAAATGTTTTCTCTTTATCTATTTTATCCAGACTTTGATAAATTCATTGTGAGATATTCATGTATATTTTTAACTTTTCCGAAACCCGAGAAAAATGCGACGGTGTCAGACAATGTGGCTCCAGGAAAATAAAATAAAACTCTATTCGTTTGAAATCTTTTCATATTAAACTCCTTGAGAAATTTGGCAAGTGGGTGTGAAAAAGTATTGTTGTCGAAACCAACGGCATCGAAGGTGTTAATTACCCCATAATACTTTCAACTCAACTTTTGAGTGAGATTGGCGGGCTTCAGCGAGGCCTCCGTGATATATATATATAGGTGCCGGGAAAACTCGTCTCGGGAAAACTCGTCTCAGGAAAACTCGTCTCCGGAAAACTCGTCTCCGGAAAACTCGTCTCCAGAAAACTCGTCCCCTTTTGCTAGGTAGGAAAACTGGTCCCTTATTGAATAAATATCGATTGAAAACACATTTTATGATCGTTCTTGAAGGAGATATTGTTTTTTAAAATAAACTATAGCCCTCCCCATAATATTTTAAAAAAAATATTTTTACTTGTTTAATGTTTTTTTTTGTGTTTTTAATAAAAGCGTTTATTATGTTCATAAACGAGACCGCATATTTTTTTTATATTAATATAAAAAGAATTTACTTATATACTGTTGTTTATAAAAGGGTAAAATCGATTTTTCTACCTCGCCGACTATGTTGTTTATTTAATTTATTTGAAATCGTTTATTTGGTAAAGAAAAAAAAACAGAAAACAAACAAAAAACATGTCGAGTGTTACGGGAGAACGAGAAATAATGCCCGGTATCACATCTTAGGGGGTCTTGATAATCGCTAAAAAATAGAAATTACTGAGGGAGATTTGGTTTTAAAAAGAAAATAATAAATTTTAATATTTTTTAAAATATAATTTAGAGAGAGAGAGTGAGTGGGGGGGATAAAAACTATATCTCCCTTCGAAAAGCAACCAACAAAAAATGAAATTAAAAAGATTCTTGATAAACGATAGCGGAGTTTTCAATAAAATTGATTAATAAATTTATTTAGTGATTACTTTTTCTCTTAATGATTGATTTTAGAATTTTGAAATAAAAATTAAAAAAATTAAAAATTAGTTAACGAGAGATTGTTAGAACATGGCATCTCTCGCGCCAAAAAAATATTTCGCTTTTAATTTATTAGTTAATTTTTGCAAAATTTGACAGGACGACAATAAATGTTGATAACTGATAAAATCATAATTTTAAATAACGCATGAGTGCATTTGGTATGACAGAAAACAAAAACATAACAACAAAAAACTATCATAATTAAAAAACAAAACCAAATGCGTAACGAAGAATCGAATCGCTCCCTGTTTTTTTAATTTTTGGGTTTTGTTTTTTATTATTGTTTTTATGACTCCAAAAAACATCGTTAAAATAAGAACAAAAAAAAATTTGTAATTAATTTTGTATGTACATAATAAACGCTTTAAAATAAGTTAAACCACTAAGAACTTAGCCAGTTAGGTAGAAAACGGACACTTAGAAAATCGATTTTATTTAAAAAAAACAAAAACAAAAAAAAAAAACATTAAACAAGTAAAAATATTTTTAAAAAAATATCATGGGGGGGGGCTATAGTTTATTTTAAAAAACAATATCTCCTTCAAGAACGATCATAAATTGTGTTTTCAATCGATATTTATTCAATAAGGGACCAGTTTTCCTACCTAGCGAAAGGGGACGAGTTTTCCCGAGACGAGTTTTCCTAAATTCATATATATATATATATATATATATATATATATATAAATATATATATATATATATATATATATATATATATATATAAATATATATATATATATAAATATATATATATATATATATATATAAATATATATATATAAATATATATATATAAATATATATATATATATATATATATATATATATATAAATATATATATATATATAAATATATATATATATATATATATATAAATATATATATATAAATATATATATATAAATATATATATATAATATATATATATATATATATATATATATATATATATCACGGAGGCCTCGGCTTCAGATGGCATTGGCGCCGTCGTAGCAATCCTTAAGTATAAACATAAACAATACCGGCAGAATCAAAGAAAATCACACTGGAAGCATATTTCAAATTAAATCAAAGGCCAAGCCTTTTCACAATTTTTCCCATTCCTTATTGGTCCCCCCGATTTATCGGAGAGGGACTATAGTTTTCAGTGGCGTTCGTCCGTTCGTTCGTCCGTTCGTCCGGATGATTCCCGGATAACCGTCCATTACTTTTTTCTGAAATTTTGCCACAAGTTGTACTCCAATACGTAGATGTGCACAACATCGAGTTTTTTTTTTAAGAAAACTCTCGTTGCTCCCCCAGGGGCTGAAAAGGGGTCAAAAATGCCCAAAATGGCAAAAATGACACTTTTGGCCCCATAACTTTTTTCCCGTCCATTAGATTTTACTGAAACTTGTCCAAAATGTGAAGGCAATTGTTGCAAATGTAAATTTAGTATCGCTGACCCTGGCAAAACTCTGGTTTGCGCCCCCCGGGAACTTTTAGGGCTAAAAACCACCCCTTTTTTAGGCTCTTATTTTTCATATTTGTCTAAAATGTGATTATGTATCTCTATTTAGTGTTTTTTTATGGTGCTGAACTCAAATTTACATGTCTTAAGGCCTGAAACATAGCCGTTTGTCCATTTTTACAAGTAATCAGCTCCCCCATGGGGGCAAAAGAGGTATAAAAATACCTCAAAATGACTCTAAATAGACAAAATTGACATATTTTTCAGAATAACTTTTCATCCATTCATTAGATTTTTCTGAAACTTGGCAAAACCATGGGCATACCTGATATACACCTGATGGAAGTATCACTGACCCTGGGAAAAATCAGAGTCACAAGCCCTGGAGGTTTTAGGGCTAATATTGGGTGTGGAGCAAAAGTTGAACTTAGTCATTTTTCTGAAAACTTTTGAAAAATTTTTTTTCACTCAAAATTGTTTTTTTATCAGTTATGTATCACTTTTTTATCACTTTATTCGATCCCCCCTCCTCACATAGAGGGGGACCATGCATGCACGGCTTGTTATATTTGTCAATACCGATTGCCGAGTGAGGGAGCAGCAAACATACCGACAAAACCCAACACTTTTATATTCTACTTTTCATTTAATTAGCAATAATGTTTGATATTATTTTTCTGGGCAAAATATTTCTTTAATTTTAGATAATTCTTTCGCTACTTTGAAAATAAACTGCATTCTTCTAAAGGTTACCTAGCGAATTTTTGCAAAGTTTCAATTTTTGTTTTGTTTATTTTACGCATATAAAATAAGTTTAGATCTTCTTTAGTTTTACTAATAGTTTAAAAGAAAGAAATATTTATAATCGGTACAAACAATTGAAAATTAACTTTTTAAAAATATTAAAAGAATCGATTTGGGAATCAGAAATTAGGCACAAATTTTTCCGATTCCGATACCCCCAAAATTACCGATTTATCCGATTCCCGATTCCGATTAATCGACACAACACTAATATAAAACGATTAGGAATTTAAAATAGACGGTCAGTTTCACAAATAAATATAACGTAACATGAGCTGTAGTGTGTTACCAATCTTAAATTATGTGCGCTTATTGGGGGTAGGGTGTCTACTTTTTAAGCGATTACACATGGTTTTACAACGTTGCAAACCGAACTTAATTTAGTGGGAAACACTTTAGTTAATATCCATAAAGAATTAGGATGGCCAGAAATGATGATCATTTTACGTTAAATTTATATTCGAAACTGATCTTACACTCTAAATTGTAAATGATCGCTTTTCTTTCCGCCAATTAAAAAAATGTTCTAACACGTAATCTATAAAATATTTCATTTTGGAATAGGGATTTAGCTGCGAGAGAAAGCACAGAAAGCTCACGCAATCTCACGTTAAAAATGGTTTTCATAATAGTAATATTATTATTTAGAAATTCGTTCGTAACAATGAAATGTGGCTTTGCTAAGTGGCGTTGTTAAATATATTGTTCTTACATCGTTTTCTTATTTTGCCTACCAATCTTTGAATATTTTCCACTATTCATGTAAGTCGCATGTTATACAGTAAATACGAACTGGTACAATATAGCTTTGTTTTAAAATCAAAATAAATGTTTTGTGTTACAATTTTTAATCAATTACAAGGCAAACATTTGAGATAAAATATACGCGGACATTAACCAGGGGTTTATGTAATAATTTGAAAATTTACGAAAAAACAAATTAAAAAAATCTCTAATTAAATATGTATAAATTTTACAAGAATCGAAATCGGAATCGGATCGGAATCGGAAATTTTGAACGGAATCGGAACTGGGAAAAATTTTGGCATCGTCCCATCACTAATATATATAAATTCGTATTCCTGTCTGTTTATTTGTTTGTTCACAATTTGATTAATATATACAAAAGTTTCCTTACTTTACTCTCATTTATTTCTATATATAGTATGATTCTTGCAAACTAGATACAATAAAGAGATCATCTCATTTTTATATTACATTAAGACAAATCGATTTTATTAAATATCGGTATCTTAGTTAATGTTTCTAGCGAGAGAATTGTTATAAGTGTTCTATTTAAAATTGTTATTAAATTTTAAACAATAATTATATATTGATAATATATTTAATTTTATTTGGAATTATCATTCCAGCATCACTTCTTTTTTTTTTTTTTTTTTTTTTTTTTTTTAGAGGTATTTGCCCCTTCGGAACATAAACAAAAAAAAAAAAAAACTATCACCAAATAAAATAATTTGGTAATCTCAACAAATTTCTAGCTTAAAAAAATAATTCCATGTAGATAGAAAAATGTTTGGCTTTTATTGTTTTTTTTTAAATATTCCAAAAAAAAACAAAAAAAAACACAAAAAACTGAAGAAATGGGAGGGAGGGAACCATGACAGATACAATTTGTTTTTTTTTTTTTTTTTTTTTTTTTGGTGGTGGGGTGAGAATTACATTTGAAACATAAAGTAACGATAAATTTAATTAATTTTTATGAGATCACTCTGTACTTTCACCTAACAATTTTATAAACAAAATGAACCCAATGACAAATTACATTGGGGGGGGGCATTATAATGACAAAAAATTTTGTTTGTTTTTGGAATTAATTTTTGGTAGATCTTCACTTTTTTAGGGGTTCTTGGCTATTTTTTTTTTTTTTTTTTTTGCAATAGCACAGGCATTCACTGCTATTTTCATTCAAACAAAAGTTTTAATGATTTTTTTATTTTTATTTTTTTTTTTTTTTTTTGCAATAGCACAGGCATTCGCTGCTATTTTCATTCAAACAAAAGTTTTAATGATTTTTTTATTTTTATTTTTTTTTTTTTTTTTTTTAGAGGAAGGAGTTTTCTTTCCAGTACTCAATATCTGAAGAATAGTTTCTATTCTTTGTATCCCTTCTGCCGAAATATCTGGTGGAGGGGGTATCACATACTTCTTTTTTGGGGCGATTACATTTACATGTTTTTATCCGTTCTTTAATTTTTGGAATTGTGAGAGTATCCATGTTGCCCATGATGAAAATTGAAAATGATTAGTATAGCAGGTGTGTTCCAAACGGAACTTCATGTCAACCCAGGCAACGCCGGGTATCCATGCTAGTGTGTATATATCTATATATATATATATATATATATATAGAGAGAGAGAGAGAGAGAAAAAAAGTGTTTAAGATTAAGGTAGAAGAAAAAAATTTTGATTGAAAGAAGGCTATGATTTTCAATTTTTCTATTTCTAACATATCACTGCTTGAAAAACATCATTTTAGATGTTTTTCAATTTGAACAAGGATCAATGTTGTGTTACATAATCAATGTTGTGTTACATAATCAATGCTGTGTTACATAATCGCTGTGGCCAGTTGTTCAAAATGCATTTGTCTATATAATGTTAACATGTACTTTAGCTGCTGGCACAAAATATATACACACACTGACATTCTTTCTGTTGGAATCTCTAATATTTCTTTTGTCTATTGCTTCAATCATTGACCGATATCTGCTCAAATATTCTTGGGTCATATTCATTCCATTAGAGAACGGTGGAAATACTGAATTCTTAACATTTGAATCCATTTGTATGTGTGCAACCGATTGAATGTTTTTCTTCCCGGCGTTGCCTGCCAACATCTAATATGTGTTGGACGTCCATATGTTGTATAGCCGGGGTCATATTGGGAGACATATATCGAGTACATTTTAAAGAGAGACGGGGACATGTAATACAGGATTTACAGTTCTGTGGATTCTTGTAACATAGATTAGCGACTGAGAGAGGGTGAGCAGTTCTTTTAACACAGGAGAGGACAGTCATTACTTAGGATGGAGAGGAACATTACTTAGGATGTGGTTATACAAAGTTCATATATATATATATATATATATATATATATATATAGGGGAGGCACATTCTTGTAAGAGTTACATAATAACGACGAGGGAGACAAAGTTCATATTAAGGATGTTTCACACATTACCTTTTGCTGTTGAATGATGACACAACACAGTTTTACAAAAACATGATAACTTCTTTGTTATCAGATCGACCGGTCGAAGGATGATAACGTCAAGGAATTCAAAGTCACTTCTACATGTTAAATGTTCTACCCCTTCACCTCTGAGAGGACCCTCCTCTATGTCAGCTCTTCCCGACCAACTCTGCTGGCTGTTCGAACCTGTCTCTCCGACTCGACTGAAACGAGCTCCTATATTGAGAATTCATTTTTGCTATGATGTCAGATGTGTGGTCTCAAAACATGATCAACTCCCGTGGCTTAAACATACATTTCCAAAACACACTTCTGCAACAAAGAATTCTCACTAACCTATTTTTCAACCTAACTTATTTTTCAATATGTTTTTAAATTGTATTGTTCATTATTTTTTTTAGCTGACCTTTTTAATTCACTTTCCGTAAAAGAATGCACGATTTTTTTTTACAAACAAACAAACAAACATATCTAAACTATTTCATACGAAATTTAACAGCGCAAAATTCCAACATTCCATTTTCTGAATCTATTTCTGACCCTTGCTTACAAAGTTCGAATCTCGGTTTATCCAAATCTCATTTTCCACTTGTCTAAAGTTCTTCTTACTTGCAAGAAAAGGGGAAAACCCTTTCTCCTGTAACACATAGAATGAAACTACATCACAATTGGAGATTTTCATAATCACGCTAATAATGTACAACTAAAATGCAATTAAAATATTCAGTTGTTCTAATTTTAATTCAACATTAAAACTACTAATCAACAATTCACGGCAGCTATGGCCTCATTTTTTTTTTTTTTCATTTCTATTTTCTCTTGTGTTTTCAGTGAACTTTGATATCCAGGCCAAAGAATTGTTACTTTTGGCAGAATCTTCGGAAATGCAGAAGCTTTGGGTCCAGCACCTTGGTAAAAAGATTCCGAAAAAAGGAATATCTTCTAATATGAGGTATGAATTTCACCCCCCACCTTATCTATCTTTTTTTTGCCTAAGTTTATAAACCCAATGATCTATCGAACCTATATAGGATATTTTAAACTCAAAGCCAGATTGACAAATATCTTTCTAAAAATATCAACTGAATTTTGTTTCAAAATATTGGACTGTAATTGGAAACAATTTACTCTAAAAAAGAAAAAAAATGAAATATTACCCAATATAGTAAACCTATCTTAGCCATACTGCAGTAAACAACCCCCAAATGGCATGAAAAAGTAACTAATTATCACACATAAAACAACTATATGATGAAAAAGCCTAGAAAATGTAATTGAACAATACTTCTCAGACTTTCTAGCATCAAATAACCAAAAAGGTTTGATATTAAAAACCAACTTTGAACAAAATGTGTAACGTAAAATGTGTAACGCAAAATGTCTTCTTGTAACATGAATACAAGAAATGAAGTTTTCTTCGCTTAACAAATTTAGCATTGCGACATATTTCTTGAGACATTTCATTCGTGCATTACTTTTCCTGTTTTCTAAATGGTGATAGATGATTTGGCGTCCCCGACGAAACATCGTCCAACATACATTATGTATTACAATAATATATTTTTATTATTTTGAACATTTTCTATGAAAATAAGTGGAATATTGTAAACAATTCTTACTTTTAAAAAATGTGTAAAACTGAACTTTTTTTATGTGGAACATTCTGAATATTTGTCTCCAGAAACTACTATACTACTTATACTACTACTAATAATTTGTCTTAGAATGTGATAAATTTCTCCAGTTAAAATATCTGTTGGAAGATATTCCGTCAGGGACACCAAATCGGCTATCACTGTCTAGAAAACAGGAAGTCATGCAAGAATAAAATGTTTCAAGAAATTTGTCGGAACAAGACAAATTTTTGTTCTTACATTTGCATTATTGCTCAATTTGCCAAAGAAAGATAAAATAAAAAAGGTAAAAATAAAAAAATTCTCTCCATGCAACACATGTCCTCAACCCTTACTGGCTAGTTTTGTATACATGCCTGGTAGACACTTTCCTTGGTCAACAATGGTAATGCTCTGCTGGTTATTAATGGCAGAAGTTTCCTGAACGTATTCCATCCAATCTCAACTTTAACCCCTCACATAAGGAATCTGAGCTCATAAACATTTTTCACATTTTTATTTAATATCCCGTTTTTATTGTAACAAATTTTTTTTTACATTAAATATTAGTGTTTTCTTTAGATTTTATTCCAAAACTTTTTTCCCCAAATAATGATCTATATATCTATAAAAGTGAGAATATGTGAATGCCTGAGGGGCACCATGAGTACTTGTAAAACTCATGGGTCCATCTGATCATGCATCTGTCATTGCAGCAAAATAAAATTATTTTCCTTGGTTTATTTTTTCAAAAAAAACATGATTGATGATATATCATGATTGTTTCTGTGTTACGAAACAGGTGCTGTAAAAAGTAGACATTTTGACAGATATAATTAGCAAGATGAATAACATCTTGGAATGTGGAAGATATGTTTTTTCATATGAAATAAAACTCAGTCTGTCTGTCTCCATTTTTTTCAAAGTGAATCTGCAAGATGCAAGGTTGCAAAGCAACACTAGATGGGTCAAATGATTGCATTTTTTATGGATGATTGTTTTATATTTATATAAGCCTGTAAAAATAATTACTATGGGTTCAAAAAAAAAAAAAATAGAATTTGGCATAAGTCAACTTAAAGTGCTCTTGTATGGATTCATAAATATACATTTCTACATTAAAGTCAGTTTATTTTAAAATCTTATCTGGCAATATCTCAAACGGTAACGACTGTTTTGGTTTCAATTTTAACTGATGTCACCCAAATCTTTTTTTAACTTGTGAAACTGCGACTGTATATTGGGTACAATATAATAATCATTTGAGAATCGGCTCTGTAATAATAAATATGAAATCTGCATAAATTAAGATGTTATATTTACGTGTATTTTATAAGTGCACAATTGTATAATAAATTAAGATATCATATTTGAGTGTATTTTATGTATTTAAAAATTTTATTTTTTAGCTCAAGTGGATTACCTTCTCGGGGCCAGAAACAGTATTCTTCGTACGGTTCCCAGGCTCGTCACTCAACAGGAGGCAAGTCAGCAACGCTCCCACCAAATACACGGCCCTTATAAATTTTTTTTGTCGGTGAAGTGCATCTGACCGGAGTGTAGCTGTTACCATCACTCAAATGTTCTTCCAAAGATTTCTTCAGTGTTGGATGAAAAATAAATAAAATGTCCATCTCCTCACAGAAGTGACTATTGAATTTTGGAATTGATTCGTAATGAGGGGAAATGAGGTCTTTGCTACCATGATCGAGTTTTGTACAACATGCACACTTGACTGTTGTCTTAGACTTTTAAGATGTAAGATATTAAAAAAACAAAAAAACGCAGTAATATACACGTTTTTTATGTGAAAGAATCTTTGAAAAAAATTCCTTAGAAATTGGGGAGAGAAAAAAAAAAAAGCAAAACTGCCATTTGCCCTTCCATCTATTGAATCTATTTCTTTGGGGGAAAAACATTTTAAATTCAGGAACAATTTTTTAAATGAATACCCCTCTCTTTTCTCCTATATTGAAAAAAAAAAAAAGCCCATTATTTAAAATATTTCTGCTATTTTCGTATTCGGTGGAATCAGATTTGCATTACAGTGATTACAAGCAACTTGTGCAAAAAAAAAAAAAATTGCTACACAAAACCACAGCTTAATATCTCTAATTGCTAACATTTTAATTTAAAAAAAAAAATGTCTTCTGTTATTTTAAAGCAGAAAAAAAGAATATTTATTTACTTAATTTTTTTTTTTTTTTTTTTTTAATTGCTGGATGTATTTTCTCAAAAACGAAGAAGTCAATTGTTATAGCTGAATCAATATATATATATATATATATATATATTTTAGTGTCTGGGTATTTGATTTTCCCCACAGATTTTTCTTTCAATACCAGACATCATTAAAAGGAGAGATTCGCTTCTGAGACACTAAGGCCATTATTCAACATCCTAGTGAGATGGCCAGATTCCAGTTTCGACTCGCACACGATACACACAGGCTGATCTCTTTACATTCAAAACACTTCCAATATTTTTTTTTTCGTCTGACATGATGACTACAACAAACTCTGTTTTATGTAAATGAAAAAAAAATTTCTGACCTAATTCTAAATGTATATCATATATACATACAAATACATGACTATGCACTTGAATCTATATCCGTGTTTGTATGTGTGTAATAAGTTGCTCTGTTATCTTAAAGGTTGGGCACTTCACGATAAACGCATCAAATACTTTTGAATGGTAAAAACAAATGGATTATTCGCATAAAAAAAATTCATTTTGTCGTTGGCACAAAAAGATGGAAAATTTTGAAAAATCTTTACAATTTCTCGCTCATTTATGTTTGCATGTTTGTCTAAGGTGAAACGTGTGCGTACCTGTACGGCCATAATGATTGTGAATCTTCACACACACACACACTCGTCCTCCCCTGCCTACGCATACAATATATGGTGTATTTCTTATATGTATATTATGATATATATTACATATATAAATATATATATATATATATATATATATATATATATATATATATATATACGTATCATGTTGGAAGTATCTGTCATGAATTTGTAGTTTGGGTGATATCTCTTGCATGTGGAATATTAGCTCTTTGAAAAAAAAAAAAAAACTTTTAACAGCTCCTCTCACCCTTATTTTTTTTTTTTTAAATTGAAACTACATAATAAATATATTGTACATTTTTACTTCGTATCAACTGTTTTGAATTATTGAAAAAGAAATTGTGAATTTTTATTTTTTTTTTTTTCAGATTTTTTACTAAATGTCAACTTAAACCTCCTCCGTTTGGAACCTTTTGAAATGAGGATTGATAATTTGTGTGGTCAATTGTATTAATAGAACCAAAAACAGTAGTAAAAAAAAAAAAATTTAAATGTTACCAAAGGCAGGATAAGTTTTATCTATCCCCATAGTTTACTTGATTGTAGGGAACACCTCTGCAAAAACTTTCTCCAGCCCTCTCCACTCCCGTCTCTCCTGTGGTATTGGGTGCTGCTGCTGAGCCTCTGACGCGTCCATTCACCAATTTTTTCCTCCCATCTCTTCTCCACACTTTCTTCCTCTTCTTCTTCCCCTGCATTATTTTTATAGCAAGTCCTGTTGATCTCTCCATGACTATACCACTGTAATTTACGCCATTTTATAATGACAAAGATTTCCATAGCTTTTTCTATGCGGTTGGTTACTCCCTCATTTGTTGTAATGTGTTTTTTTGTAGGAAATACCAAATATTTTTCGCGAGCACCTCAACGCGACTACTTGTATCCTCTGTTCGGTTTCTGCTGTTAAGGTTCACAATTCAAACATACAGGAATATTAACGAATGCATAAGTCTGATCTTTGATTTGAGTGATAAGTTACACTTTTACCTATCTAGATAAATTTATTTGTGCTTTAGTTTATTTTAAAGATTATTTTTTTTTTTTTTTTAAATAAGCTGTGTTTACTCTTTTCATTTAGAACAACAACAACAAAAAAAGATGGCTGCACAAATATTTTTAATTGTTTGAAAAATGAAGCAAAGTAAAAACACATCCAATAAATGTTACTAACCATATGAAAGTGTAATGTTCTACCAGTATTTTTAGTTTTTAATTTTTAAACTATTATCAAGGGTGCTTGTGCAATGCTTATGGCAACCATGTTTGTTTTTGAATAGAGTGAACTCCGGTTTGAATCCAAAACATGTTAAAATGTTAAAATACAATTAAACTTAGGTAGTTAGAGTAACTTGTCTTGCCTTTGGTAACATTTATTCGTTATATATTTGTTATTGGATCCCTTTTTTCTATTAACTACAATAAAAAATATTTGGATTATTGCAAGACTAATATCCAAGAAAAGTCATCGAAATAATCAAAATTCCATTTTACATCTTGTGTTTATGGTGGCAATTTCATTATCAGATGTTTATTTTCAGCCAAATTAGAGGGAGCGGGGGGCGAAATAAAATGCAGAAGTTTTCTCACAGTGCGTTTTGCTCTTATTTTATTAGATGTGATGATGTTACTACTTATCGAGGTTCAAATGCCATTTGAGGATAAGGATTAGTGAATTTTTTTCAGTTGGCAATGAACAACACCTTGAGATTGGAAATACATTGAATATCTTGTCTGTTGCATGAAAAAAAAAATGGTTCTTCTCCAGAATTACTACCTATATTAAAACAAAAAAAAAAAAAATATGTATGATATATATCCATGACAAAACAAAAATACCATATTCCAAAAATCTAGTAAATCGATCAGGCAAAGAAAATCATTTTTATGTGATTAATCGGAACATGTAAGCTTCCCAAATCTAATATGAAGTAATGAGTTGTTTCCGTTGTTTCAAGTTGGTTGCCATTGGCGATTGCAGGATATGTTTTATCACTGATTTTGTAGTTGAGTTTTTCGTTTGATTCGCAACACTATGTATTTCTCATTTTAAAATGTTGCGCGTAAGATTTCCGCATTTCTTGATTGAAATACGATTTGTATAAAAATCTAACCAAAAAAAAAAACAAAAAAACTCAAAGTTGGTTTCACAGTATCAAAAGGGAAATGTACAAAATTTTTTCCTTTAAAAAATGATAGAAAGTCATTTTAGTTTATTAAAAACGGGCAAAAGTTATGGCCCATTGACTTAGAACGAGTGCTTTATGGTTAAATATGGTTCAGTTTTTGCTCATTTTTACATTAAATAGTTGAGTTCCTAACTGTGCATCGAACGGATACCAAAATGTTTAGTTTGCTGCACCTTATCATAACAAAGGTCCATACAAAATTTCAGCCAAATCAGCTCAATAGTTTCTGAGAAAAAGTGGAATGGACAGAAAGACAAAGAAAAAATATATCTATAAATATGAAATTTATTTTTTTTCTGTTTATTCTGACTATATTTGCATCAAAACCGGTTGTGCTAATTTAATACTGTGATGCTCAGCATAAGATTTTGAAATACTGTATATAATACGTCTTAATGATATATTACGAAATAGTATGCTGTATTTTTTTTTTTTTTTTACATAGGCATAACCACTTATCAAGGCCCAGAGACAACTCAAAGATAAGGGCTAAGAGTGTACAGTAGTCAATTGGACAATATAGTAATCGTTAGTAATGGAAATTCAGTAAATTTGTTAACAAGTGGAACGGCTCATCAAGAATTTGTTTACGTTGGACTTGACGACAACTATATTGTAGTCAGCTGGAAAGCAGGAAAATGGAAGACAATTCCACAGGTGTGCAGTTCTAAGAAAGAAGCTTTGTTCATGGAATCTATGTTTAGGCAATGATAAAGTGTGAGGGGAATTATTGATAGTGTTTTCAGCTAGATGAGTGTTTCTTGTGAAAGTTTGGCGAGGGGGAAACCATAGATTGAAGCTTAGTCGAGCACTTGACATGAAAATAACGATAAAGCAGAGACAAACTCGCAACATCTCTTCTGTGAGAAAAAGGTTGCAGGGAAGAGAAAAGGACATCCCCTACTATGCTACGAAGTCTATTTTGAACTCTATCAAGGCAGGATGTCCTTTCTAGTAGCTCCTGCCCAGATGTGGCAACAGTACTCCATTCTTGGACGTACCTGGCTCTTATATAGAGAATTGCATCAGCAGTGAGATATCTACTGGATCGATAGAAGGATCCAACCATTTTTCCAGCGACCTTAGCAACAGATTTAATGTACGTGTTCCATTTAAGATCAGGAGTAAAGTGATTTCTGTGCACAATGGCAGCAGCACATTCTGGAGAGAACCATGGCTGGCTGTTAGGTTTTTGCTGGAACTTTTTCGAGGGTATGAAACGGTCTATACCTACAATTAACCATTCCGTCAGGTCTGGTACTATAGAGGACACATCCTTTTTAAACATGGAACGCAGACGTAGATCTGATATAAATGTACGGAAGCTATCTCAGTCAGCCATAGAGTATCGATATACTGTACGATGGAGAGGTACGTCTGAGGACTTATTACATTTCATTTTTATCTTAGCTGATACAACAGAGTGGTCGGAAGATCCAAGAGGAGGCAGAACGGAAACTGAACATAGTTCAGGGCAAGTTGTAAGGAAAAGGTCTAGGAGATTCGCATACTGGCCGTCATTGTTGGGCACACGGGTGGGTTCGTGAACAATCTGAGTGAGGTCATAAGCAATGGAGACATCATGACAGAATCTCCCCTCATCATCGGTCTTGTTTGAGTCAACCATTCAACGTTGTGAATATTGAAGTCTCCACATACGTGAATGTTAGCTGAAGGATAAGCAAATAGAACGTGGTCAATTTTCTCAGATATACTTTTAAAGATAGCAACTCCGCTGTTGTGAGGGTGATAGAAAGCAAATATAAAAGCAGTAGTTTGAGCAAGTGCAACCCGGAAGCACATATAGGGTAAGTTAGGATCTTCTCTGGAGATGTACCACATGGAAAGCCATCTTTAATGTAAGCACATATTCCATGCTCATGGCGATCTTGGAGATCAGATTTGGAAGTTAAGAGTATTCTTTAATTACAAACTCATCTAGGGAAATAGTCTGTCCATGCTAGTATCGCTTAGAAATAATAGGTCTCATATATATATATATATATATATATATATATATATATATATATATATATATATATATAGCAAACTACAAAACAGATCCTAAGTTGTATATTTATATATATTTATGTATATTTATAAACATCTTATAAATTGCATTGTCGTTTATTCTTATTTATGGATTTTAGTCGATGTGTTTGGCATTAAGGCCAACTGCTCAGGGTTGTTGAGATGACTTGTACCTGGTGCCCAACTCCATTCTAAGTGGATCTCCTTCACCAATCACCCAAACGGATTGTCAGCTGGTGCCTTTACTAATCTCCAGTGGATTTTGTTTCTGGAAGATTGAAAAGTCACTGGACCAAGGAAACTCTTTGGATTTTGCTAACAACTCTTGAAGAACTGTAATTCATCCCTCGTCCTCCAAATGATTGAGAATGAGGTTGAGAAAGGTATTCTCGATCATAGTGTTCAGTGCAGATTTCTTCCAAAGCTTTACCGATGAAACACACTTTTATAAAGTCGTACCAGAAAGTCTGCTTGTATCATTTTTTTCAAAAACCGTAAATTTAAGCTAAATTGGATGTAATTGGATTTAAACAACCTATACCTCATTTGATTCGACTTTTATTCTTCTATAATTTTACTTGTTCATATTTGACTTTTAATTGAAATATTCTAATGTTCACATCAATTTAAAAAATTAACTTCAAATTGAGAAGGCCACAAAATATATATATATATATATATATATAATGAATAAAGGTATACAAATATATTGTTTTACATGATTTATCAAAAAGTATGACATTACATCAAGCAAAAGCTACGCAATGATAACATTTCAAATTTGAAGAACTTTAGAAAAAAATTAAAGAGCAGTAGGAAGCCCTTTCACCAGAGTATTGCCGCTGACTAATTTAAGGAATGCCCAAAAGACCACAAGTTGTCAAATTGCAGAAGGGCTATACTACAAAATATCAACTAGTTCATTGTGTTCCTGTTGCATTTGTTACATTAAAGTTTTAAATAATAATTTTCCACTGTGTGAAGTTTCTTTTTACCTTCTGTCGAAGAATAAAAGTCGAATCAAATGAGGTATAAATTGTTTAAACAGTTACATTCAATTTATAGTGACTGCTAAAATTTATGGAGTGTTTTTGATTATCATAACAGAGTATGTCTTTAAAAATCGACCAAAAGTCAGGTAATTATCTAATCAATATAACATTTTCACGGATTAATAAGTAAAAAATTTAAATGCATTTAATTTTTTTATCTTTTGCGTTTTGAATGTGAGATTCATTGAATATTTATCAGTAATTATCTTTCAGATGAGGATAAAATTTTTTTTTTTTTTTTTTACAAAAACGCTAAAATATGCATACTTTTAAATCTTTAAAAATAAATTAATAATTTAATTTTAGAATGTCTAAGCTTTCCATGTGCCAGTACATAAAAAATGCTTTCAAGAAAAAAATTTTAAAAAACAGGGTGTGAAAATTGTAAGTATTAATTGTATCTACGTATTACGGTTTTTATAAGATACGATAACCCGTTACGGTTTACGAAAAGTTATCTCCCCTTTTGAAAATTAACTATAACTATGAAGACATGAATTTCCGTAGATGATGGTTGTGACATCCCAACAAGGTGCATCCCCCCCAGAGGGTTATCAAAAACGGCACTTTTAAGGACCACCAAATTCTGATAAAAGTCCTTGTCAACTTAATTTATGCAATAAAATATTGGGGAAAATACAGTATAATCAAGTTTATGGAAAAATAGTGTGGCTCATTGGTTATTATTAATTAGAAAATAAGATTGATAGATTATTATTAATTAGAAAATAAGATTGAAAAATGATTTTAATCATAAAATTAAAAACAGACTAAAAGTGATGTTAAAACTGAAAAATATAAAAATGCTAAAAGTTATGTTTGATGTAAAAATGGATAAAAGCAGTTTTTCTTTACTTTTTCCAATTATTAGGAAAAATTTAAAGTTTGATTCATGAATTATTATGAAGGAAAAAAATGATAAAGCTAAAAATAACATATTTCACCATAAATGGCGTTTGTAATTATAATTTAATCCAATTATTTTTTTAAAAATTGTATTTGCCTGTCATGAAAATACTTAAATAAAAATTTAGACGCGACTTGGTTCCCATACCTAAAAACCAAAATGTACCAGTTCATGATAAAAAATGGAATTATTTGAATTTATTAAAATATAAAGTATATTATATTCTAATATTTTTGCATATTCTTATTTAGACAATCATAGTAAATTTTATTTAGACATGAAAAAGTTAGTTTAATTGATTCGAAAACCTTTTTATGAAAATATGTATTATTTACATTCTGCAAAAACTGGGTTAAACGCGTTTTTTTAAATTTTTTTATTTTAAACTTAAAATTTTATTAAAAATTATAGAAAAGCATTATATCATTCTGCTTTTAACACAAACTTCAGGTTTTTATCTTCTAATAAAACCAAAAGTTGTAAAGAAATAACGAATTTTCATAGATTTTAATAAGCTTTCGAAAAAACAGTTTTCAACTTATTGGTGGTCACTATCAAATAAGCTTAAATTTGCGGTTTTTGAAAAAATGACAAATGCGGACTTTGTTTTTGGTGTCACTGTATATATATATATATATATATATATATATATATATATATATATATACAATGAATAAAGGTATGCAAATGTATAGTTTTACAACATGATTTGTAGTGATTGGCAGTGTTCCTAGAATTCCACTTAACAATGAAGTGAAACTTGTTAAAATTATCGTTTTCTTATTTTTGAATACGCACATTTCAAATTGTCTCCGCATCAGTGCCTTTCATCAAAGTCACAAAGAAAGGGCGAAGATCAACATCCTACACTTTTTTTTTTATAAAAGTTTCAAATTTATACATTTTTTTTCATACATTCACCACATTTGTACCAGTTCAACCAAATACTGAAATAATCATAATAGAAATATTAATGCTAGAAATACCGATAAAGATTATGACATTTGTAAGATTATAATAATAAACACGATCATAGAAAAGAAATTAATAACATCAATAATGCTAATCATCAGTTATCGTTCTAGAATAGAATCGGTAATTGTATGTATTAGATGCAGTGAACTTTAAATTGACAACTCTATTTTGTTTAATTGCAGATTTGGCAACTATTAGTTATTTTGAATTTGGTTTGGTTTGGCAATTTGTCATGAAGAGACTGACACCTGAGCAGCGTTTTTAAATTGTGCAAATTTATTTTGGAAATCATTTTGAAACATTTGAACAAATAATTTCACGAAATGAACCTGTCAACTGGCCATCTTGTTTTTGTGACTTAATCCCATTAGATTTTTTTTTGGGGGGGGGGGAGAGAAATGTTAAACCAAACACAATAGACCACTTGGAAGACAACACTTGTCTAAATACACTCTATTTTAATGCATAGATTTTGTTAAAATTTGTCCTCTAGATTACATCATATGCACAAAAGCCACAGGGAACATATTTTTATACGCAAGATTGTATTTAAATTATAAATGGCAATTAATCCATTGAATAAATCACAAAAATGTTGCAGTTTCAAATGATGTCAAAATGATGCGAAAAGAATATTCTGTTGTTTTGTTTCTGAGTTTTTGAGATGAGGATAATTCATATTTGCATGATTCACATGACTGTTTTTTATGTTTTGATCAATGTAACCTTTGACTTTCTTCTTGTTAAACTCTGACTCTTGGCATAACAATTAAAATACTAACATAAACATAACAATTAAAATACTCTTGGCCTAACAATTAAAATACTAACATAAACATAACAATTAAAATACTAACATAAGCATAACAATTAAAATACTCTTGGCCTAACAATTAAAATACTAACATAAACATAACAATTAAAATACTAACATAAACATAACAATTAAAATACTCTTGGCATAACAATTAAAATACTAACATAAACATAACAATTAAAATACTAACATAAACATAACAATTAAAATACTCTTGGCATAACAATTAAAATACTAACATAAACATAACAATTAAAATACTCTTGGCATAACAATTAAAATACTAACATAAGCATAACAATTAAAATACTCTTGGCATAACAATTAAAATACTAACATAAGCATAACAATTAAAATACTTTTGGCATAACAATTAAAATACTAACATAAACATAACAATTAAAATACTAACATAAACATAACAATTAAAATACTCTTGGCATAACAATTAAAATACTAACATAAACATAACAATTAAAATACTAACATAAACATAACAATTAAAATACTAACATAAACATAACAATTAAAATACTAACATAAACATAACAAAATACTCTTGGCATAACAATTAAAATACTCTTGGCATAACAATTAAAATACTAACATAAACATAACAATTAAAATACTCTTGGCATAAACATTAAAATACTCTTGGCATAAACATAAAAATACTAACATAAACATAATAATTAAAATACTAACATAAACATAACAATTAAAATACTAACATAAACATAACAATTAAAATACTAACATAAACATAACAATTAAAATACTAACATAAACATAACAATTAAAATACTAACATAAACGTAACAATTAAAATACTAACATAAACATAACAATTAAAATACTAACATAAACATAACAATTAAAATACTAACATAAACATAACAATTAAAATACTCTTGGCATAACAATTAAAATACTAACATAAACATAACAATTAAAATACTAACATAAACATAACAATTAAAATACTCTTGGCATAACAATTAAAATACTAACATAAACATAACAATTAAAATACTCTTGGCATAACAATTAAAATACTAACATAAGCATAACAATTAAAATACTCTTGGCATAACAATTAAAATACTAACATAAGCATAACAATTAAAATACTTTTGGCATAACAATTAAAATACTAACATAAACATAACAATTAAAATACTAACATAAACATAACAATTAAAATACTCTTGGCATAACAATTAAAATACTAACATAAACATAACAATTAAAATACTAACATAAACATAACAATTAAAATACTAACATAAACATAACAATTAAAATACTAACATAAACATAACAATTAAAATACTAACATAAACATAACAATTAAAATACTAACATAAACATAACAAAATACTCTTGGCATAACAATTAAAATACTCTTGGCATAACAATTAAAATACTAACATAAACATAACAATTAAAATACTCTTGGCATAAACATTAAAATACTCTTGGCATAAACATAAAAATACTAACATAAACATAATAATTAAAATACTAACATAAACATAACAATTAAAATACTAACATAAACATAACAATTAAAATACTAACATAAACATAACAATTAAAATACTAACATAAACATAACAATTAAAATACTAACATAAACATAACAATTAAAATACTAACATAAACATAACAATTAAAATACTAACATAAACATAACAATTAAAATACTAACATAAACATAACAATTAAAATACTAACATAAACATAACAATTAAAATACTAACATAAACATAACAATTAAAATACTCTTGGCATAACAATTAAAATACTAACATAAGCATAACAATTAAAATACTCTTGGCATAACAATTAAAATACTAACATAAGCATAACAATTAAAATACTTTTGGCATAACAATTAAAATACTAACATAAACATAATAATTAAAATACTAACATAAACATAACAATTAAAATACTAACATAAACATAACAATTAAAATACTAACATAAACATAACAATTAAAATACTAACATAAACATAACAATTAAAATACTAACATAAACATAACAATTAAAATACTAACATAAACATAACAATTAAAATACTAACATAAACATAACAATTAAAATACTAACATAAACATAACAATTAAAATACTAACATAAACATAACAATTAAAATACTAACATAAACGTAACAATTAAAATACTAACATAAACGTAACAATTAAAATACTAACATAAACGTAACAATTAAAATACTAACATAAACGTAACAATTAAAATACTAACATAAACATAACAATTAAAATACTAACATAAGCATAACAATTAAAATACTAACATAAGCATAACAATTAAAATACTAACATAAGCATAACAATTAAAATACTAACATAAGCATAACAATTAAAATACTAACATAAGCATAACAATTAAAATACTAACATAAGCATAACAATTAAAATACTAACATAAGCATAACAATTAAAATACTAACATAAGCATAACAATTAAAATACTAACATAAGCATAACAATTAAAATACTAACATAAGCATAACAATTAAAATACTAACATAAGCATAACAATTAAAATACTAACATAAGCATAACAATTAAAATACTAACATAAGCATAACAATTAAAATACTAACATAAACATAAAGTACTAAAGGTAAATTCAGTTCAAAGTGAAACTCTTCTGAAGATGGAAGCTTCAATACTACACTTAAAATTTCTACCCGGTTATGGCTGATGGAACAAGAGCATGCTACCCTTGTGGATTCAATAAATGGTTCTGTTCGAAATTCTGTTTAAATTCTGGAGTTCAATAAAGGACGTTTGAAGGAGGTTACATCGACCGAAACGTGACTGCAACACTCAAGGTGAGAATTGTCGTTTGAATAATTGAAACAAAACAAAATCTCCTGATTTGATAAATGGGCCAGCTCTATTTCGCAATCATTTTTAAATTATTTCCAGGTTATTGTTGCAGTTTCCAAAACTTTGTGCAGCAATAATGAGATTTTGGTAAAAGTCGTAATTTAGCAGTAATCCAAGATATTAATGAAATCAATCACATTGGAACTGACATCCAAATATCACGATGGACATATTTTCTTTCCAAGTCTTTTATTTTGTTATTTATTTATTTGGTAATGTTTGGATTGGCACTGAGTCAAATTGGTAAACATCATAGATGTGGCTTTTCGTCAGAGAAATAAGGAAGATGAGCAGTTCCAGCATTATTTTGTTGAAGACGAATGAAAAAAGTGACAGTCAATCCATGAAAAAGCAGTTAATTTTATTGACAACTTGTTGCGACAATCCAAATGAAAGTTTGGCAGTGATTTCTCTAATTGTCTGAAAGAAGCTCTTGATTAAAAAATATTGTCAAGAGTTGAAAATACATACAACATTCACTGTCACTGCTGCTTCTAACAATTTATATTTTATTGTTCTTCTCAGTATGTTTTGTCAGTCAGTGGATGTGTAAAAACATTTGGTTTGCAGTGTGTATATACTAGTACTGTGTTTAGTAGTTCGTCTATTGTATTCCAATCGATGCCCCCCCCCTCTCCCTTCAAATTCTTTGTGTCAATTTCTTATGGCATGTATGATTGCTTAATAATTTCAAAATAAACATAAAAATCATTTTTTCTGATTTGATTACAGTGGGGGGGGGCTGATTTGGTAGGCAAGAGCGGTGTACTTAACATCAGCATTGCAGATTTGGAGCTGATTTTTTTTTTCTTAATCTCTAAAAAAAAATCAGCAGATAGTCTGAATATTAGAAAATAAGTTGAGTCAAATTCAATTTCGCATAAAAGAACTCATTTTAATAACTCTTGCTAAAAAAAAAAGAGTCTGATATATATTATATTTCTCTTTGTTCCAATTTTTCTCGGAAACTACTTGGTGGATTTGCCTGAAATTTTGTATGGACTTTTGTTATAATAAGGCACAGAGAACTAAGTATTATGGTATTCGTTTCATGCAGATTAATAGGGATTCGTATTTAATGCAAAAGTAGGCACAAATCTAACCATATTCAACCATCAATTTGGCATCAAGCACTCATTCTAAGTAAACGGGCTATAAATTTTGCCCGTTTTTAACTAAAAAATTTTTGTTTTCTTTTTTTCATAATTTTCATCAGACACACATGAAATTGAAGAAGAATAATTGAACAAAAGAAAATCACTTCCGGTGTAATAGAATCTAGTATAAGATATTGTCATTACAAAAATTCCAATAAAATCAGCTCAATGATTGAATGTCACCATCAAGCAGAGCTATTGTGAAGTAAGTTGACACAAATTTATAACGTTTGTCAGATCGATTATGACTAGGCATACAATCATTTCTGAATAATAAATTCAATAAATGAAATAAAATAAACGTACATTACATTTCATAAACACATACATATAGGTAGTTGTGCCATTAGGATTTCTCATAGTTGGTAAACAGGCTATTGGTCTGTAGTTGTTTGAGATACTTTCCTTTTTCAGATCTTTTTGTCTTAACAAGTTTTTTTCTTTGGTCGTCCATTCTGATATGTTTTGCAAATACATTCTCTTTTATTTTAGTTTTTTGTTTCTCGTTCAGTCTTTCCTCACAAATTCCCATCTACCATCATTTTCTATTCTTTTTCATCCTATTCACTGCATCAGTTATTTTCAGTTGGGTTTCCTGTCTGATTTCTTATCCAGACTTTGTTGGTGAATTCTTTTGTTTTCATTTGTAGTTTCATGTTTACTGATTTTTGCCCCTGCATCTATTAAATTGTTTACTTTTTCTGTTTCTGATTTTTAATTTCTTCCAATCTGAGAATCTGCCTTGCAATTCTTCATTCAATTGCAGAATATGCCCCATGTATTTGTTTCTGTAGTAGCATTACCAGTTTATTCTAGTTTCTGGTATATTTCTTTCTGTGAGTTTTTCGTTTGTTCTTTTTATTTCTGCTTTCTCGTGTTTGGTATTAGTGTTTGGTATGTATTAGTGTTTGGTATGTATTAGTGTCGCATTTGGAACTAAAGAGGTTACTTACCGGTTTTGGATTTGTAATCTTATTGTTCTGAAAATTAGAAGACTTGCAGGATAACTAACTACATTCCGTCATGTTGGCGGACAAGAGAGCACCTGTTCATCATGGCATCTTTCTTCTTCTTATGCAACACTTTGCTTACTTGCGATCCTGTCACATAGTGTTTATCATTTTCATGTGAAACATGCGCATGTTCAAACATATACACACAGACGATTACAACAGACGAGAGAAAAAAGCGTCTAATATATTAAGTATCTATTTGATATAAGTTTTTTTATTTTCTCTTAAAACAAAACACAGAAAAAACGATAGGTTTTCTATCATATTTATATGACGGATTGAAGTATGGGGTCAACAGGAAGACATTTTATATTTAATTTATTCTCTTTCTAGAATTTGCATTTTGGTTTGAACATTTAAGAGAAATTTTTAGAAAGCAGTAAAAAATGTTTATCATTTGAGTAATTTTTAAAATTATATTTTGTTGTCTTAATCATTTCTGCTAATTTTATTAATTTTATTTTCATTCTAATTTAATTTTATTTTCATTCTAATTTAATTTTATTTTCATTGTAATTTAATTTTATATTCATTGTAATTTAATTTTATTTTCATTTTATTTTCATTCTAATTTTATTTTCATTTTATTTTCATTCTAATTTTATTTTCATTTTATATTAATTCTAATTTAATTTTATATTCATTGTAATTTTATTCATTTTATTTTAATGTAATTTAATTTTATATTCATTGTAATTTAATTTTATATTCATTGTAATTTAATTTTATATTCATTGTAATTTTATTTTCATTGTAATTTAATTTTATTTTCATTGTAATTTTATTTTCATTTTCATTGTAATTTTATTTTATATTCATTGTAATTTAATTTTATATTCATTGTAATTTAATTTTATATTCATTGTAATTTTATTTTCATTTTATTTTCATTGTAATTTAATTTTATATTCATTGTAATTTTATTTTCATTCTAATTTTATTTTCATTGTAATTCTATTTTGATTCTAATTTTATTAATTTTATTTTCATCATGAGTGAAAAAATCTCGTTTTTTTCATCTAAATTTTAAATTCTTTCCATTTCATTTATGATTGATTGTAAATCGAACAATTTTTCACCACTTTTATGCCCCATAATAAAATCTAAATACTATTAAACCTCAGGTCAAGAACCCTTATGTTTAGAATCCTTATTCCAGTTTTGATCAAAATCTATTTCATGATTTCCATTTTAGAAAATGTTTAAAAGTTATCGCTGAAGTTTAAGAGGTCTTAAGAAGAAATTTTAATTGAAGGAATTTTACTAAATTAATTGATCTATGGATCAAATTTAATGCAAATCTGAAATATTTCGATTTTCAAACGGGAATTTGTGCCCATATAATGTCCCTTAACTAACCTTTAAAATATGCCAAAAGAAACACGTGGGAAATATTAATTTATGTCTTATGTCTGTTATGCGTTAAAATTTTACAAAAATGTCTGTTATGCATTAAAATTTTACAAAAATCAACAATTTCTCAAATTTCACCTCTTGCCCCTTTACATAAAACTAAATTAATCTAAATATAGCCCATATTCACCAGCCTTATATGTAACAGAGTATGCCTGAAATTATAAATGATCGGTTAATTAGTTTAGGAGTAAATTTATTCATACAAATTTCCGGATTTTAAATGAAAGGCGAAGTCATCTTTCTTTGTTAGAAGTCTGAACATAACCAACTTAATATCTACAATTCCATAGTTTCGTATTTACTGAAAACATGTCATTTTCCTATTTCTGCTTAATTATACAGAATACACCATAACTTCTATTTTATTTTCCAGTTATAGTTATGTGCTGAATTGTTCTGTAAATCATATGTCGTTACTCGTATCTATATTGAATATATATCTTATCCTCCTGTCGTCTTAAGTTACTCAGAGTTTGAGCATCAAATTTTAATTCTTATCAAGTTAATCACATTTTAACATGTTATCCTATTCCTAAACTAACATATGAACAATATCTTAAGCATATATTAACTCCTCTCTCTCTCTCTCTCTCAAACCAACTTGTTGCAAATTTAGTTGCATGAATTTTTATTTATCCCCTCTTCCAATAACAATGAATGTCCTTTCTAATCACTTTGGGGAGTGTAACTTGTCAGTAAATATATATAATATAAATAAAATATATAATATAAATAAAATATATAATATAAATAAAATATATAATATAAATAAAATATATAATATAAATAAAATATATAATATAAATAAAATATATAATATAAATAAAATATATAATATATATATATAATATAAATAAAATATAAATAAAATATATAATATAAATAAAATATATAATATAAATAAAATATATAATATAAATAAAATATATAATATAAATAAAATATATAATATAAATAAAATATATAATATATATATAATATAAATAAAATATAAATAAAATATATAATATAAATAAAATATATAATATAAATAAAATATATAATATAAATAAAATATATAATATAAATAAAATATATAATATAAATAATATATATAATATAAATAAAATATATAATATAAATAATATATATAATATAAATAATATATATAATATAAATAAAATATATATAATATAAATAAAATATATAATATAAATAACCCATTAACACTAACTACCCATGCGGGGTCACAAAAGTACCTGGTTTAGGACCCAGGCGTGGGGCAAACCCTCTCGGTGCTGATAGACCTGTAGATCTCCCCAGGTCATCTAGGAGAAGGAAAATTCTGAAACTAAACCTAGGGGAGAGAGGCTTCCTTCTAGAGCTGGTGACTCAAACAAATCACTGGTTTGCAAACCTAAACTGCTTAAAGAGTAGATAGGCTCTGTCTATCACCCAGCTTCCATACTATTCAACAAAAACACCTGATGGTCGACCTTGTTTACTAACTAGGGCAGTGAATGCCACAGTTCCCGATGATTGTGTAATTAAGGCCCACAGCCCATAGCGCACTTGGGGATGCTGATCATGCTGTGATAATAGTAGAAATCACCCTAAATACTCGACCCAAAACTGAAGAGCTACTGCTCAAAACAATGAGGTATTATAAAAAGGCTGACTGGGAAACCATCATGGAGTTGAACAGAGACCATTAAATCGTTCAAAACAGTAATTGAAGCACATGTTCCCATGCGGAAATTCTATAGCAAGCCCCACTCTCCCCACTTCTACTTGTTCAACTGCCATTGCACTGCAGATTTAACCGTCCAGTTCAAACAAACAGAAGTTTATAGAAGCTAGAAGTAATTGTAAGAAAGAAATAGCAACAGCTAAGAGAGAATTTACTGAAAACACATCAAAGCAGAAAAATTAGAAACCCGTGACTTTTAGAAAATCTACAACAATGTAGTAAATAATGGGCAATCAACAATTCCCCCACTATCCAACAATCATGAGGTTGTTTGCTCAGCAACTGAGAAGGCTAACATACTTGCCAGTCGGTTTGCCTCCAACTCCATATTGGATCCAGCAAACCACTCCCTCCCTGACTTTCCTTTGCAGAAAGATGCCACACTAGATGATTTGAAAATCACCCCTTCTCAGGTACATGGTATCATAAAAAACTAGACACCTCGAAAGCATGTGGACTCGATCTCATCCTGGCTGTGCAATTAAAAAATGCTCCGCCGAGGTTGCTCCAGTTCTCTCCAAATTTTACAGCAAATGCCTTAATGAATCTTGCTTTCATTACTGCTGGAAAACTGCTTCTGTGGTACCAGTTTACAAGAATTCTGGCAAAATAACTGACCCATTAAATTATCACCCCATAGCCTCCTTCCGCTTTTCACCAAAATATTTGAGTCCATAATTAACCAAACTCTAGTCCATCACCTTACAGCTGCTAAACTTCTGATCAACCAACAATATGGATTTAGACAAACCCATTCCACAGCAGATATCCTAACTGTGATCTCTGAATGTATAAGCCAATAATTGGACAAGGCAGAGGAGGGTAAAGCGGTAACCTTCGATATATCTAAGGCTTTTGACAGGGTATGCCACGATGGTCTTCTCAGGAAAATTAGATCCTATGGTATCACAGGAAGAATACATAATGTAATCAAATCCTTCTTAAGTAAGAGAAGAATCCAGGTTGCCCTCGATGGTCATACATCTAAACAATAAAATATAAATGCGGGATTACCTCAGGGGTCTATCCTTGGACCTTTATTGTTCCTAATATTCGTTCTCTGATAAAATTGTCTCTGAGATGGATATATTTGCTGATGACACCATGCTCTATAACAGGCATGACAGGAAAACAAATGAACACATATCTAAGGAAATGGCAGAAACACTAGAGGATGACCTCCAATCTGTAGTAGAATGGGGACAAAAATGGATGGTCACATTCAATGCTGCTAAGACTAAACTGGTTTCCTTCAATAATTACAAGAAACCTTCTCTGCCACCAATAGCAATGGCCAAAAACACATTACCTGAAAATACTTCTTTTAAACTCCTTGACTTAACGTTTACAGGAAACATGAGTTGGAACAATTACATTGAGAGCATTGCCAGGACCGCTGCGAAAAAGGTAGGTTCTCTCTACCGTGCTAGAAAGCTACTAACGCCCGAACGTATTCTATACCTCTATAAGGCCACCATTCGCCCATGTATGGAGTATTGTTGTCATATTTGGGCTGGTGCATCTGCTGCTAGTCTCTCACTCCTGGACAAGGTTCAAAAGAGAGTCGCCAACCTGATAGGTCCTGAACTGTCATCTAGGCTTCAACCTCTGTCCCATCAATGAAATGTTGCATCTCTCTGCCTGTTCTACAAGTACTTTAATGGTGAATGTTCTGACGAACTACAAGCACTTGTACCCCCTCAATGTAAATATCCCCGACAAACCCAATAAGCAGCTAAATCCCACCCCTACACAGTAGAGATCCCCAGGTGCAAGAAAGCCTTCTACACCAATAGTTTCTTCCCCAGAACTGCTAGACTGTGAAACTCCCTTCCAGAATTCTGCTTCCCCAACTGTACTGACATGCAGAAGTTCAAGTTTAATGTAAACAGACATCTTGCTGCTCATCCCTGCAACATTTCCCCGATAGTAGCCCCTTACTTCAAAGTGCCTCTGTGCTTTGTTTGGGGTGAAAACAGAATAATAAAAAAAAAATACATATTAGTGTTAGGATAATTAATTGGAATTAGAAAAATTTGTGCTTATTTTCTAATCCCCCAAACAATTAATTTTTTTTCTAATCACCCAAACAATTTTTTTTCTAATCACCCAAACAATTTTTTTTTTCTAATCACCCAAACAATTAATTTGATTGTTCAATTATCTTTTTTATTTGATTAAAACAAAATCTTCCATTGCTGGTTAATAATAAAATAATAAATAATTATAAAATAATCAATATTTATCGATTTAAAAATATAAGTAAAAGTAAAATGTATAGATCATCCACCCCTCACCCCAACACACGTGTTTTTTACGCTTGAGAAAATATGTGCACATTTGATATGTGTTTTTATGGTAATTGAGACAATATAACGATTTTATAGTTAAATATTTGGAAATTCATAAAGAATTGGAATCGGTTATTGTATCAGAATTGAGAAAAATATTGGAATCGTCCCATCACTAATGCATATACCTAACTTAACACGGATAGAAATTCTTGCTTTAAATATTCAAGTAAAAAGGTCAAGTATTACAGTTCTTGTTGTGCATCCCTGTTGTACGAAAGAACCGAAATCTGTGAAATCACCTCCTCCTTCTTTTTCCCTCTTTTCTTTCTCCATGATATTGATTATCGTGTCACATGGTGACCGGTCACCATTTGACTCTTTATCCACAGATTTTTCAAGACGGCACCATGGAGACGATCGGAATATACGGTGCGTCTTCGTGTCCTCAAAACTAAACACATGATCGCTTCATCATCCACCCTAACCCTAACCCTAACTCCGACTTTCTTTGCTGGTATATCCCCCGCTCGCTAATCGGACTTAACGTAAAATCTCGTGGAGATTTAGAGGCGTCCTCCACTGATTGAGCATCTGATAGCAACATAAAATCAATATCTGCCCTCTCCCTCCCGTTCCATCCCCCACCCCCACTGCAACGGAGAGAGTCACTCATATTGTTTGTTCTCTATACGCAGCAATTGCCCATAAAGAACTTGGTGCGGAACTAATACCGCTGGGAAATTTACTAACTGCTTTACGCATGTAAGATGTGACACAAATTGTTTGTTTTTAGAATAGGGAGAAGGGAATTAATGAGATGACTTCGTGGTGACAAAAAAAAAAAATAAATAAATAAATAAATAAAAAAATATATAGAACTTGTGCATCTTAGATGTGGAGGACTAAGTGCATAGGAAAGTGGTCATTAAAAATGATAAGAACTTTAATAATTCAACTTAATATTTTTCGAAGCTTATAACTACTTGAAAAATGTAATTCAAACCCTAATATTTTTTCAATTAAAGGAGCAAAGACCAAATGTTTTAAAAAAATAACAGGTTTAATAGAAAATTATGCAATATTTGTTTTTTTTAAAAGCGGTTTTCTTTAAAAAAAAATATAAAGAAAATTAACATATTTTGACTTGCTTATAAATATATGTATATATATATATAAAAATGCCCCAAAAATCACTTATATAAAAAATACTATTAAATGAGTAGTTCCATTCTTCATTGTTAAGAATTTATCCACATTTATATTTTAAATTCCATATATTTTTTAAATAAAAGGATTTTTTAAAGCAAGGGTCGTAGAAAATCACATTTTCGTAACGTGGTTAGCGCCATAAGCTTAAAGGCTGTTGCTACTATGAAATTTATCAAATATGGATTCGTCAAAGGGACATAAATAATGTCTCTTTTTAATTGCGTGTGTTAACCAAAATTAGTATTTTTCGTCCTCCCTAGTTAAAAAGAAACGGCCATTCACTTATAAGTTTTTCCTCTAAAACAAAAAATTCAGTTCACCGATTTTTTTAAAAATTTTCTTAATAAAATACACGAGTTTTTGATTGATATATTTCAATACTTCTTTATCGACTGAATTTTTGTTTTAAAAATCTAAAAAAAGAAAAGATTGAATGAAATAGAAAAATTTGCCGTCAGCTCTTGTATACATTCAACAACACAACAGCACTCTTGATGAGAATTGTGACAACTAGCAGAAGCTTAACATGACATAAGTCAATACTTCACTCTTTCCATCTGACAATATGAATCAGTTCTGTTGTACGAGTCGAGTCAGTTTATTTACTTCCTGAAAGACTCTTTCATTCATATGATGGCTTAGACTTAAGTCTATTTACATACAAGGGTCACACTAAAAGTAATGCCTCCTATTTTTATTCCACCTGAATGAAACAAAGGGGATTGCGAATTGTTATGCTGACTGAAGTTTCATCTCTCTGTTGCATGCTGGTTGTGTGAGATTCTAAGAAAGAAATTCCTGTCATGGAATTACATCATTAAATTCTTGGCACAACTGCACTGAGAATGGAATGATGGTGACCGTAGAAAAATAAATTCTGGAGCACAAAAGTTCGCTTGTTTTAAGGTACCAATCCCGTCTTCATAGCACTTCAACTTTTTTAATTAAGAAATAGAAGACTTTACTTTTGAAACTCTCCTCGCATTTGTGTGTATATATATATATATATATATATATATATATATATATATATATATGACAACCGAAGCAGCAAAACTAAAGCTGGCCTGCAGGACATACTATATATATATACAAAAGTAGGTAAATTTGGGCATATTTTATTGGTTTGATAATATAGGTTCTTGTTTACCAATTGTCATAGAATTTTAACCTTAGAATTATATTATATTCTTTAAACAGACTGCAAATTTTTTATAATCATAATACAATAAAGTAAGAGTAGAAATTATCAAGTGTTGATTTAAATGCTAATTTAATTTAAAATAATAAATTATATGATTGGTGCATTGACTGAAATAAATAAACCAAATGTGATGATAGAAAGATAGATATAAAAACGCTAGTTATAATCAAATAATCAGATATGGATTAAATTTGAAAATGAAATAGTGTTGTATACATTTTTCTTTTTTTATATATTAACTAGCGGGAGAATCCGGCGTTGTGTGTGTGTGTGTGTGTGTGTGTGCGTGTATTAATCAAAACAATAATAAAATGGAAAATAAAGAATAAGCGAAGGAAATAACTGTTAAAACTTCTTTTAAAAACAACTGTTTGTTTTTAGGAGTTTCAAAGTTTGCAGCAGTTTATTATTTTGACAAAGATTTGTTACTTTTGATGTTTGCAACGATTTTCATTGGTTGAAACTGCATTGAGTTAACACGTTCCTGTGAAAGCTAAAAGTGGATCGAAGCGGAGAAAGTAAACTATTAGAGGCATTTGCTTTTTCGCATTCACCCTGAATCATATCTCAGTGTTTCTATGAAGGAAAAAAAATTAGCAAAGAAGCACAAAAAAAAAAATATCAATCGGTTGCCACCTCAGCGATTGTTTGTATGAGTTGCCGGTAACTGTTGAATTTTCGAGACAGATGTAGGAAGAAGAAGAAGAAGAAGAAGAAGAAGAAGATGGTGGCTGCTGATCTTTCTCCATCGTAAACAATTCTACTTGACAACAATCAACAAGGTCGTTTCTTCATCTTTTAAAATTTAACAAACTCTCTCTCTCTCTCTCTCTCTCTCTCTCTCTCTCTCTCTCTCTCTCTCTCTCTCTCTCTCTCTCTCTCTCTACTCATCTTTCTATCTTTTTCTTCCTGCGATTCCGCGTTAGAATGAATTGTTTTCCCTTTTATAATTGTTGAGAATATTCGATGATGAAGGAAACAACATGATTGATGGGAGTAAGGCAGCCGTTCAACTTGGCAACAGTCAACACAATCGATTCATTTGCTTTAAAAGAAAATACATCAACCTCCGCCCCCCCCCTTCTCTCAGTTACTTTTAATGCTCAATCCAGAAGATTTCAGTGTGATACCTGTTCTGTGGGCATGATACGAGCCTATTACATATACAGTATAATCACGTTGATACAATGGTTCTCATTACATCATCAGTTAAGCAACGCTGAGCCTGTCCAATACTAGATGGGTTATTATTCGGGAATACCAGATGATGTATGTAGGAGGATGTCGACCCCCCCCCTGCAAGGACTGCAAAAAAATCGTTATCATTTCTGACCGGGATATACATGCGACTGGGGACCGCTAGTGAATTTGATATTCCCTTGAAACGTTTGTTTTTTAAAAGAAGCTGGTTCAACCTTCCAAAACTGAATGCCGCTTGTTTCTTTTTTTTTTTTCCAAGCATTACCTCCTCCAAACAAAACCAACAAAACAAAATTAACGAAACAAAGAACAATGGAAGTGGATTGATTCACAAATGTACACAAAGGCATCTGAAACAGGATTGGTAATCAAGGTGTTGCAGTAGCTGAGACCAAAGGCCAGACGCAGAGGCCGATATATTCAGAATTAATTCACAGGGAAGTTTCAGATAATGCAGTTAGTTTTGCAACAGTTTAGGACAATTATGAAGAGTTTACAGACAATTAAGGACAGTTTCCAGTTTGAGACTGTTAAAGGCAGGTTGTGGCTCAGAGCAGATGGGAACATGAATTGATTAACTGACTGACGAACATAGCCTCGACAGAAGACTAAGATATGAAGCCTTTAGAGGGTCGTTTTAAACGATGGTATAACACACGCACCCAGAGCCCAACTAATATCTATAGAATGTGTGAGACTTTTTGTTTTCCTGTGATTTTTACCTTGTTTTTTTATTTTTATTTATATTTTTTTTATATTTTTATTTTATATGTTTTTTAATTTTATATTTTTATTTTGTTTTGTTTATTTTTATATTTTTATGTTTTTATTATTATATTTTATTTTATATGTTTTTTATCATTATATTTTTATTTTATGTTTTGTTTATTTTTTATTTTTATTTTATATGGTTTTTTATTTTTATATTTTTATTTTATATGGTTTTTTATTTTTATATTTTTATTTTATGTTTTTTTATTTTTTATTTTTATTTTATATGGTTTTTTTATTTTTATATTTTTATTTTATGTTTTTTTTTATTTTTTATTTTTATTTTATATGGTTTTTTATTTTTATATTTTTATTTTATATGTTTTATTTTTATGAGCTAATGTGCTTGCTCCCTTGGCAGCCACTAGAGTGAGAGACAACTACAAAAGAGAAGTTTAAAGAGAAGACCACGACATTATATATATATATATATATATATATATATATATATATATAATATATATATATATATGAATGTATATACTAGCTGGCCGCCCAGCATTGCGTGATCATAAAATACGCATCTGCATTAATCAAAATGTCATTTTTAATGACATTTTGATTAATGCAGATTTTGTAACAAAGTTGTATTTTCTTTGCCTGTAATATATGTGAATACATGTTTCGTTCCTCAAAAGCTTGTGTTCCTTCGTTTATTACCCTTTAACCTCATAACATGGACCCAACATGAAGTAATGATTAAAACGGTAAAAAAAGAAAATCACTCGTGCACCACAACCACTGGGAATCAAAAACAAAACGTTTACTTTTTCCTTTGACGTTAATGCATATTTCTAATGCCGTCGTTCGACCTTCGCCTGGCAAATCTCATTTCTTTAATTTTCACCCTTTTGCACCGATTTTTTCCCTACTAAAACTCAAACGTTGATAATAATTGACAAAGATTGTGTTTTTGAATATAGTATCCTCGTCGGCACAAAACATTAAATTTAAAAATAAAGTGAAAATAATTATTTCAACCGTTTGTGGCCAAAATACAGCAAAATGCCACATATGTACTGATGAACTTGAAAACAAATTTTCTAATGCAATTCAATAAGGACTATCCACCTTACTACTAGTTTTATTTTGTTGTCTTAAGCCTCCCACCTTTTGTGCCGACGAGGAGACTATAAAAAAAAAACACAATCTTTGTCATTTATTGTCAATGTTTATTGTCAATATTTACTGTCAATATTAATAAAATGAATATCATTTCAGAAACGATCGTACACTCAATTTGATTTTGTTTGTCTTTCCTTTTGAAACTGATTCATAATTTACAATTATTAATCTTTATGCTAAATATTAAAATGTGTGTATATATATATATATATATATATATATATATATATATTTATATATATATATATATATACACAGGGTGCGGCATAAATAACGCCCTTTCTTAATATCCTTTTTTTCTTTATAATATGAATGCAATTTAAAGATAAATAAAAGTAAAAGGTATATCTCAAATTTATTAAATATCTAATTCAATATCCACTTTGGTGATTGTTGTGAAGGAACATAACTGGCTATACACCGGTTACAAACTGTATATGTATATTGGACTGTTTGGCAGACAGCGGCAGACAGCGGCAGACAAGCAGTCGCAGTAAGACGGATAGTCTTACGTGTTGATTATCAGACTTTCTTCCCCATACTTGTTACTATGTACTTCTATTTACCTTAGGCGAGCAGCCTTACGTTTCTGTATTATAAATAAACCCCATTACACATACCACTCGGTGTAACTCACGTTTGTCTTTATTTCCTAAGTATTTAGGAATATAACAATGGCGACGAAAGGATGTTCTTTCTCTTAACAGAGATAAATTACCGTACCAAGGACTGTGTACAATGCAAGGATTTTTTGTTTTACGAAAAAAACAAACTACACAAGGATTTTTGACCACGTGCGTCAATGAATTTAAAAATTTTTCCTACCTAAAGTAGCGAAAAGTACGGATTTTTCTTCGTAAAGAACTCACAAGAAATTATAGAAACATGTTCAAGGTAAAGTGGAATTTATATTTATTTTGACAAGTAAAAAAAAAAAAAAAAAAAATGGTCGCAAGTTGAATTCGAAACTACACTAAAGGATTACGAGTTTCGAAAGAAAAAATATAAATACAACGACTATTGTACCATTTTATGCCACGTGGGAACGGCAGCCATATATTTTTTTTTTTTTTTGGAAAATTAATTGTTTGTTATTGCCTTTATATAAATAATTGGAACTATTTGTCGTGGGAACTAAGAAATATTTTGTGTATGAACTTACGTTGTTGAAAAAAAAAAAAAAAAAAAAAAAAAAAAGAATTATTTTACAAAGCCTGTTGAATTACTATGGATGAACTTTGTTGAAACGTGTTGTGTCTGCATATTGCTACTAATTTACGATATACGTAAATTTACGATTTTTCTTTGGAATTATTGTGTAGAATTCGAAAAGACATTTTTGTACTAGAAGCTAACATGGAACAATTAGCAGAGTTAACTAAGGCTCTAGCCCTTAGCATCCAGGAACAGACAAAAATGACTCAACAATTTTTAGCGCAACAACAACAACAACAAATTCAACAACAACAGCTACAGCAACAGCTGCAACAACAACAAGAAAGAACACAAAAAACTTTAGAGGCACAACAAGAACAAACAAACATACTACAACGACAAATGTCGACACAGCAAAAGAATTTAGAAAAGCTAATTCTAACGTCGACCGGGAAGAAGACTAATTTTTCTGCCGAGGGTATTTCAAATTCACTAACGGAATTTCGTTACTCCCCGGATACTGGTGTTACTTTCCCTGCATACTACAGAAGATACGAAACAATTTTTACGAAAAGATGTTTAGACTGGACCGATGAGGAAAAAGTTACCCTGCTACTACAAAAACTGGGTACTGATGAAAACACCAAGTATGCAAATCTAATTCTACCAAAAAAACCGGAGGAGGTTTCGTTCGAGGAAACAATTAGTACCTTGTCGAAAATATTTGATAAAAGGGATAGCCTATTTCACTCTAGATACAAATGTTTGAACATTCAGAAGGCAGAAGCTGAAGACTATCTAGAATATGCTTGCACTGTGAACTGTTTATGCGAATCATTTAAATTGAATGAAATTTCCGCAGACCAATTTAAATGTTTAATCTTTGTACAAGGTCTCACAGCACCAAGGGACAAAGATATACGTTCACGGATCCTAACAATTATGGAGGCGGATCCTAACATAACATTGCAAAAAGTCACTGAAGAGTGTCAACGTCTGATTAACATAAAGAAAGACAACACTCGCATTGAAGAGAAAAATATTTTTAAGGTGCAGCAAGTAAAAAGGCAAGGGACCACAAGAAAGTCCAGGTTCCAAGAACACAGGATCCTTAAAGGATACAAAGACCCAAAGCTAAAGTGTAAATGTTGTGGTAGTTTAAGACACAACAATAAGACCTGCTGGTTTAGGAACAAAATATGTTATGAATGTGGTCTCAGAGGTCACAAGGGAACATACTGTGCCCAGAAGAAAAGACAAGGGACCGATAATGTAAATACGCTTCGCATGAATAAAGAAAAAAGCTGCGAAAGACGGAAATATGTTGATGTTCGGATAAATGGACATCTGGTTACATTGCTTCTGGATAGCGGTGCAGATATTAGTATTATAAATGAAGATATATGGAAAAGGATAGGTCGACCTGAATTAGCGAAAACCAGAAAGACGGCGAGAAGTGTGTGCGGCAAAAGATTAGAGTTCAAGGGAGAATTAAAATGCAAAGTGACATTCGCTAACCAGACTCATAAATCCAAAGTGTACGTCGTACCAGGAAAGAATACATGCCTGTTTGGGGTAGATTGGATTGTCCTGTTTAATTTATGGGAGAAACCCATAAATTCGTTTTGTAACGTTTTAACTGCAGAAAAAGCAAACCAAAGGGAAGACTTCCTGAAGGATTTGAAAACTGAATTTCCCAATGTTTTTGCCGAAGGACTAGGACTCTGTATTAAGACAGAGGCAAAATTTGAATTAAAGAAAAATGCCACTCCAGTATTCAAACCTAAAAGGAATGTGCCTTTTTCAGCGATGGACGCAATCGAAAAAGAGTTGGATAGACTTCAACAACTGGAAGTCATTGAAAAAGTTAACCACACAGATTGGGCAAGTCCAACCGTGTATGTAAAGAAAAAAAATAACAGAATAAGGGTCTGTGGAGATTTTTCAACGGGTTTAAATGACTGTCTATTGGACCATAATTATCCCCTTCCGTCCGCAGAAGATCTGTTCTCTAAGCTTAACGGAGGAAAAATTTTTTCTAAGATAGACCTCTCAGATGCTTACTTGCAAATTAAGATCAGCGATGAATGCTCCAAATACTTAGGCATAAATACTCATAAGGGCATTTTTAAGCTAAAGAGGCTTCCTTTTGGATTAAAGGTTGCTCCTGCTATTTTCCAGCAAATTATGGACACGATGCTGGCAGGGTTGGAATTTTCAATGGCCTACCTTGACGATATCCTAATTAAAAGTGAAAATTTGCAAGATCATAAGAAGCATGTAAAAGAAGTATTCAAAAGAATACAGGAATTTGGTTTTAAATTGAGCCCAGAAAAATGCGATTTTTTTATGAAAAAAATTAAATATCTAGGTCAAATAATCGACAAAGAGGGTCGAAGACCGGATCCACAAAGGACTGAAGCAATTGAAAAGATGCCTGCTCCAGATTCAGTGACAAAATTAAAATCGTTTTTGGGATTAGTTCAATACTATGCAATGTACATCCCTAACATACATAATTTAAGAGCTCCTCTTAACGAGTTACTGAAAAAGGGTGTTAAATGGAACTGGAATAAGGAATGTGAATCTGCTTTCCAAAATATCAAAAGATGTCTACTGTCAGACTTAGCATTGGCACATTTCAATCCAGAAAAGGAACTAATACTAGCAACGGACGCCAGTGATTACGGTGTTGGCGCTGTATTACTTCACAAGTATGAGGATGGTAGGACAAAAGCTATCGCCCATGCTTCAAGAACGTTGGTTGCAGCGGAGAAAAATTACAGCCAAATTGAAAAAGAGGCGCTGTCGATAATATTTGGAATTACAAAGTACAATCGATTTCTCCATGGACGATCTTTTATTTTGCAAACCGACCATAAACCCCTACTTACCATATTTGGATCAAAGAAAGGCATTCCCACACATACTGCGAATCGATTACAGCGATGGGCTGTAACCCTCTTAAACTATCAGTTTAAGATGGAACATGTATCCTCAAAAAAGTTAGGACACGCAGATGCATTATCACGGTTGATCCCTAAAAGAAGCGAAAGTTTCGAAGAAACGGTAATTGCTGCGCTTAAAGACGAAAGTGAATGTACAAGTTCAATGTGTAATATGATACGTGAACTTCCGGTAACTTTCGAAAAAATAAAAAAAAGAGGCAGTAAATGACATTTTCATTAAGAAAATGAAAAATCAATTGGGATGGATAAAAAAAAATAAAAAGGTAGATCAAACAACGCCTTTTTCCATCTGTGAAGATGTGCTCATGTATGGTGAGAGGATCGTAATTCCACTAACGTTACAGAGGAAAATTCTGAAGGAATTTCATACAGGTCATCCGGGCATTTCGAGAATGAAATCCCTTATGAGAGGATATGTGTACTGGCCTGGTATGGACAAGGAAGTTGAAAAATGTGTCAAGACATGCAGAGGATGTCAATTAGCAGCTCGAGATCCTCCAGTAAAAACGACGCCATGGCCAAAGACGGACCTACCCTGGTCACGTCTGCATATTGATTATGCGGGACCTATAAATGGTTATTTTTACTTGATTATTGTAGATTCTTTTTCAAAATGGCCAGAAATATTTAAGTTTAGACATCCAACAGCAAAAAACACTGTGAGTGCGCTTAATGAAATTTTTAGCCGTTTTGGAGTGCCAAAAACCTTAGTGAGCGATAATGGAACAGCATTTACTGCTCATGAATTCAAAGAATTCTGTGACTCACTAAATATTCTACATATGACAACACCTGTGTACCATCCACGATCGAATGGGTTGGCCGAAAAATTTGTAGATACGTTTAAAAGGGCACTTAAGAAAAATCTTACTACGGACACAGACGAACAATGTATTCAAACATTTTTAGCAATTTACAGGGTGACACCAAATCCTAATAATAATGTCAATTCTTCCCCGGCTGAGCTAATGTTTGCAAGAAAGATAAGATCTGTCTTCGATAGGCTGCTACCAGAGAAAAAGAAAGTTTTAAAAAAAGAAA